>NW_020799138.1:1493700-1499424 GCF_003259725.1 Athene cunicularia
CACCCGCCTCCCTCTCCCTGTTCACCCCCCCGCCCCGTCCCCTGCCACCCAGCAGCTCCCACCCCAGGGGAAGGGATGGAAAAGCGAGAGCAGCTCAGGGCCCTGCGGGGCTGGAAGCCGGGGAGGAGCTCGCAGCACCAGTGGATGCTCGAGAGGTTTCTCACGCAAAGCTCGGGTGGGGGGGGGCGCGTTTAGTGGTCAGGGGGAAGCCGCCGGCCTTCCCCCAGCTCCGAGTGTTTGAGAAGGAGCACGCGAGACGCTCGCTAATGGCTAAAGGTTAATTAACGCCCTGCGCTCTGCTGGAGGCAGGTGCCACCGCGGGCTCCTGCGCTGCGTCGCCTGGGAGCGCAGGGTTGAGTTTGGGCAGGGGACAGATACAGCCCCCCCGCCGCCGCACCCAGTGCCGCAGCTCTACGTGCGAGCGGAGCTGCATCCTCCTCGTTTGCCATGGCAACGCGCGGGCGTCCACGGCTGCCACCAGCACCTGGATGTGGACGGAGGCTGCTGGGTGAAGCGTGAGCTGCCAGGCCAGCTGCCGCTGAACTTAGGCAGGGTTTTAAATTTTAAGGGCTGAGGCTCTGGCAGACAGGATCTCCCCTCCCGGAAGGTCACGGGAGGATGGAGATGGTGTCAGGGAAGCTGTGCGCGGCCAAGGGACCTCGAGGAGCTCCCTGCAAGGCTGCTCTGGTGGGATGTAGGTGGGAAAGCGGCTGGTGCTGCCTGTCCCACTCTTGGGGCGGGTGACAGCAGCTGGAGGGACCCTGGGGACTGTCCGTGGCCTTGGCACGAACCAAGGGCAGCAGCTGCAGCCAAGGCGCCCGAGAGCCGGACGGCTGGAAGGGGCTTTGCGGGCGTCAGGAGGGGTCGGGGCAAGCGGAGCCGGGCAGAGCACGGTCCCCGCTGCAAAGGGACGGGAGGAAGAGCTGGTGCTTCCACACACAGACCCAAACCAGGGAGAGCAGCAAGGGGTGGGGGGTTACGGTGACAACCAGGGGCTGCCCCCCGCACAGTCCGCGTGGAGTTGAGCTCCTGGGGACTTGGATGCCCCTCTCGACCCGGCGGCAGCATCTGCCAGCACGGAGGAGCTGGGAGAGGAGCAAGAGGGGCACAAGATGCCCGGGCAAAAGCGCTGGAGAACGAACGCTGCCGGGCTTCCACGCTGCAGAGCCCCCGCAGCCTCCTCCGGCGGGAGGGAGGTCACGGCAACGCCACGCGCGGAGAGATGAGAAGCTACTCACGTTGCTGATCTGATCCTGAGTCTTTTTGATTCTCTGCAGCTCCGGGGTGTCAGCCACCACGCTAAAGCCTTTCCCCTTGTTCTTCTCAAACTCCTCCTTGTAGCGAATCTGGGGACAAACATGAAAAAACAGATTGAAACACGGGGGAAAGCTGGTGTGCACAGCAGCTGGGTTCAACAACAGCTCCTCACCGTGACCCACGCGCTGCGTGAGATGCAGCAGCTTTCTAACGGGGCCTCTGCCTTGCTCGGGAGACCCCCCAGCGTACCCAGAAATAGCAAAAGGGGGTACTGCCAAGAGCTGCAGCACCCAGACAACTTCCTATGCATCTGCTGGTCTCGCTTCTCTCTCAGCGCGGGCTGAGGTAACTCAGATTTACTCGGAATTTCCTGTGGGCTACCAGCGCACCCCAGAGCAACTGACCCACGGCGAGCTGGAGCCCGCTGAAGGGCCCCGAGGACTGGACGAGCGACACCCCAACAAAAGCACGTCCACCTCAGGGGCCGTTCGGCTGCTCCGGGAAGGAATACACCCAGACGACCGTAACAAAACCAGAGGGCGGAGGCTGGCAAAACAAGCATCCTCATTTCTGTTTGCCAGACACTGACATCAGCATCCCTTCCCATCACACCCAGGAGCTGAACAGTCCCCGTTTTCTGTTGTGCTGGTTTTTGTTGTGCCTTTTTTTTTTTTTTTTTTTTTTAATATAACTCTACACAGCTTTAAGACCGGGGTTTCCAGCTCTCCCAGGAGGGAGCTAACACAGAATCCCAGAATCATTCAGGTTGGAGAAGCCCCTCGGGATCATCGAGTCCAACCCTCAGCCCGACTCTACAAAGTTCTCCCCTACCCCACATCCCCCCACAGCTCATCCAAACGACCCCTAAATTTTCCCCCCCTCCCTGGGCAGCCTGTTCCACTCTCTGACCGCTCTCGCTGGGAAACATTTTCTCCTCCTGCCCAGTCTGACCCTCCCCTGTTGCAGTTTCAAGCCGTTCCCTCTTGTTCTGTCACTAATTCCCCGTGAGCAGAGCCCAGCCCCAGCCTCTCCGCATCGTCCTTCCAGGGGGCTGCAGAGTGACGAGGTCTCACGGCGAGAGCCCAGACGAGCTCCCAGCCCTCAGCAGCCTCAGCTCTGGGGGCTGCTGGTCCCACCCTGGTCCCCGCTGGCCCCGCTCTGCGCAGGACGCTGCTCCCACCCGCCCATGTCTCCCAGAAGCAGAAGCAGCTTCTGCAGAGGCTGAAACCCAACCGCTGCCTCGATGGCTCCAACGGGGAAGGAAACAGCACCCAGCTGCCTGGCCCGCCCCAACACAGCAGCTTTGCTGACTTTCAGATCTGAGCGGCCAGAAAGATGCCCCGTTTTCATGGAGGGGGGGGAGCAGACGTGCAGAGAGAGACCCCCCCAACCTCCTCCATCCTCTTTGCGGGGATCTGACCCTCCTCCAATGACTGTCAGAGCTGCCTCTGCCCTTCTGGGAAGCAAAGAGCCTCCCGGGGATTCACCTCCCCGGTCCCTGCAGGCAGATGTGTCTTGTCCCCGCAGCGGGAAGGTCACCACCGCCTCTCACGGAGCAGATCAAACCTGGGCCCGGCGGCTCGGCTCTGCCTGTGCAGCGTGGGGCCGATGCCCACCCCCTCGGGCCGGGGGGAGGCTGCGGGCAGCGGGACAGAGGTGCTGGGGGTGTGAGGAGCAGAGCAGGAGCCCTCTTTGACGGAGCAGGCCGGGAGAGCAGCCGCCGCATCCCTCCCCGAGCGAGGGAAATGCTCAGCCCAGCACACGCTGGTGTCAGGCAGCTTCCCGTAACCCTTCCCGTCCCGCCGCAGGACGGCAGCCCGCCAGACAGACGGACAGTGGGTCGGGAAGCCGGGCTGGCCCCACAGACAGCGAGCTCGCAGGATGAGGGCCTCGCGTGCTGCGCCAAGATAAAGCTCGGACGCAGAGAACCGGCAGCACGGCGGAGGGGGCGGAATAAAGCTGATTTCTCCCCGACACACGCTCCTACAGAGACACTCCTTCAGACCTCACAGATTTGCCTCCCATCCAGACAGCGCGTCCAGCTGGGCCTGGAAACACCTTTCAGGAAAAAGCTGCCAAACATGTGATAATATCTTCTGGAGAAGCCAAGACACACCTCTGATGCCATCTGGGCTCTCCGGTGGCCTTGCCTGGCTCCAGCGCCGGCCCTGGCACAGCAGGCAGGGGCAGGCAGCATTGGGGCCACAGTGATGCGCCCAGGTCAGACCCCCCCGGGGCTGGAGGCAGCCAGGGCAGCACGGAGCAGCGGCTCAGAAACGGGAAACAAGAGCTATCCAGGGGAAGTCAGACACGGCGGTTTCCATTTTGCAGAGGCTCTGGCCAGCTCCGCGCAGCCCCTGCCCCGGCTGGCCTGGGGCGGCTCGGGGGGGGCCGCAGCGCCCGCTGCTCCGAGGGTTTTGTCGGGAGCGGGAAGGGATCAGCCGGCAGCTCTGCGCTGGGTGCTGGCAGGCTCACAGGAGCTCGGTGTGGGCTGCAGGGGGGAGTGGTGTGGGTACCCCAGCTGGCAGACACAACATTTCCTCTCCCCGTCCTGCGAACCAGGAGAAATGCAAGCGTTGGAAGCACAGCCCCTACACCTTCAGCACAGCCACGGGGGGTGACAGAAACCCTCACGCAGATGGTACGATCTACGAGCCACGTGAAATTTCTAACTCTGATGTGACATGAGAAAGCAAAGGCTTAATGGACCGGGCTGCAGCAGCCACGCTGGGAGGATATTAATACAACCGAGAAGCCAGAGCACCGAGGACACGAGACCAGTTCCAAGGCAGAAGCCTCCTTTTGCTGGAAACAATAAGAAGGAGAAAAAAAAAAACAACCCAACTTTTGCTAGCTGTGGTAGGGAACGTATCTCGAACATCACCCATGAGGAAGGAGCAGCCTCGAGGTGTTAACCACGGGGCACGAGGAACCGAGGGTTTAACAGAGCCGTGACATAAAACCGATGACGCAGACCGGGAGCGGGGATCAGGAGGGGGTGAGTCAGCCCCAGCGCCAGGCGGGCAGAGGGGCCGTGCTTGTCCTTTATCTGCTCTGCTTGCAGTACAGGCTGCGTTCCCTGGGAGCTCTGCAGCCTGGGGTGGGATGCTGGCCCTGCCGTTGTGCCTGGAGATGCCGCTCGGGGGGTTTATCCCGCAGCCTCCTGCCCAGCTGGCCCCGAGGAGGGGGCACCGGGCGCCCACGCTGCCTGCAAACACACAAGTTGATGAGCTGTAAGAAATCCAGGCTAGAAAGATAAAGAGTCACCGAGGGAGAAACTAATCACAAGGCTAAGCAGTTCCTTTTGAGAAGTTCTGTATTTTCGCTCTCCTAAATCCCACCCCGTCCACCTTCCTTGGGTTTTTTTACCTCTCTAACTTCCAGGATACAGGAACTTGGCCCTAAAAAAAAAAAAAAAGCCATATGGAGATGCCTGACTGCAGGGCGGGGGGGCCCGACCCAGGGGCGAACCCAACCCTGGAGTCGTGGGGGAAGATGCGGGTACGTGGGGGCAGGTCTCCCCCAAAACACACGTCCAAGGCTGGCGCTCCCAGCACGCCCGGCCACGGAAACCAGAGCGTGACACGAGCACTGGGGCGATGCTGGGAGGAAGCAAGGGAGGTCATGGGGCAGGTGTTGTCCCCACGCTCAGCAGGGGAACGGCAATTTAACAGGATCCGCGGCCCTTCCTGGCACAGGAGCGGCCAGGTCCTGCCGGGCTGCAGCCAGAGTCAGGGCTGAGCGAAAAGGCCACAACGGAGGGAGGAAAAGTTCAGACAAGGCACCTTTCAGCTGCTCCCTGGCCTTACACGGGCGTGGGGTTGTGCAGGCAGGAGTCTGGGGAGGGGGGAGAGGTGACCCAAGACCCCCGGCCACGGGGGAATCCCACCGCCAGCACAGGCTGCGCTTGGAGAGGCACGAGTCCGTGCTCCAGCCACGCTGCCGAGGTCCTGCTCCCTTCGCTCCCTCAGAAACTAGAGCGCAGGTGACCCTGGGTGACAAAGAGGGACAGAAACGCACGGTTCGGTACATCCCGCCGAGCTTTCACAGGGCACCAGCTCAGCGCTGTGCGAAGGGCTGTGAAGATCCATCGCTCCTGCCCCAGCTGCCAACACACCCCCCCACTCCTGTCACTCCGCTCGTGGCCAAGTTTCAGCTACATGGATGGAAGAGCTGCGTGAGGCAGACAGCGCCACATCCACGCTTCTTCCCATTGTAAGAAAACGGGATCCACAATTCACAGAACCCCAGAATCATCTGGGTTGGAAAAGCCCCTGAAGCTCCTCCAGCCCAACCATGACCCTCCCCCTGACCCTTCCCAACTCCCCCAGATCCCTCAGCGCTGGCTCAGCCCGACTCTTCAACCCCCCCAGGGATCCCGGGGACTCCCCCCTGCCCTGGGCAGCCCATTCCAACGCCCAACAGCCCCTTCTGCACAGAAATCCTTCCTCAGAGCCAGCCTGACCC
>NW_020799138.1:1499474-1506232 GCF_003259725.1 Athene cunicularia
CTTGGGTTTACCTGAAATACTTGCCGAGAGAGTCAACGCCTGTCCAGATGAAGCCGTTTGCCATTTCGCCTGATTTTGTATCAGCTGGGAAAAGGTAAACTGGTGCAAGGCACAGACTGGGAGAGGCAGACTGCCTGCTGCACCCTTCCCACCTCCGGGAGGTCCCAGCACCCACAGATGAAAGGAACAGCAACACTCTCACACGATGGGTGAGACCTGCGAGGAGGGACCCGCACCCCAAACCCGCCTCTGCCTCCTCTGGGCGAGGATGGGGGAAAGCACCAGAGAGCAGGAGGACGCGGGCAGAGTCCGGCGGCCCCGGGGCGAGGAGAGACCCGCGCGCTCACCTGGCTCTGGAGCTCGCTCTGCTGCTTTAGACGCAGGTTCTCGGGGGTGTCTGCCACCATGGTGAAGGACTGCTTCGGGTAGTGTCTGGCGAGAGAAGGGGGATCATGAGTCGCAACGTTCCCGCAGGCCACGGCCACGCTCGCTGCCCCTTCCCACCCAGCGCCTCCCCCCAGCAGCTCCAAGGGCTTCGGCCCCGCTCCAGAGCGTCCCGGGGGGGCAGCAGCCGAGCTGGGACACACCAAGGGGGGTGCAGCAGGAGCCACTGGGGGTGACGGCGTTTCTCCCTGTGCACGCTCACCTCCGCCCAGCGCCCCCCCGGCAGGTAACCCAGTGAGAAACGTGTTATCCCCCAATCTCCATGTTAACTTCAGCTCAACCTCAGTTTTATCAAAAAAGAGGAAGGGGAGTGTTTTTCTTTTTTTTCTCCAGGAGACAAAGCCGTTCCAGGTTTGTGCCTGTCTGATTTCTGGAGAGACCTTAATCCATCTTCAACGTTTCATTAAACAGTCCTGAGGGTAACATCAGCCCAAGCAAAGCAAACGCAGCCACTTTGCCCATTTCCCTGTTTCAGCTGTGAAAGGTCGGAGGGGACCAAGAAGGTTTTACTTGCTTATTTTACTGCCGTTTCGGCCACACAAGTCTCACATGGTGGTTTCCTGGGACTGCAGAATATCACACGCCTGGCAGAGCCCATGTCAGCGTCACCATGCCCAGCTCGGGGCACAGGCTGCGCCTCTCATCCACACCAGTTCAACACGTTTAGCGAATCCTCAGGACATGCCCGGGATGGGAGTGTAAAGCGGGAGACCTCCGTCGTGGTCTGGCTACAAGCCATACCATTGTTCTGGAGTGCCACACAGCAGTTTCTGAAAGCACACGCAGCCTTTGTAGAGACGACACAAACCAACAGTGAAGAAGAACTCAGGTACTGGCAGAAAGTAAATGTCTAATCCTAAAGCTGGAGGCTGCTACAAGCCCTGTCCAAGCAGATGTCAAACTTCATGTGGCCATTCCCACCTCCCGGAGACGCAGCAAACAGCACAAAGCACATCGCTGCCGTGACAGGGCACGTCCAGGTGTGCAAAAGCCTCCAGCCAGGCTGGGCCAGACCCCAGCGGTGGGTTATTGCTGGAGTGTCTCACGCTGAGCAGTGGCAGGGTCAGTCCCAGCACTCCACAGAATCAATCCCGGAATCATCCGGGTTGGAAAAGCCCTTGAGGCTCCTCCAGCCCAACCATGACCCTCCCCCTGACCCTTCCCAACTCCCCCAGATCCCTCAGCGCTGGCTCAGCCCGACTCTTCAACCCCCCCAGGGATCCCGGGGACTCCCCCCTGCCCTGGGCAGCCCATTCCAACGCCCAACAGCCCCTTCTGCACAGAAATCCTTCCTCAGAGCCAGCCTGACCCTGCCCTGGGCAGCTTGAGGCCATTCCCTCGGGGCCTGGCGCTGGGGCCTTGGCTCCAGAGACTCATCCCCCCTCTCTGCCCCCTCCTGGCAGGGAGTTGCCGAGGGCCAGGAGGTCTCCCCTCAGCCTCCTCTTCTCCAGACTGAACCCCCCCAGTTCCCCCAGCCGCTCCCCAGCAGACCTGTGCTCCAGACCCTGCCCCAGCTCCGTCGCCCTTCTCTGGCCACGCTCGAGTCACTCAATGGCCTTTTTGGGGTGAGGGGCCCAAAAATTCATGTTCCCAGAGGCAATGGGAAGGAGAGCGACGACTGGTGCATCCACGCGTTCTCCGAAGGGAGCCGGAGCACAGCCCTTCACACATGACAACCCCTCGCAGGTCTCGGCTCAAGCAGCTAAACCCCGCTTACGTCCCCGTCCCCAACGCCACCAGCAGCTCCCCAAGGTGCCGGCTGCGGGGCTGCAGGAGGGACGGGAGGTGGGTACCTGCCTCCCACACCACGGGAGCCTCCACCCTCTGGCAGGAAGGGCTGTGCCCAAACCCACCCATTTTAAGAGTTTGAAAAAGGAGCCACAGGACGGGAACCTACAATTTTCTTGCCGCACGTGGGCTGTAAGAGAAGGCTGCAGGCGTAAAAGCTGTCACTTTGGAGACTCGTTTAGCTGCACAAGACATCATTATCCAGCGTCTACCAGTGACCGGAGCAGGAGACGCCTCCTCACCCGACACAAATAGCGGAGGCATCGGGAGCGACATGAACCCGCTCCGGCTCGGCACGCAGCTGCCCCGTCCCCACCCTCCGGCGAACAACCGGCTTTTCCAGTCACACCGCGCTGGACAAACAAGGGTATTTTTGGTGGGAGGAAATAAGGGATCAGCCTCCTCAGGGTCACCCACAAGGACAGCAGCTCCCCAGCAGCTCTTGGCCCAGAGGAACGGGCAGAAGTGCTGGGGAACATCTCTCCCACGGCCGGACAGCGACCCTCCACGGGTTAGAAATCCCTGGCAGAGGCCACAGACCCAGGGATCTCCCGTCCCCGACTGCAGCCCCCAGCCCCAGCCTCCCCGCAGGGACGCGCTCTGGGGGGAGCCCCACATCGAGGACCAAAGGCTCCAACAGCCGAGTCTGGCTGGCGAAGTGCAAGCCTGAAGGCACGGTACGACTGCTTGTATCACCCTGACCTTACTCCACGAGGGATTTTACTGCCTGCCCCAGCAGTGCCAGCCTGGACGTGCTTTTAGGTGGCACTGGAACTGGGGGACGGGAGCACTGAAGCCCTCCTGCAGAGCCCAGCCAGCCCTTCTCCACAAGCCTTTCCCTGTCTCAGCGAACGGCTCCAGTTCCTCCAGCCAATTTGCAAGGCTCTGAACACCTCCTCCCCCCGTTCCTCGCTGCCTCTGGAAGGGCTGAGGTGACTTATTCCCGTCCCCAGGGGTTCGCTCAGCTCCGCAATTAGGAAGCAGGGACTGTCAGTAAAGCTGCTGGTGCTTTACCTAGAGCGCTTCAAGAAATACAAATGTTTGGCGCTTGGAAAATAGGAGACTCCCTTTGTAGGCAGAACAAAGGCAGAGAGGAATTAAGATCTTATCTGAAGTGTGTTTGGGATCTCTCCTCCCCAGGGCTCGGGGCGATCCAGCCTGGCAGCGTCCACCTGGTTCAGGTTTGCCACCTCCCTCCCAGCCCCTCTCCGCAGGGGCTCTGCCAGCACCCCCCCAGCACCCTCCACCCCCTCCCACCCCGAGACATCCCACTTTGCAGCTCATCCTGGTGTGAAACCAGCCCTGAAAACGTGGGGTGCTGGCGTCTGGGAAACTGGAAGCCTCCGCCTGCACCCCAGCCCCTCCTCTGTCACGCAACCGGGAGCGTGCCGAGGGCTCCCCCAGCCCTGTGCTGCCCCCGCTCCAGCCCCCAGTGTCCAGGGGACCAGCGGGATGTGACGGGGACACTGGTCCTGCTGGCATTCGACTTGGAGACACCAACTTCTGGAGGTGCAGGCTCGAAAGAAGAGACACCCCCTCCCCTGCAAGGCAGCTGGCTCTGCCTCCAGTCACCTCCCACACACCGCAAGGAGCTGAAAGTCCCAACCAGCTACGGAAAAGCCCGGGCAGCAGAGCACGCTCCCTCCCCAAGGTCTCCTTTAATGAGCAACAACTAACGAAGAGCCTGAATTCATTGTAAGAACAGCGCTGGAGAGTCCGGACCACTCGCTGCAGCATTATCTCGATTGTTACCATGGAAAAGCAACTGTGCCTCCCCTTAACCGCTCTAGGAAACACAAAGCCAGCCCCAGGCTGAGCTCTAGCTCTAAGCTCGAGCCGAGCTGCACTTGTGCAAGCCAGGGAGCTGTTGGGCAACCGGCTCTGAGGAAGAGACCTTACAAAAGCAGAGGTTTCAAAACTCGATGCTGGTGGCACCACCACCACCAGCTCTAACAGGTGAGGTCCTGAGGGTCCTCCTCCTCCTCCTCCTCAGGCCGGATGCGTTCCCAGGGAATCTGCGTCTCAGCTCCCGACACTCTCAGGCTAATGGGAAGAGAAGGAAGGTCACTGCATCCTTCACAGCGCAGTGGGGACAGGATGCACTGAGCCCAGAAGATGACTGCTCACCCTGAAAACACCACGGCACGGCCCGCGCTCCCCTCCCTCTGGACCGTTCCGACGCTGAGCCGAGCCAACACGCCTTGCTGACAACACCCCCAGCAGCCTTTTTGCCCCTTTTCAAAGGAAAAAAAAACCAAACCTAAACAGATTCCCAGAACAGTTGCCACATCCTGTGCTCTCCTGTGAGACGCTGACTCAAGCCAAAATTGCTGCTGGACGCCTCTTCCCCCAGCGCAGCGATCTCTGAGCCTGCAGCTCTGCGACACCGAAGCTCACGACGAGGGTTTGGGGCATCGTCTGAGACGCCTCAACACAGCCAAGTCCTACAAGAAGGGTCACCCACCCGCCAAAACTGCCCCTTTCTGGGCCAACCTTGCCCTTCCGGCTGCTTCTCTGCAAAACTGATGCTCGCATTGCTGCTCTCGGTACCTTGGAGTAAGAGAAGGAGCCTGGGGATTGCTCCTTGGCCCCACCCAGGGGACCAAGGGCCACGCGGTTCCCACCCCGTCACCCAGAGTCGTCGGCGCGAGGACCCAGCCCACAGCCCTGCGTCGTGGCTGGGGACTTCTGCTGATCCTTCCGGGGGTAAAATGGGACATGTCTTGACAACACCCTTCTCAAACAGGCTCTTCTCTTCCCACTAGAGAGAAATCCTTATCTGTGCCAGTCGTTATCCCTTCTATCTGTTTATTTCTGCTTGCCAGAGCTTTCAAGCCCTACATGACTTGGGTTTACCTGAAATACTTGCCGAGAGAGTCAACGCCTGTCCAGATGAAGCCGTTTGCCATTTCGCCTGATTTTGTATCAGCTGGGAAAAGGTAAACTGGTGCAAGGCACAGACTGGGAGAGGCAGACTGCCTGCTGCACCCTTCCCACCTCCGGGAGGTCCCAGCACCCACAGATGAAAGGAACAGCAACACTCTCACACGATGGGTGAGACCTGCGAGGAGGGACCCGCACCCCAAACCCGCCTCTGCCTCCTCTGGGCGAGGATGGGGGAAAGCACCAGAGAGCAGGAGGACGCGGGCAGAGTCCGGCGGCCCCGGGGCGAGGAGAGACCCGCGCGCTCACCTGGCTCTGGAGCTCGCTCTGCTGCTTTAGACGCAGGTTCTCGGGGGTGTCTGCCACCATGGTGAAGGACTGCTTCGGGTAGTGTCTGGCGAGAGAAGGGGGATCATGAGTCGCAACGTTCCCGCAGGCCACGGCCACGCTCGCTGCCCCTTCCCACCCAGCGCCTCCCCCCAGCAGCTCCAAGGGCTTCGGCCCCGCTCCAGAGCGTCCCGGGGGGGCAGCAGCCGAGCTGGGACACACCAAGGGGGGTGCAGCAGGAGCCACTGGGGGTGACGGCGTTTCTCCCTGTGCACGCTCACCTCCGCCCAGCGCCCCCCCGGCAGGTAACCCAGTGAGAAACGTGTTATCCCCCAATCTCCATGTTAACTTCAGCTCAACCTCAGTTTTATCAAAAAAGAGGAAGGGGAGTGTTTTTCTTTTTTTTCTCCAGGAGACAAAGCCGTTCCAGGTTTGTGCCTGTCTGATTTCTGGAGAGACCTTAATCCATCTTCAACGTTTCATTAAACAGTCCTGAGGGTAACATCAGCCCAAGCAAAGCAAACGCAGCCACTTTGCCCATTTCCCTGTTTCAGCTGTGAAAGGTCGGAGGGGACCAAGAAGGTTTTACTTGCTTATTTTACTGCCGTTTCGGCCACACAAGTCTCACATGGTGGTTTCCTGGGACTGCAGAATATCACACGCCTGGCAGAGCCCATGTCAGCGTCACCATGCCCAGCTCGGGGCACAGGCTGCGCCTCTCATCCACACCAGTTCAACACGTTTAGCGAATCCTCAGGACATGCCCGGGATGGGAGTGTAAAGCGGGAGACCTCCGTCGTGGTCTGGCTACAAGCCATACCATTGTTCTGGAGTGCCACACAGCAGTTTCTGAAAGCACACGCAGCCTTTGTAGAGACGACACAAACCAACAGTGAAGAAGAACTCAGGTACTGGCAGAAAGTAAATGTCTAATCCTAAAGCTGGAGGCTGCTACAAGCCCTGTCCAAGCAGATGTCAAACTTCATGTGGCCATTCCCACCTCCCGGAGACGCAGCAAACAGCACAAAGCACATCGCTGCCGTGACAGGGCACGTCCAGGTGTGCAAAAGCCTCCAGCCAGGCTGGGCCAGACCCCAGCGGTGGGTTATTGCTGGAGTGTCTCACGCTGAGCAGTGGCAGGGTCAGTCCCAGCACTCCACAGAATCAATCCCGGAATCATCCGGGTTGGAAAAGCCCTTGAGGCTCCTCCAGCCCAACCATGACCCTCCCCCTGACCCTTCCCAACTCCCCCAGATCCCTCAGCGCTGGCTCAGCCCGACTCTTCAACCCCCCCAGGGATCCCGGGGACTCCCCCC
>NW_020799138.1:1506282-1519251 GCF_003259725.1 Athene cunicularia
CCCCCAAACATCCAGCGATAAGATCGAAAAGAACAGGAATCAGTTTTCCACAAACAGATCACCAAATGCTTGAAGGATGTAGTTTAATTCTCTGTTTAAATTAATCTGATTAGAGGGGATCTAAGACTGTGTGTTTAGGCTCCCTTCCCCACTGCTGTGTCAAGGCTCCACGCTGGGATACGGCATCAAGGCAGATATTTCAGCAAGCTACGGCCTGCGGCTCGCTGCAGAGAAATTCCTGCAGTAAGACTCCAATAACGGCAAAATCCGATTCTCCGGAAGGGTCCAGGAGCAGGAGACACCGGGCAGACCCCACACTGCAGAACCGGTTGTGGTTTATTGAAGCGCTCTGGCCACTCCGGCCGCGGCTCCTGCCCTCCCGGCAGCCCAAGCCACGGGGCCGGGGGTGTCTGGGGGGTGAGATCCTGACCCCCCCTCTGGGGCAGACGCTTCGGCAAAGGCCGCGGAGCTGCAGGGGCGAGGGAGATTTTAGAAGCAGCAAACCCAGAGTAAAGCACCTTGGGACCAAATCCACCCCAGCTGCCGTCTGCTGCCAGCAGAGACGAACAGCTGGGGGGGGGGGCTGGCGAGGGGGGAGCCCGGTCTAAGTGACATTGGCCCAGTTCGGCCTCTGGTCAGCAAAGGTGGCTCCTGCAAAGGCTGCTGCGATCACACAGGGTTAATGCATTCACACCCTGAAGAGAGAGCGTCGAGGGAAGGGGGCCCTTCGTCATTGCAAAGGCGGCAAAAAACCCTTCTTAGCGGCCAGCAAGCTCCAGTGGCCACGGCGGCGTCAGGAGTTTGCATTTTACACCCCTCGCTCAAGGGGTGCGGCACCTCGGCCAACCCCAGGGACGACTCCCTTCCCCTTCCCCTTCGGCTGCGGGGAGGCTGGTACCTGCTGGGCAGCGCCAGGAGCAAACACCGCGGGCGGGCGATGGGCAGGAGCAAACACCGCGGGCAGGCAAGGGGCATTTTCTTTGTCCAAACCCAGCGGGCAGCTGCTGGGGTTCAATTAACAGCGGTGCCAACCCAGGATCGCCCCCCCTCAGGGTACAGGGGCAGGAGGTGACAAGTCCTGAGACGTCTCGTTTCACCCGAGGTACCGCTCACATCCCGGAGCCCCCTCCTGAGTTTCTTGGAAGCCACCACTGGACTCAAGGTCAAAGAAAACAGCCGCCTTTAGCGGACAAGCAGCCCAAACCCCAAACGCCCTCCCAAGATGAGTAATTCTCCCTTTGCAGAAGGCGTGGGGCTACGCACACCCGCCCCAGACCTGTCGTGGGGATGGGAACGGAGCTCTGTCCCAGTCCTACGAGCAGAACCAAACGCCTTCGCCACTGCCCGGGGTCTTTGCAAATCCAGAGGATTTTTCCTGCTGCTCAGCAGCAGCTTTTACAGAGATCCCCAATTTGAACAGCCCCGTCCCCTGCAGGGCGCTGAGCTGGAGGCTGCCCGCACCCCCAGGCTGGCAGGGCAGCCACCCAGGGAGACATATGGCTCCGTGAAGGGCAAATGCCATTTTTAAGTTGTGTGCACCGCCAGGCAGAGCTGCATTTACAGCTCAGCCACGGCCCGGGAGCTCCCGTACTATCTGCTGGTGCTGCCAGTCGAAATCATCCCATTGCCATGGCAACCGCATCCCATGCCCTGGGCATGCTAATAACGCTTGGGAGAAGACGAGTCCCCAGCAGCAGCCTCCGGATGCGGGGAGGAGGGAAGCCCCAGTCACTGCGAGGGCTGGAAACGGGAGAAATTCATCCCCGCGGAGCTCAGAGAAATTGAAAAGCCGTGGTTGTAGGGGGGGGGGAAATAAAAAAAAAAAATAAAATCTGAAAGACAGCTAAAAGCCCTGCTTCTTGCATTTACGGGAGCACCGTACCCAGAGCGGGCTGTGCCCTGCTCCAGCCACAGCCTGGTGAGGGAGAGGAAGAGATAGCCATAGACCACACAGCCTGAGCTAGAATTAGGCTTCCGCTTCTGTCAGATTTTTGAGGAAACCTCCCAAGGATTTGAGGCAGCTTTTTACTCAGCCTTCAGCCCCTACAGACTGTTGTGAGCAGGCAGGAGTAATCCGTCCGTCTGCGCTAGGCGTGGGATGCAATGCACAAGTTGAGAGTCCTCCCCTAAGATTAGGCATCTCTTTTTTTTTTTTTTTTTTTTTTCCTCAGCTCAGGAGATCTGCTTAATAACGAAAAGGCATTTCAGTCCTTGGGGAATTTAAGGTCGGGGGTTCCTGATGCAGGAGCGGTGACAGTTCCCCGCCCCCCGGCCCACCGCCAAAGCCGGCGCTTCCCCTGCCCAGCCAGTACAAACACAGACGCCCAGATTCCTGCCACGCACCAGAGAGGGGGAAAACCATCTCCTATGCATCAGAATCAACCACAGTAATAGTCAGCAATAAATTAAATCTTAATGAGAAGGCAGCGAGTGAATTGCCTTGGGTTGGCAGCGCGGGAGGCAGCGTGTGTGTGGGAACGGGGCATCTGCGGGAGCCGCGGCGAAGGTGGCTCGTGGCAGCAGACCCCGCTCTCCCCCTTCTCAGAGTCACAAGGGAGGAGGGAGCCGAGCTGTGGGTCCCTGCTGCCCTCCCCACAAATAGGTCTTGGCTGGGGAAGCAGGGAAGGGGGAGGGTGTTTATTGCTCAACCTGCCTCGCTTTCAGCGGCGGCGTTGGGCACCGCACGCCAGATCCACCCGCGCAGTTACCAGCCACCCTCACCCACGGGGCCCAGAGCTGAAGGCTTCCAAAACTGGGACCAGCAGGCACGTTGGTGCCACCACGGCAGCTTCCATGGGGCACTGAGCCCCAAGTTTGGGGGCAAGGGGTGTCCTGCCAGCAGCTGAGGGGGGATCACGCTGCCAGAGCCCCTGTACGCTCCCAAAACATCCCCCCCTCTGCCCTGGAGCCCTTCGCTCCCCCTCTGCTGCAGGAACACTCGCTTCCTAAATTATTCCAACAGGTAGAGAACCACACAGGGAACAGAAGTCACATTAAGGGAAAATGGAGCTTTGAAAGGTCCTTCGAAAAACCCTCCGGGCTGCACAGGCTTCAGGCACAAGCAGCCTGAGAAAAACAGGGGGGAAACTGCTTCAAACCATCCCGCTTCTGACAAACTGCAGGGAAATAATTAGTCCCACGCACCCTCAGATGTGACATTTGTGTAAAGTCTGCTGCCAAGTAATGGTTATTCAGGCACGAGTAACCTTTCAAGAGCAAATGGCAGCCAGGGAGGAAAAAAAAAACCAACACCCATGCGAGGTACCTGGAGGGAGGTGCCCCGGTTCCTACTTCTGGCTGATGCTACAACAAAACCCAAACGCTTTGCTCCTATTTTGGCAGGAGCGTCCCGGTGTTTTCCCTGCCTGAGGGGATGGGATGCAGGAGGGTGAAGTGGGGAGGGAGCCAAGTTTCGGTGGGTCTCGGGGACTGCCTGATGCTCTGTGGCTTCGGCGATGCTGCGGCAGCCAAGCAGGAGGGGTGAGGAGCCCGGGCAGGGAGAGTGCGTGTCAAGCCCTCGGCATCCCCACAGCTGCTCCATCAGACACGGATTATTTTAACAACTGATGGAGAGGAGCCTGCTGGTCTCGGGGGCAGAGCCGCCAGACGGTCAGCAGATTGGCCTCGCACCTCGGGGTCTCTCCTCGCAGACACCGCCGGCATCCATCCTCTGCCTGATTAGAGCTGAACGAAAAGGGACACGCAGGGTCCCTCCCCCCGCGGGGGGCTGCTGTCAGATGAAGCCAAGCGGCACGCGAGTATGTGGGGCAGAGGGACACGTGACGGAGCAAAGGCTCGCTCGTCCTCGCTCCAGGCTGGTGGAAAAATATCCCCTTTAATCTGCAGCTCCGCAGGACCTCGGGGGATTACGCCCATCGGGAGAGACGCGAGGAAAAGCCACCCCGGGTTTCACACGCTGCCGAAGTAACTGAACGGGCAGCTGAGGAGGAGCACGGCGAGGGCAGAGGCAGCTTTGGGGCAGAGGTTGTCTGCCCTGGGCAGGCAGCCAGCCCCGGCTCAGCGTGGGGCATCTGCCCCCCCCCGGACACAAACAGCCCAGAGCTGCTTCTGGATCACGGCGGCACCTCCAGCCCCGCAGGTGCCACCCACGGAGGGGGCGGCCACTCGCTGCCCTTGAAAACCCACAAAAACCCAACGCACGCAGTTCCTGCTCCAGAAAAAAAGGAGCTTTATGGCCCGCAGCGAGACCCTGCGTACGAGCCCTCGGCAGGAGGCCCCGGCCAGGCTGCGCCGGGCCAGCCGCAGCCCCCAGAGACGAGGCGGTTTTGGTTGTGTTGCTAAATCAGGTCAATCGAGTCTCCTCCGGCCAGAGAGAGCCTGTCTGGTTCCCGCATTGGGAGCTGTGGGAGCGCAGCAAGCCCGAGGCAGAGGGAAGTTTACGCTGCCGTTAGCGGGGAGTTGCGGGGCTCCCGCGGGCGAACCCTCTGTCTGCACCCCACAGCCCTTCCCCGGCACTGCCACGGCAGAAGGAGCTCACCCGAGGGGACGGCAGCGCGACCACAGGCAAGGCGAAGGAACCTCCCGCAGCGGGGCCGTGAGAAAGCAAACACAGACCCCCTCCTCCCGTCCACCCACCAGAAACAGCCCCACGGCAGCACCCGGGTGCCAGTTTCCCTGTGGCCACACCTGGGCAGCATTTTCACCCTCCCAGACGCAGAGCGGCAGCGTGAGGGCTTCCCCGGGGATCTCACTTCCAGATCCACGGAAACCTCCAGGCACTTGCACCCCGTCACATCCCAGTCCCGCCCAGAGAAGCGCCTTCGCAGGGAGCCAAGCTGAAGGGCCCTACTTGAACTTTGGAGCTTCTCACAAGCTGGAGACGGAGTTGAACTTCTCCAGTAAAGAGACTGGTGGGACCCATCTCTAAACCCTCGTGTAGGCGCAGCGAGGCACCATCCAGCTGCCCCACAACGAGCCAACCGATGCAGGTCTGTCAGCTACAAGGGCCAGGCACCGTCAGCAGGACTCGGCACCCGTATCTCTTCCTCCAGCAAGACTGATTTACACCATCGATGCTGTGTGAGACGACCGAGGGTTTAGAAGAGCCTCTCCAGCCCCAAGTGTTGCTTGTACTGGAGTACAGGCTGCTTCTGGCAGACTCGCCCAGCACGCAGCAGCAGTGCAGACGTTAGCAAATACACCGTCCCTTCACCACCCACAAACCTGCACCTCCGAGAGGTGACAGTCACCTCTGTGCAGCTGTGCCGTGGTTTTGGGAAAGGAAAATTAAACTAAGGAAGTAATAGGGTCCGCTCCGCCGAAAAGGCTCCCAAGTTCACATCCTGCCTTTCAAAGAGTTGCTGATTCTTGGGGACAAGCTTAAAAAAAAAAAAAAAAAAACCTGTTCTTTTTTTTAATAATAAAAGCAGCGTCACGCCGCTTTGCAGAGGGCTTGCAAACATCCTACTACAGAAGAGCAGGCTGCAGAGGAAGAGTTCGGTTCCTCCCAGCGTTTTCGGGGAGAAGCTGCCAAAATGGCTGGTGCAGCCCTCCACGTGTGCAGCTGCTGCCTTCCCCCAGCCCGCCCCAAAAACTGGCTTTGCAGAAAGTAACCGAGAGCCCAACTCTGCAGGACGGAGCTTCGCCGAGACCCTCCCATTGCCCACCCAGCGTACCCCTGCCAGGGCAGCGCAGGGCTGGAGGAGGCAGGAGAAGCAAAACCCGCGGCCAGCAGCTCTAGCACGGCTGCAGGGTTTTGCTCTGCCAGTTCTGCTTTCCCGCAGCACAGCAGCATCTACCTCACCCCCGTCCCCAAGGGCTCTGCCAGCAGCTACCGAGGGTGTCGCAGAGCAGCACGCTGCCTAAGGAGAAAAAAAAAAAAAAAAAAAAAAAAAAAAAAAAAACAAACCAAAAAACAACCCAGCTTGTTTTCACAAACCTGCTTTAATCCATAATGGAAAGATTTCAAGCGAACGTAGGAGAGCAGGGGTTGCCAAGCTGCGGAGTCAGAAATCACTTCTGGAAAGGGCGCTGCTCGTCACGCCGCTCCCCCTTCCCACCGCTGACCCCCCAAAAACAGAGCACGGCCTGTCCCGCCCTCCCCGCGCTGTGTTTATGGGAACAGACCAGGCTTCCCGACGGAGCTGGGTTTTTCCACACATTTTTTTGGCCCCAGGCACGGATAAGCAAGTTTAGGAAAGTCAACATCCATCTGCCCCCCTGCAGCAAGGTCAACGCTGGGCAGCCCTTGCTGCAGGCTCAGCCCGAACCCTCCGCTCCTGGCTCCAGGGATGGTGCCTGGCTGCTGAGGGCTCCTCCGGGCAGGGCTGTGGGCAGCTGCTGAGCCCCAGAGCTCTGCCTGAACCCCCAAACTCAGCCCGAGCAGGGTGAGCTGCCGGCCTAGGGCAGGAGGAGCGGGGAGCAGGGCAGCGACAGCGGGAGGACCCTCACCCACCCAGGCAGCACCCCCTGCCTACAGGGGAGGGTTTCTTGGGAGAATGAGCTCACCCACCATCTGCTTTGCTCGGATGAGATGGTTTAGTCTTTAACACTAAGCGGGCACCACACACCTGAAGCAGGAGCACATACTCTCCTCCTAAAACCAGGAGCAGCTGGGAAACATCACCCAGGTGGGTGGAGAACACCCGGGGGTGTTGGGAAGGAGCAGCATGGCAGGGTGAGCTCGGGAGGAAGAGGAGTCATCTGCGAAGAGTCACGGGGAGATTTCCTCTCGCCCACCTCTGGCTTCACCCACAAACGCTCGGGGTTGTGCACCCCATGGCATCACAGGGTTGAACTCATCTCCGGTAGCGCCCACCACAGGGAGAAACCAGCCCTGGAGAGATGGTAACAGGCACAGATGGGGTGGAGGGAGGGTAGCGGAGCCCCTCGGAAGCGTTTTGGATTTCCAGCTGCGGATTCCAGCCGCGAGAGGTCCGGGGTACCCAGGCAGCACCCGCAGAGAGCCCTTCCCGAGCCCTCCGGCAAACAAGACGCTCCACCCCGAAGAGGCTTCGCTGACATTCGCAGCCTTCAGCCACGAAATCACGGCGTGACTCGGGAGCTTTCCCACAGCCCAGATCCCCTCCCCACAGAAGAGACACCAGCGAGTCCTGCCCCAAACACAGCGGAGGTACCCTGGACCCCCCCCAGCACCTCAAAGCCACGTGTGTTGGGGCTCCTTCCCCCCTTCCCCAGCAGCATATGGGGACAGCAGCTTTCATTTACACCAAGACAAAAAGCCGAGGCTGTTCTGAGCTCCACGGCACACAAAGTGTGCGCACCGAGACAGAAAGGCAGTTCTTCTCATCCAGAAACTCGGCACAAATAAAGCATGGGATAAACACCTGGACTCTGTCCCAGCAACACAGTTGTTCCTCTTTCCCTTCCTGCCCCCCCAAAAAAACTTGGAAGATCGCTTTATTAATGTAGTAGGCTGCTACCAGATGGAGCAGAGAGGATTGCCAAGAACAGATCACTGGCTTCTTGTGAAGCTCAGAGCCGCTCACTAACTTTTTCCAAGCAAGGAGTTAGCCCAGAGGTATTGGGCCGCTCGCTCCGCATGGAAAGGCAACGATTTAACAGCGAGAAATCTGCCAGGGAGTTTCTCTGGGTCATCAACAGGAATTAAAAGTTTTACAGCTCCCGCCCTGAGTCACTGGGCCCCAGTAACACCAGGTGCTGGGTCTAGGTAAGCCGGGCAGGGCAACTGCCGAGCTGGGAGCCGCTTGCCCTGACTCAGCCAAGAGGAATGTCAGCACCGAGATCCCGATCCCCCGGGACACATCCGCACACCCGCCACCGGGTGTGGTGTCTGCGAGGAAAGTCAGCGCCTCGAAGGAAGGCTGGAGTCGGGCAAGTACAGCAGATGGGGGAGTGGGGACCCTGCCGACACACCTACGGGAGAGAGTTTTGGCAGTCTGGCTTAGCCTTTAGCCCCTTTTTTAGGTAGGGGAAAAAAAAAACCAAAAGGCAATTTGTGAGGGGGATGTGGTGATGCAGCAGGACCGGGATCTCCTCGTGCTCTGCACTGGGGGCCAGCCCGAGCCAGGAGGCGAGCGGAGGGTCTGGGCTGGCAGCTCCGACTCCCGGGTGCGTTCAAACAAAGGATGCTGCGTCAGGCCAGCGGCCGCTCCTCCGTGCTGGGGGAGGAGGGACTGCTGAGCAAGTAGGCCATTAACTTCCTGCCAGCTAGTCTGCAGCGGTAAGGAAATAGATAAAAAAAAAATATTCCAGCCCTGTGGGGTGTGCAGGCGGCGGAGGCAGCCCCTCTGATCAGCCGTGCTCCAGCAGCAGGACGCGTGTGCTCAGCAGAGCCGGGCTTTCCCAACACAGGCGCGTCCAACAGAGCGGCTGCTTGTTCATCAGCACAAATCCCGGCAAACCCACAGCTCGGAGATGAAGCCTGGCCTCGGGTCTTGTCTAGATGTCCTCCAGGGAGAGGAGCAAAACCACCCTGTAGCCAAGGCAGAGGCAGAAAAGGAGCCTCTTGCCGGGGATGCTGCTCCTTCTCCCCACGTCCCAGCCCCACGCCAGCTCCCCTCTGCGCTGCCCAGGGAGGTCTCTGACCCCCCCCAGACCAAATACACAGCTTTGAACTCTCAGATGGGATTCTCGAGGCACAAATCCGTGCTGCAAAGCTCGGGGCTGGAGGCGACGGGGTGATCTAGAAGGAGGGGACCAGAGTCCTGCTGCTGCAGGTATCGCCCCCATTTGGGGCTCACAGCCCTGAGCCCCCCAGAGCTCTGCTATCCCTTAGCACAAGAAACCACTTCAAGCCTGTAGATGTAAAGTGCGTATTTGGGAGCAGCTGGTCCCCTTGGACGCACACGCAGCTTTGCCTGCCCTTTACACCAGGCTCTCCCCATCCTTCATTTGCAGAAGCCTCAAACTTCACCTGGATCTTGCCCTTCCTCCACTTGTACCTCTGAGTTCAAAGTGCTCACGTAAAGAGATAAGCCCAGCCTTGACTGCTCCTCCCAGTGACTCCCCGTCACCCCAGTGCCCAGCTGAAGCCAGAAGAGGAATGGTGAGGGCAGGGGACACACACCCCCCCCATCACATCTGTCACCAAGCAAGTCCCCAGCACGGGTGGGCATGGGGAGGGGAGCGTTAACCAGCCACCTTCGGGGAAAGGCTTCACAGAGATCTACGGCTGGGGTACTGTCAGATCGGGAGGAAGCCCAGCCCTCTTCCTCCTGCTCTCTTGAAGAAAGAAATGCAGGAATTTGGCAGAAGGCCACGGTTCAAACAGAGGAGACCCTGTGCTAAGGCATGTTCAGAAAAGCAGCCTCTTCCCTGCCAGGATAAACGTTGCTTTTCCACCCCCTTCTCAGGGGACAGAAGATGTTGCCCCTCAACTCCGACATCAGCAGGAGCTGTCTGGAGAGGGTGGGCTCAATCTGCGCCGTCCTCTGCCAGACGCGCTCGCCTTGCCTGGACATTTCTTCCTCCCCAGGACACTCCGGGGGCAGCAGAGAAGGAACCAAAGCCCCATCTGGGCATTGCAAGCGTACAGCCCCCAGCCCAGCGGACGAGGGGCTGGCAGCTGCCCGAGGCAAAGCCTCCTGTGCCAGCAGTTTTCAGCTGCTCTCACTTCCCTTTGCTTTAAGGCACGGCCGGGCAAAGCAGAAAGAACAAAGCACTGAATGCGGGTTTCCGCACAGAGTTTTGAACATCCAGGGCTACCCTGGGGTAGGAGCGAGACAAAACAGCTGCCTCTTCTTCAGGGAGGCTGCTAAAGGGTTAAGACAGCAAGCCAGCATCAAAGGGAGCTCTGGAGCAGAGGGGGTTGAGAAACTGAGATGGGTCGAGGTTGCGCAGACTCCTTGGAATCTCAGGAATTTCCCATTATTATCCCACTTCCCTTCCAGCAGCTTGGAGGGAGAGAGCACAAGAAGAGGACCCCAGGCCCGTCCCCGCGGCCACCACCGGGCATGGGCATGCCCTAGCCCACGGTGCCAGGCAAGGCTCTCTGCGGGGATGCCCACGATCCAGAGGAGAAAGCTTTGCTCCAGGACACTAAGGAGAGCTCCGGGGTCTGACCTCCCGCAGCTCTCCGCGAATCAAGGTCTGAAGCTCACGGATGGCTGGACCACCGCGGTGGGCTGAGACCTGCCCAGCCCAAGAACAAGCACCCCTCTAATCAAGAGCTCTCCCTGCCCCAGACCGTGGGCTTCCCCCTCATCCAGTTACCCCAGGGCAGTTCCCAGTTTCACCTCAGCAGCTGGAGCTCCGGCAGCGCTGTTGGCCCCCATACAACAAGAACATCACGAGTTATTTGCTACTTTTCACCCAGTTGCCACCCTGCATTTCAGGTGAGATCCCAGGGCACAGCCGCTACCAGCCAAGACTTGAATGCCACAAGTCTCATCTCGGTCCAACGCAAGTTCTGGACTTTCGACAAGTCACAGTTGTCATCAACACCCGATATCAGCCACAACCAACCTATAAAAGAGCTACAGGAGTGGGAGGTTTCCACTAAGGCACCATATGGCTGATGGTTTAAATAGGGTAATACCCGTCTCACAAGGATGCTGCCGGGGATTAATGTTTTTAGAGAACTCTGTGAATGGCCCATCCTATACAAGCACTAAGTAGTAGTACGCTATTGAATTTTCTTTCTAAGAACAGTTAATGGGTAAGAAGCAGATACAAAAAAAAAAAATCTTATTGCAAAGCTGCTTTACAGACATTAAGAAACACGTCAGGTATGCAGAGCTCAGCGCTCGTTGGGCAACAGCAGAGCCCAGAAAAGCCGTACACAATTAAGGGTCTTTCTTGATAAGAAAAAAATAAAATAAAATAGGGCCCAGTGAACATCCACCAATCAGAAGCAGCCTGAAAGATGCAGGAGAGTGAAGTGAGGTGCAGCACGGGCAGCTCGTTCCACCCTGCCCTGCCTCCGCCTCCCCACGCCGCTCAGGAGAGGACTCTGCGTTCCAGCTGTATTTATTTACCTCCAGATGCATTCGCCTCGCCAACACCCAGGGCAAGTGCCAGCGGATGAGTGAATGCACTTGGCCACGAGCCCAGCAGCCTGCAAGCGTGACTCCCGGGTCCCTCGCTGTCTCACACACCCCTCATTCCCCCCCCCAGAAGGGCACTTCTCTCCCCCAACACCTGTATTCGGTTGGGGTGGTATAAACACCTTCTTAGTTCCCTTTAAGGGGATGCAGATTAAGATCAGCTCCGTGTAAACGCCTGCCTGTATTTGAATTTTATTCACCACCTGTCTGCCCAAGCTGGAACTGGAGAGCAGGCATCAGCTGGCATTTAAGCCTGGAAAACACTGGTTTAATACCAGCATTAACTGGCCTGTGTGACTCCTTCAGCTTCTTCACACGCACGCCCAGAAAATGCTGCAGAGCAGCAGGGAGAGAGTTTCTGCAGAGGTCAGGGTTCCCCACACCCCTCATTTTAGGGTGTCAGGTCTGGTGCCCAAGGAGGAAGAGGGTCCAGCAAACCCCACAGCACGTCCCGGCCCGAGGCTTGCTCAGTGGCAACGAGCGAGTAGCAGAGACTTACGCGTTGCAATACGGCTTCTTCTCGTAGCCCTTGTAGTTTTTCATGTTTAGGGTCATCTTGCAGGTCTCGCAGTGGAAACATGCTTTATGCCAGAACTGGAAAGAGAGACAAGAGAATCATTAACACGAGTGACTTGCAAAACAGGGCCACGTCCCCCGAGAATCGCACAACTCAAAACTCAGCAGCTCCTCCAGCCTAGAGGTGTCAGCGGTGGCATCATCCATGGTCCCTGCAAAACCCAGGACAGACCCTCACTAGTTGAGGACCCAAGTAAATCCCTCCGGGTCCTCCCAACGCAGCTTATCTCAAGAGGGCCTCAACGCTTGTGACCCGCATCACGACAGCATCTCGCTTCCTTACCTCCAGACCAGGAACTCGTGGGCTCAGCCCAACGCGGAGCAGGAGAAGCCGCCTACTCAGAGGCACAACACAAACCCCTGTGAGCTGGGAGCTCGTCAGCAGAGTTAACAGCTGGTGTTTGCAGGCTTCAAAGTTGCTGCTTTAAGGGTTTTTTTGCTGATGTTAGCCAAGAGATAGCCAGAAGAGCAGGTCAGGTAAGGCTGCACAGAGACACTGAGCCAAGGAAACGAAGACAGAGGAGCGACGGTTCTCACGAGCAGCAGAGTCCGAGAGGGACAGCGCGAAGGTTCTCACCAGACACCACCCTCCTGCTGCAGCTTCAGCAGCTCCTCACAAACCCTCCGGCCCCAGGGGGTGCAGGATCACCCCAAGCACTCCTCATCCTCACCGTGGGGCTGTCAAGAGTTATGACTGCTCCTGCCGGGGCTGCAGGGCCAGGGAAGAGGAGCTGCTCGCCTGACATTCTGGTGAAAGGATTTTTTGCATCGTCTCCCCCACAGCTCTTCGCACCAGCAGCCTCCAGCTGCCCCCACATCCTACCCGAGATCCGTCAGCTGCACAGAGGTGTACAGCAGCAGAGCTAAAATCAACCCCCCTGAAACTCAGCTCATGGCCCCACATTATGGGTCACACACCTAAAGAACTCGGGACTCCGCTGTCGATCTGTCTTTAACAAAGTTTTTAGGGCTACTCAAAGAAATTATTTCCACTCGGCATTTAACCGGCCCAAGTGACTTTCTAGGCTGGAAGGAGCCCGATGAGAACAGCTCAGCGCTGCTACCAAGCAACTCTGCAAAGCTGCTCAACCCCGCGCAGACCACGGCTGACACTCTGCCAGGCACTAAGTGACCAGACTTTGTGCTTCCTCCGGCAGCCACAGCCACTTCAGGGGTCTGGTGTGACCTCGCGGGGACCAGACCGGGCACGGCCGATCGGGAAACGCGCAGGCAGGAGCCAAGCTGGAGCAGCACAGCAGGCAACACACAGCCCCGTCTTTACTCACTCGAAGCAACGTCTTTACTCACCCCAGGCAAGGCCGTGCTGCCCTAGGGTTGCCCTTCCTCCTCAGCTGATCCCCCTATTCAGCAAGCCCCCCTGCACAGCACACAAACCCCCAGCATC
>NW_020799138.1:1519301-1522068 GCF_003259725.1 Athene cunicularia
CCCCCCCCAAAAAAAAAAGAAAGAACAAGCCCAAAGCTACATTAGCAGCTCCTAATACCGAGCAGATCACAGTCACCAAGGCTGCGGTGTGACACCCAGGACCGGGAGCCGGGCACACATTTAACATGCAGCAAGCAAACCCAGGGAGAACAGCCGGCGGTTGTTGCTACGATTTCCAGCCTTAAGCTTTGAAAAAGTCATCTCCACCACCGCAACTACTGGCTCTGGCTGCGTTCCTGCAAGGAGACGGCAAGAGCCAAGCCTAAGCCCTTGTGCCACCTACCCACAGGTACCACACCCGGAGCACAAACACCGCCGCGGCGCTACGAGACCGTGACTCAGCCCAGAAGGACGATTTGCCTCGTTTCAGTTGCTCAGAGCAACATTATTTGTTCTCTTCCTCTAGTTATACAAGCTGCTCCGGAGCTCGCTGCTAACGGCGAGAGGGGGGCTCGACTGCGCCACGCGCCGCTCCGGACCAGCGCCCTCGTCCACATCCAGCCTGCACAGGATTATTTTCCCCCTCCCTCTCCCAGCTTTCTGACTCTTTAAGGATAGACAGAACAACAGCCGAGTGCCGAGTTCTTCCGCCACCCTCAAAGTTACACCTTTCAGTTGAGCTACTGCCACGTTAGAGGGAATTACGAGACCTCTCCGAGCTGGTCAGCCATTCCCAGCGCTGTCGCAGCTCCGCACAAATACCAGAGATGCCGCTATAAATACGTGGCGATGAGCTGACAGCCAACATGATTTCAGAGCCTCTTCCTCCGAGGAATACCCAGTGCTCCCAAGAGCCACGGAGTATCTGGCCAGGCCAGCTGTCCCCCGCCTGTGGCAGTCTCCACAATCAGCCCAGCAGAGCCGATTCGGTTGGCGTTAGGCGTCGTTCAGCAGCGGTGTTTCTGTCCTGTGGCTCTTACACTCCGCAGCCCGAGCTACCACCCCGACCTCTAAGTCTTGCTGCCACTAAAACTCTGCCTCACCGCTCTGTATTAACGCCAGGTCCACGGATCTAAACCAGCACTAAAAGGAGGGCGGCAACACAGCCCTGACACAGGGGAACAGCAGTTATGTAGGCTGCCAGGAACGCTACCGCCCGCCCTCCAGCACGGCTGCGGAGAACGAGGACAAGCTGCAAATAGGTTTTGAGAGGAGCACAAACGCCTGTGCTTTCCCGTTCTAAGTCTGAAGAACATCTGGAGGCGATCCCAGGGACGACGGCGCGGCGCAGCTCACCCCAGGCCCCAGCAGCCCGTACCCCACGAGCGGCACGCTGGCCGCGGTCCAGGCACGCTGCGCGGGGAGAGATGGAGCCCTTGAAGCAACGGTGCCACTCACAGCAGACTAGACCCGGGGACAGAGCTCCCCGCCAGAGTTCGGGGGGGTGTATCCATCTATAGCTCACGCCGGGGCCACACAACACCCCCCCCCACAGCTCCGCACCTGGAGCATCACTGGGGTTAGAGGGCAACACAAGGAGAGACTCCTCGGGCTGAAGGCAAATCCTTCACCGGGTTTAAGGCGCTGTTGGGGCTGATTCTAACTTCTAGTCATTTCAGAAAAAACTCATCTGGCATCAGCTTTAGGTGGGTTCCGCAGTCGCAGCGGCGGCCACCAAACCCTGCGACGGGCGGCACAGGGGATGTCACTTCCCCTGCGGAAGCCAGGACGTCGCACGGCGCCTTATCCGGAGAGAGGCATGGGGGGAGGGAATGGCACCCACTTCCCCACACCCGAGCAGGGTGATTTTTTGCCTTCCGCAAGGTGACGAAGTGAAAAGTCAAGAGGCAGAACTCGCGGGCGGAGTTCCACCCGAGCAGGAGCCGTCAGCAGTCTCGCTGCTCCGGCTGCGTTTGGATAAGGCTGATGCAGGCACCGAGTTCTCCCTCGTTTACTGTAAATCTCACAAGGGAGACGGGACTCTCCCGATCTCGCTGCCAGGAGAAAGCCAAGCGCATCCGCCTGTCGACGCCGCAGCGCCGAGAGCTGGAGCGCGGCTACTCGCACGCTTCTCCTCCCAGAAGCCTCGTGGTTCGGCTTCAGCACTCCCAGCACTTAGACAAACAACAGCCCGGCCGCCCTTTCGACTTTGCTCCAGGTGGAGCGAAACCAGGGCGGCAGCCGCTCGGAACAGCCCCGTCCGCGTCCCGCGCTCTTACGGGCAGCGGGGAGGCTCTGCCAGGCAGGAACGCCGGGAAAAGGGAACAGAGGGGGTGTTGGGGTGGGGGGGGGGCTGCTGTCGGGTTTGGGATGCGCTTCATCGCAACGCGGAGCGGGCAATGTTTTTTTTTTAAGCGAGAAAAAGCTAAAAAGCCCCCTCGGAGTGCAAGATGACGGCAGCAGCCTCCTCCTGAGCGGCCAGAAGACGTGGCCGCAGGCGTCACGTCAGCGGTGCCCTCCCGGCCACACGCAGGTGCCAGCTCCGAAGGGGCACAAACCCCCGGAGCGGCTGCGCGGGAGGAGGCAGCGGGTCGCGGGCCCCCGCTTTCCCCTTCCAGTTACCCCCAACTGGGACAACTCCGCGGCTCCGCCAGGCCAGCGCGGGCTCCAGAGCGGGTTCTCCGCGCCGAAGGACCAGGTCAGGCCCCGGGACACGGGGCTGAGAGTTTGAGCTTGAAGCCATTCCCAGCTGAAGGAAGAGACACGCGAGCGCCGGGGTCTGCCGAAGCTCGGGAATGTCGCCGCCGAGATCCGCGAATTCCTCAAGTTACTTTTTTTTAGTCCCTAAAAACTGGTCGTCCCAGAAGCCTGGAAGAAGAAGGGGAGG
>NW_020799138.1:1533769-1540058 GCF_003259725.1 Athene cunicularia
CTTCTGCAGGCTCCGCAATCACAGGCCCTGTGGCTAAGGAGTGTGCGGATCTGTGGCCCAGGATAGCCTCCAACGCAGGAAGCATTGCATAGACGCGTTCATCTTCGCGGAGATAAAATAAAAGTCCTTGTACCAAATAAGTAGTGTCTTTCTTGCTAAAGCGCCCTCCCCTGCTGAGCAGGACGGAGTTAGAATGAGGGAGGTCGTGCTGGGAAACCTTTTGATGGAGCTCCTTGCGTGGAGTTTTTAGTATCTAGTGATGTCTCTTTTTTTTTTTCTTTTTTTTTTTTTTCAGGCAGGTTCCTATATTACTGGAAAATATCTGGAAGGGGGTTGCACTGGAATGACTTAGATCTTAGCAATATTGATTGAATCGATCCAATTTATGCACAGCTAGAAAATGGGAGGGGTCAACAAGAGCCCTTCCACAAGCAGCTGTTGTACAGGGGGTCTCAGAATTGTAGGTCTGGAATTTTTTTTTTTTTTTTCCAGAATGGCCAGTTTTAACTGCTTAGAAATACCGGCCTGATTCTGTGTGTGTGGAAAAATATTGCCTGAAAGCGATCTGTACCGTGAGGTGCAGAGTTCGCTGTGGATGGGGGGGCTCTGAAGAACAGGTGTTAAACCTTGCTGAAGACTTGCAAGGACACATCACGCCCACCGCTGCTGGCTGAGGTGGTGGCTGAAGCACGTGCCTCTGCACCCCCATCAGTGGTGAAACAGGCCCTGCGGTCACTGATTGCTAATTGCAAGCAGAAGGGGGGGATCTGAACTTTTCAAGGTGAAGAAAGGCTCTGAGAATCCGAGTTGGAAGGTATGTCTGTGCAAAAAAAGCTCCTTGTGCGGTGTGAAGTTGGTGCTTCAGCCAGGACACCAGGAAAATCAGAGGAAGGAATATTTGGTTGTGAACTGCAGGTCAGCTGGTCTGCCCCTCCTGAGCGAGGGCCACTGGAGGGGCAGGGAGGTGACCTTGTACCTGGGCTCATGAGTGGAAATAGGGGTGACTGTGCTGCCTGTCGTGGCCCCCAGGCTGACGCCAGCACAGACGATGCTGGGGGCACAGGGCAGGTAATGGGGGGCTGCAGCCCCTAGTGTGGTTTGGCTTGGCTTCATCGGCCCTGGCACAAAGCTGTTCCCACAGCACGCTTCAAATTCCCTCTGCTTAAAGATTTCTGATAACTTTCATGGTATTCCTGATGCTTTCCGTGCAGAGGGGCTGTTGTGGAGGGTGGTGAAGGGAGCCAGAACCTCAGGGATTTTGTACCACAAAGAGGTAACGATGGACAAGAGCACCAGGGTCTTGCAGTGACTTGCAAAGCGGTTTTAAACAGCTGGTTGGCCTGACAAGAATCTGCAAAATATCGTGGCCTGAAAAGGGTTTCTCAGACATTCCCCCAGGATCCTCAGGAGCTGTGTGCTGGCAGTGGCTGGGGAGGGGAAGCTTGGAACAGGGCTCACGCAGACTGAAGGCCACTCTCGTTTCTACAGGCCGTTCCACGGACCCTGCAAGTGGTTGCAGCTTCTTCCCAGCCGACGTGGCACCCACAGGAAGGCCCACGGGAGCTCTGGCCGTCACCGCGGCGCTCCGGACCTGCAGCCGAAGCCCATCTCTTTCTTTCTGAGCCATGAGCATCTTTCCAGTGTGCTGCTGCTGAAGGAGCTGTTCCTCAGACCTGGGGCGAGGTGCAGAGACCTGCTTAAGAGTAAGGAACCCCCGCAAAAATAAAAGTGTTCTCCCTTGATCTATTGTAACAGCTTGTGCTGGATTTCTGACTTGTAAGGATGTTCTTCTGAGGCAGGGTATGGCGCGATAGTTGGGTGAAACGCTTTGAGTGTTTCTTTTTGGGCATTGCCTGCCTTTGGGCTGCCCCTCGGGGAGGACAGAGGGGCTGGGGGGGTGTGGGAGGTGTCGTGGCAGGTGTTTCTCTGCGAGGCCGGTTGTGCTCTCAAAGGGCAGGGCACACCCTGAGACCAAACAGAGGTGCAGCCCAGCGCCGTCAGCGGCGTTTTGAAGTCAGGGTTTCACTGTTCTTTCGTCTTCTCCGCGATGGGATGATTTAGAGAAGGATAATTGGGAATTCATGAGCCTGGCTGCCAGGAGCCTGGTTGTAAATGTGGTGAGAGAGGCGGGGAGGGGTTTAAGGTGACCCGAGGGGTAACGCCAGGGCTGGTGTATGCGAGAGGCAGCCGCAGGAGTGTGAGTGCAGGGGGTGGAATGCAGCAGAGCCGCCTCGTCCGTGGCCACAAGCAGCCGTACCTGGGAGTGCTGCCCAGGTGGGGGTATAGCTCAGGGGTAGAGCATTTGACTGCAGATCAAGAGGTCCCCGGTTCAAATCCGGGTGCCCCCTCCCCTTTTTTTTCTTTTTCTCCAGAAAACATTGTTTCGGAGCACTTTATTTCAACGCTTTTCCCATAACCTGTCCGCAGGATCCAACCTCAGTTTGATCTGGCGCTGGCCAGAGAGAAAGCAGCAGATTCCCACAGGAGGAAGAGGAGTATCGGGGAGGTGTTTGCGAGGAAAGAGATAAGTATTTTGTGAAAAGCTGCTTTCTGTCCTGGGTTAAATTTGGGGAGCTTTGATGTGAGACCATTGCCCAGGAGATTTCTGCTGGGCAGCGCTGTGACAGCAGGGGGTATAGCTCAGGGGTAGAGCATTTGACTGCAGATCAAGAGGTCCCTGGTTCAAATCCAGGTGCCCCCTCCCTTTTTTTTCCTTCTTTTCTTGGGATTTTGGGGTGCTTGTTCACTGCAAGGCAAACTGGTAAGATCAGCTCAGTTTCCTCTCCTAATAATTCCTTTTCACGTTACAGCCGGAGCTGGAAAGCGTGGGAAAAATGTCCAAGACTGAGGCAGTTGCTGTGTCGAGTCACCGTGAGCTGAGAAAGAACCAAGAGAAACTGAGGGAGGAACCGGAGAGGTGGCTGGAGAGGAACGGGGCCAAGGTCGTCTGGTACGTAAAGCAGAGAGACAGCGTCTGTCTGCGGTGCTGGAGAGCCGTGACACAAGGTCTTTGGTGCTGTCGTGTTTCAGTGTTGTGATTTCTGCCGCAGGGTCTGAGTCCCGCAGCACAGAGACGCCGGGGACTGGGGAAGAACGCCCTGTCCGTGTCGTTTGGTGAGCAGGTGTGCGCGGGGGGTATAGCTCAGTGGTAGAGCATTTGACTGCAGATCAAGAGGTCCCTGGTTCAACTCCAGGTGCCCCCTCTTTTCTTCTCCTGCACCCCTTCTCCTGCCAGAATTTCTCACTGAAGGATGATGGAGAGCTCCTCTGGGGTCTCCTGAGCTTGTGCTGTGCAGTCAACGCTGGTGTCTGAGCTCCATCACTCAAGGTCTGGAGCCCCTGACTATAAGGAAAGTGCAGGGGTTGTGCCCTGTGAGAGAAACATCTCCCTGACTCTGTGTTTTTGTCTCTGCAGTTGTTATATTTATCACAATTTATCATATTTAACCCCCTGTACCCCCAGTGGCAGGCACATGAAGGTGTGCAGTGGGCTGTCAAGTAAAGGAATCTAACCGGTGGACATAAAAACTTGTTTCTCTTGGAGAAATGTTTTGAAAACGTCCTTGTGAAAGCCTCGTGTGCGGGGGGTATAGCTCAGTGGTAGAGCATTTGACTGCAGATCAAGAGGTCCCTGGTTCAACTCCAGGTGCCCCCTTTTCTTCTCCTGCACCCCTTCTCCTGCCAGAATTTCTCACAGGAAGATGATGGAGAGCTCCTCTGGGGTCTCCTGAGCTTGTGCTGTGCAGTGAATGCTGGTGTCTGAGCTCCATTGCTCAAGGTCTTGAGCCCCTGGCTATAAGGAAAGTGCAGGGGTTGTGCACTAACTACTCACTCTCTCTGTGTACTTGTTTCTTTTATGATTCTGTGTAGTAATTCCCTGCAGAGCCTTTGGCAGGCACATGAAGGTGTGCAGTGGGCTGTCAAGTAAAGGAATCTAACTGGTGGACATAAAAACTTGTTTCTCTTGGAGAAATGTTTTGAAAACGTCCTTGTGAAAGCCTCATGTGCGGGGGGTATAGCTCAGTGGTAGAGCATTTGACTGCAGATCAAGAGGTCCCTGGTTCAACTCCAGGTGCCCCCTTTGGGTTTTACTTTTCCCAGGAAAAAGCCCAGGGAGCTTTCCTGTTTCGGATCTGCTGTGTGCAGAAGGCGGGTCTCTGAACTTGAGTAATCAAGATAATTGAGCACTCGATGAAACCCTTCCTGTGAAAATCAGTATCTGTGTCAGTAACGAAGCAAAGACAGAGGGTTGGTTGGTTGGTTGGCTGTTGCAGGGGTTGTTTTAATCCACGAGGAAACTGTCAGGCCTCTAGTTTGTGTGCATAACTAGACCCTGAGTAATTTGTCTCCAGATTGTGTGCAGCAGCTTTCTGTGCAGAGTTTTCCTTGTGCATCAGTGTGCTGAAGGGGGTGCTGTCATGTGGCACAGTCCAAGCAGCACAGCATCGGAGCTAGGTACGGAGTTTTTTATTGCTCCTTCATGAGTATTAACCCAGGGGGTATAGCTCAGTGGTAGAGCATTTGACTGCAGATCAAGAGGTCCCTGGTTCAACTCCAGGTGCCCCCTCTTTTCTCCTTTTTCAGCCCTTCTTTTGCCAGAATTTCTCACAGGAAGATGATGGAGAGCTCCTCTGGGGTCTCCTGAGCTTGTGCTGTGCAGTGAATGCTCGTTTCTGAGCTCCATTGCTCAAGGCTCTGAGCCCCTGACTATAAGGAAAGTGCACGGGTTGTGCACTGAGTAACTACTCACTCTCTCTGTGTACTTGTTTCTTTTATGATTGTGTAGTAATTCCCTGCAGAGCCTTTGGCAGGCACATGAAGGTGTGCAGTGGGCTGTCAAGTATCTAACTGGTGGACATAAAATCTTGTTTCTCTTGGAGAAATGTTTTTAAAACGTCCTTGTGAAAGTCTTGTGTGAGGGGGTATAGCTCAGTGGTAGAGCATTTGACTGCAGATCAAGAGGTCCCTGGTTCAACTCCAGGTGCCCCCTCTTTTCTTCTCCTGCACCCCTTCTCCTGCCAGAATTTCTCACTGAAGGATGATGGAGAGCTCCTCTGGGGTCTCCTGAGCTTGTGCTGTGCAGTCAACGCTGGTGTCTGAGCCCCATCACTCAAGACTCTGAGCCCCTGACTGTAAGGAAAGTGCAGGGGTTGTGCCCTGTGAGAGAAACATCTCCCTGACTCTGTGTTTTTGTCTCTGCAGTTAGTATATTTATCATAATTTTATCATATTTAACCCCCTGTACCCCCAGTGGCAGGCACATGAAGGTGTGCAGTGGGCTGTCAAGTAAAGGAATCTAACCGGTGAACATAAAATCTTGTTTCTCTTGGAGAAATGTTTTGAAAATGTCCTTGTGAAAGCCTCGTGTGCAGGGGGTATAGCTCAGTGGTAGAGCATTTGACTGCAGATCAAGAGGTCCCTGGTTCAACTCCAGGTGCCCCCTCTTTTCTCTTTTTTCAGCCCTTCTTTTGCCAGTTTCTCACAGGAAGATGATGGAGAGCTCCTCTGGGGTCTCCTGAGCTTGTGCTCTGCAGTGAACGCTGGTGTCTGAGCTCTGTTACTCAAGGTCTTGAGCCCCTGACTATAAGGAAAGTGCAGGGGTTGTGTCCTGGTGAGAGAAACATCTCCCTGATGCTGTGTATTTGTCTCTGTCCATGATCTGTGTAGTAATTCTCTGCAGAGCCTTTCTCAGGCACGTTAAGATGCACCGTGGGCTGTCAAATAAGAGTCTGCCCAGTCCTTGCAGAACCTTGTTAGTCTTGGAGAAATGTTTTTAAAATGTCCTTGTGAAAGCCTCGTGTGCAGGGGGTATAGCTCAGTGGTAGAGCATTTGACTGCAGATCAAGAGGTCCCTGGTTCAACTCCAGGTGCCCCCTTTTTTAGCTGCTTTTTCACCCTTTTTTTTTTTTTTTCTCAAATCACAGACGGACCGTGCAGCGACTTTCTTCCCCCTCTGAGGTCTTGGAAATCACTTGGTGATCTTTCGCCAAGCGTGAAATCAGACTTTGACATTTTTCTGTCTCTTCTCTGAAATACTGCACGTACGCACAAATCCGGTGGCTGAGGCGAGTTGCTGCTGGTCTAGTTTTTCCTGTTAGTACTTAATTTAAACAGCAGACATGTATATGCAGTATTTAATCTGCAGGTGTGTATAACAGCGTCTTTCCAGAAGCGGAGATCTCTCCAAACGTTTCCCACAGGGAGCTGGGATGGATGACCGGTCTGTGTCGGGTGGCTGAGGTGGTGTCGCGCTCTTCGGGCCCGCCCGGGGCTCGAACTCGCCACCCCC
>NW_020799138.1:1540108-1546935 GCF_003259725.1 Athene cunicularia
GGCTGGGAGCGGGCCCTTCCCCGCGGCCAGCGGCGGGGGCAGGTGGCCCTTTAACTGACGGTGCCGGTCTGTTATCCCCGCTCCTGCAGAACCTGAAGAAGAGCTGGCACCCCCAGACCCTGCGCAATGTGGAGAAGGTGTGGAAAGCCGAGCAGAAACATGAGGCCGAGCGGAAAAAGATCGAAGAGCTGCAGCGGGAGCTGCAGGAGGAGCGAGCACGAGAGGAGATGCAGCGATACGCAGAGGACATGGGCACTGTAAGGTGAGGAGGGGCTGATGCCCCCCCCCCAAATTTGGGGTAACCACCCCGACCATCCTCGGGGGGCTGATGCGGTGGTGTGGGTGCTCTTGGTGCCCCTGATCGAGCCATGGGTTTACGGTCTCTGGTGATAAAATGTTTCCGCTCACTTTCATAAGCCAGTGCCTTAAAATGTAATTTTAGAGCTGTGACAAGGAAAATGAGACGGTCTTGTCTTCAACAGGAAAAGAGAAGAGAAGTTGGAGTGGATGTACCAGGGTCCTGGAGGCATGGTGAACAGAGAGGAATATCTTATGGGTCGCCCTGTGGACAAATACATCTTTGAGAAGACAGAAGACAAGGATGCAGGCTGTTCCAATGAGACAGGGCTTCTCCCAGGCTCCATTTTTGCCAAGACAGGTGCCAATTCTGTCCTAGACATGGCAAACAAAATCCGGGAGGATCCGCTGTTCATGATAAGGTACTAAACGTGGAGCTGAGAGCAGTAGTAGAGGAGGCAGAGCATCAATATTAGTAACTCGCCCAGAGCTGTCTTTATTTCTCTTTGTGAAGACCACTGTTGTGCCTGTTCCTCAAAGCTGGGTCTGCCTGTTTGTGAACTCTGGGCTGTAGGTGGCAGTCCTGGCTGCAGAGTGGTCACTGGCCACTTACGTGACTGGTAGGATTTTGGTTGTGTGTTGTAGACACGGCAACATAATCGCAAATAACATATTTGCGTCAGTTTGCTGCTTTGGGATGATTTTGCTGACTTGATTCCAGATTTAAGATTTTGTCACCTGAACGAGACGATGATCATGAGGTGGAAAAGATATAAATGCAAAGATTTTTATTCTGTATTGATTCATCTCTACCAGCTTAACTCGCCCTTTATGTGAATAAATATATCCAGCCTGCTCTGAGAGCACTGTAGGCAGATTGATGGTAGCAGAGGACGTTTTTATTTACCCTACTAGTGCACTCTTAAGTGGAGAAGAAATGAACACACTCCTAAATTGGATTTACTTTGCTGGATGTACAAAACAAGCCTGTTTTCCTGCTTTATGTTTTTAGAGCTTGCAGTTGATTGGTATCTTTCATGAAAATACGATTCTTTCAGTTGTTTGAAAATGCTAATAATTTTTTTTTCCCTGCTTTAGAAAAAAGGAGGAGGAAAAGAAGAGAGAAGTTCTGAATAATCCTGTTAAAATGAAGAAAATCAAAGAATTGGTAGGTTTATCTCAGTACTCCTTTACAGACTCAAAGCATGGAATACTTTGCACCAAGGGGAGGATTATACATCAAAATTAGTATTGTTTAGGATAGGAAATGGAGTTCTGTTTCCTGATTCTTTCACAGAAAAGCGTAAGTTCAACACTATAAATCCTGAGCAAAGTTTCTTATCAGTCTCACAGCAGGAAGTAATTTCTCTTCCTTTCAAATTCAGTTTTACTCCTCTTGCTCTTTTGGTGTGCTTTTTCTTAGCTGGTGATTAATGGCTGATGTAGCACAACAGGGTGGTTGCAGACATGGGATTTGACATGTACTGATACCAAACTGACACCAGGGAAGGCTCCATTAAGCTCTTTAGTTTTGAGAGACCCTCGTTAAAGGGTTTAGGTTTTGTTCCAGGAGCCTTTCTGTGGAGAACTCTGTTACTTTGTGCTGTGATAGTGACTGCCCAGGTGTAGAGACAGGGATTATTCCTAATGAAACGGTGTCTTGCTTTATAGCTGCAAAACAGTTTAGATAAAAAGGAGAAAAAGAAGAAGAAAGAGAAGAAGAAGAAGCACAAGAAACATCGACATCGCAGCTCTAGCAGTGAAAGTGACAGCAGTGATGAGGAGCGAGGCAAAAATAAGTATGTTTTGAGGTTTTGTAGTAAAACCACCATGTTTTCTGGTTAATTTGTTTTGTTTTCATGTCTTTCTAATACTGTCTGGGTTTTATCTTTCTAATTAATGCTTTTAATTTGCCTAAATGTTTCTACTTAATTGGTTTTGCATCATTAAATTACTTTTATGACATCTTAATGTTAAAAAAATAATTGTCGTCTTGAATTTAATCTGCTTCAGAAGTACTATTCTGTTTTCTCTTTAGGTCTCAGAAGAGGATGAACAGTTCCTCCTGGAAATCTGCTCCTTTCAAAGTCTCAGGATATGGCTTACAAGTAAGTACGTGTGTGTTGCACAGCTCTTCCGGCAGCAAGTGCTCTGAGTGAGGGAAGAACAAGGATTTTGGCAGTTTGCTGTGAGACTGCTTCGCTGGCTGGAAAAGGATGATGCGGGGGGACATGGTGTAATAAAGTTCTTATTCAGTTTGGATTCATCTAAGCCTTGAAAGTAAAGTTGTTCGGATCCTAGTAGGACTTTGGTCTGCTCTGAGTTCTAGTTAAGCTGTAGTTAGTTTCTCTTCAGAGTTACCCATCCGTTCAGATATGCTGCCTGACTGTCTGGGCAGATTAGTTTCACTGAACACGATAAAGAAATAATCTTTTTTTATTCACAGGTGTTGATGAGAAGCTAGGAAATGAGATAAGTTAAATGCAAACCACAACATACGCTCCTTCCTGCGCTTAGCCTAGTCTGAGCTCTCCTCTGTGGCCTTACGTTGTTGTTGTTGTTGTGCTTTTCCAGGAGGTTTGTTCTTTAAAAGACGCTTTTGAATTCCAGGTTAGAGACCCTGACCAGAGCCACAGGTCTCGGAGCTCTCCAGCTGCCGGCCAGGAGAGGGCCCCCCACAAGCACCGGGATCGCTCCAGGTCCAGGAGCCGGTCCCACTCCCCTCAGAGACGCTCTAGCAAGAGGAACTTGGAACAGTCGGGGTGCAGGGGGTCACGATCTCCTTCCAGACACAGTAAACAGTGAGTGTGACTAACCTGGATGGTATAAACCTGGGGCTGCTGGGGGAGGAGTTCGCTAGAATCAAAATCCCCCTTAGTCATCTGTCACTTCAGTCTTCTGACTGCCTTGTTGCTCAGTTCTGGCTGTAAAGACAGGAGCTGTGCAGAAGCACATGGGTTAACTCCCGGAGGGGACACTTGTCTGCAATTGCTCTCTCCATCTGGGAATGTACCCTCCTAGGTACGCCCTTTAGGTACTGTGCCTGTGCTTCATTTGGGCTACTGAGTCTCTTTAAAAGGTATTTATAAATGTTGAATTATCTTTGCTAAATGCTGATAAAATCAGATGCAAAGTATTTATTGTTTGCTAATGAAATAATAAAAGCTGGATAAAAAATAGATGGAAATTTGCAGTGTATTAAGGGTCATTAGGATTTCTTTTCAAAGTGGACAGGTGACAGCCCTGCAGTTACGAGAGATGTCTTGGTTTTTAATGTATACAAAAAACCCGGGGAAAGTTTAGAGGTGTGATTATGTTTGTCTGTCCTAATAAAAGATATTTCTGGGTTACAGACATTGCAATCGGGAGGAGAAGGGCAGAACTAGGAGCCCTTCCCCTAAAAAGAGCTATCGCAGACAGCATACTCCGGGTTACACGAGGTAAGCAAGGTCTCGTTCCTCTGCCTTTGGGTGGAAGCTGCCCTGGTGATTGTGAAACAGCTTGGGTGTCATCCGCGAACCAAATTTTATTCTGTTGGCTAAACCAGATTGGATCGAATGTCTGGAAAGTTGGACAGACGGTCCTAAAGTGCTTGGTTTGGTGCTTTTGAGCTTGACTGTTAGTTAACACCTTGGACAGCTTCCCAAACCAATTCACAGGGTTGCTGGTTCTCCGCGGGTCACGCATCACTATGCAAGGCAGTAATGTGAAGTCACTCTTTGTCCCGTGGACTGTTAATTAGAAGCATTCGGTTTCACTGTCATCAGGAAAATATGACCTTGACAGCATCGTCTTACCAGTCAATTAAAAACAAGAAGGCTGAAAAGAGGGAGAAAACAGGGGTGTGGTAAAGCAGAACATTTAGACATGTACTTACAAGCTCTGCTGATCGGCTACTAAAGAAAAAAACCCTGTTAAACACCCCACCCCTAATTTTGGGGATTGTAAATCATCTTAAAGAATGGAAAGCAAGAGGGGGGGTGGGGCCCAGCATGCTATTGATTCACAGCGCTGCTGTTTTCTGCACAAATAGAAAGATCTCCCCAGAGGAACTAGAGCGTAGACGACAGGAAATGATGGAAAACGCCAAGTGGCGGGAAGAGGAGAGAGCAAACAACCTCAGGAAACACCGAAAGGAGGAGGAGCTGGAGCGAGAACTGGAGAAACTCGACTCCCGAGATGGGAAGTTTTTCAAGTGAGCGTCTTCTGTTATCTGCTTTTTCATTCAAGGGGAATACAGGCCCCAGCTGAGGAGTGAGTGATGGCCTCCACGTTTGAGATGTTTCAGATTATGGTGTGAGATCCATCTCTGCCATGTTTTAGAGTAGAACTAGTGACATCTGCTGTTCCCAAATTCTCTTTTAAACCCCCAAAATAGCTATTTCTGCGATAGCTTTGGTAATCAGACTTGGAAACAGGTAACCAGTTATTTTTTGGCCAACCTGTAGAAGTGACTCCTAGTGTTTTACATCCAGATATTTAAAAGTTCTCTATTTTTAGGAACTTGCAACAGTTTTAGGCCTGTAAGTCTGCTGAGAGTCTGTGTGCCGAGAGCTTGTGAGACTGAAACCTGTGTTCAACATAAATAAGACCATTTCTAAACACAGGTGGTAACTTACAGTCCCTTGTGTGTGTGACAGGCGAAGGAAATTGGAGCAGCACAAGGCCTCCCAGAAAATGCAGTGCTGTGTGAGAAAGATCCTGTGGCAGTGCTACATATTTGGGAGCTGCTGCAGCATAATGTTGTCCATTGTGAATTAAAGAGGAGAACATGTACTTAATTCCTGAAGCTGCCCAGAGCTGGGGGTCATGTAAGAGTGGCTTAAAATCACGATAGATTTTCTCCATGAGCAAAATCTCTTGTGGACAGAGATATTGGTCTGTCTCCCTGTGCGGAAGCAACCGGTTGAGCTAAAAGAACTTTGTGTTTATTGTTTGAAGAGGGAGATGGGCAGGGGGAGATGGTTCAGAAAAGCACAGCAGCGTGATCGGAAGCAGTAAAAGCAAGCGGGTGGTCCCAAGGATCCCTTCTCTCTCCTGTAGCTAACGCAGTTAGCTCTGGCGTTTGGCTCCTGGGGGACCGCTGCCCTCAGTTCAGGAACACGTTGCTTTTCCCTCGTTTGCTTCACAGAAAGCAACCACGTCCCCTGTGACGGATGCATTTGTAATTAACAGTTAGTTATATTTGGAAGACGGAGGAGACTTGAGAGCTACTGAAAGTATATTTGAGCACTGACCTTAAAATAAGGCACTGAATCTGTTACAAGCCAAACTAAAAGGTATTCAGTTCTTTCTGCACAGGCTTTAATGGGGAAAAAAAAAGCTGGTTTCTGTGTTAGATTAATTGAGGCAGATGAGTTGGGGATGGTGAATCCTGCTAGAAGTGGTGTCATATTTGGAAAGAGATTCTCATTTCTCTCGTTTCTTTGGTTCAATTTTCTGCAGTCGCTTAAAACTAGAGAGTGCATCTACTTCCACCCTAGAAGACCGGGTGAAACGCAATATCCACTCCCTTCAGAGAACCCCCGCTGCCTTGGAAAAAAACTTTATGCAGAGATGAAACTTGTTCTTCCTCTGCTCCTGTGCACAAGTTAAATGGACACTTATTCCCAAAGGTGAGAGCCCCCCAGCACAGACTCACTGCTCGCTGCAGGAACGGTTGCTGTCTCCCAAAGAGGCGCTGAATTTCAGTCCTGCAGCGTGTTCTGGACTCCGGGCGTTGTGAATGCATTTGTAATGAGTACAACCTTGCAAGAAAACCTTTGTTGGCGAACTCGTGAGCCTTTGTATTCTATTTTTTAAAGTATTGCCAGATCTTTTCCTTCTCTCTCCACCTTGACTGGTATTTTTGTATATTGTTATTACCAAATTATACCCGGTGGTAACTGCTTTCTACGTTGGGCAGATTGTCCGAGCTCTTTATAGGACAGAGCAAAAGACCTATTTTTGTTAGTCCTTAAAAATCGTAACAGAACAAATTCACATGTGAGTTAATTTCGTAAAGCTACGTGAGTAACAACGCAAAATCCTGTTCGATGCTGTCACCGTTTCAGGTTTGGGTTTGGTCTGAAAAATACCTGTCGCTGTTATTTGATAGCTCACAGGTTTGAATGATGTTTGACCCAAAGGAAGCTGCTTTGAAGGGAAAGGAAATGAGCAGAGCTTGATACAGCAAATATTTCTCTGGGATTTTGTAATGTAAGTCATGTGTATATGTACAGCAGTGGAGTTGGGTATTTTTAAAAAAAAAAAAAATAATTAAGGAACTTTACTCTCATTTTTAAACGTTCTTTGTGGCTTTGGGGGGTGGGAGGGGCCTCCTGTCCAAGGGGAGGTTTTGTGCCCGGCCGTAGCAGCCCCTGGGGGGGTGACCGGGCCCCGCGGGGGCTCCCTGCGCCGCCCCGGCCCCTGTCCTGGCCCTTTAACCGGCGGCCTGTGACGTGTGCGCAGCCCATTCATAATTCCAGGCGCGTCGCTGCTTATTGGCCCGTTCAGAGCGGGGCGTGGCCCAGGCGGTGACGTCACGCCAG
>NW_020799138.1:1546985-1557155 GCF_003259725.1 Athene cunicularia
TGTCCCCGTCCCCCCCCCCCGGCTCCGGGTCAGGGTGTCTCTCCCGGCCATCACCTTCCTCACGCCTGGGGTGGCTTTACGCTTCTCTGCTGCTAGACACGTCTCTGCCGGAGCACGCCTGCCCCCTCACACCCACCCGTCTGCCTGCGGCCTCTTCCCCGACGCCTTTTCCAGCACCTCTTCCCGACACGTTTTTCTACCCAGGACTGGGGAGGGGGAGCAGTGCCGTTTTGGTTTGTGTCCCTTTGTGTCGGGTGCTGTTGCCCTGGCAGACCCCCTCTCTGGGACCCTGTCCCCTGTCAGAGCCCCCCCCTTTCTCGCTCAGGGCAGTCCCTGTGCCCCCCTTACAGTGAGGGGACTCCCACGTGTCACGACCCAGAGGTCCCACGCAGTGATAATCCTGTTCCTCAGTTGGACATTTATGATGTATGAGGACAGTTACATGTGTGTCTCATCTCCATCCCAAACACAAAAGGGTCCTTTGGCCCTGCCGGTCCAGCCCTGTCTCCCTCTGACTTTAGGCTTCAGCTGCCAGAACTTGGGCCCCTTATGTCCCCGGACTCTCAACCCCGGTTTCTCTGGGCAGTGTTGATACAGGTTTTAGGAGGGAGCTGGGAGACGGTCCCTTGGAAATGTCTGTGGTGGCTCAGCTCTTTAATCCATCTCCTTTGGAGGTTCCTAAGACTGTCTTTGTTTTTCTCTGGAAACTTCTCCCTCATCTGTGATGGTAGGCACAAATCTCGTGTTGGAAAGGAGGATTGATTTACCACTCTTGGATGTGGGATGCCGCTCTAGGAGAATATTCAGGTGGTCAAAGAATTCAGAAACCTCATCCCTTCCTAAATTAATACGCTTTTAGGGCTCAAAGACACCTATTTCTCTAGTGGATTAGTGGATGTTTCCTAGAGAGTGAAAGGGATTTAGGCTTAATTTTTGCAGAAACAAATAACACACCAAAAATAAAATTAGAATTGCATTTCTAGCTTGCCTGACGATGGAGTGAAAGCTTCCAAATGTAGTTCAACACAGCGCCGTCTCTCTGAGTCAAAGGATGTTCCAAGTGCTCACTGCTCAGAGCCTTGCCCAGGAAGCAGGGTAATGAATTTAATCAGGCTTTGATCAGTGGCGCTATTAGGAGCCCTGAAGAAATGGAAATTGGTGGAATTCTTCTAAGTTTCTGGCCTCTTAGGGACAGTTGTTGCTTGGTGGCAATTAGCTTTTTCTTTTTTTTTCTCTGTTTGGGTACTAGGAATCTGGCAATTTTTTCAGGCACTGGATCAGGACAGTGCAACTTCTGGAGCACTTGGCTGTGAAATATTTCGGCAAAGGGAGGAAGGCAAGCTGTCAGTTCTGTATGAACACTAAGCTAGTAATAAGATTATATCAGATGCGTGTTATGAAGAAATTGCTGCCAGAAAGGAGAAGCGTATCCTGAGGGGCTGGGAAGAGGGTTAGAAAATTTCAGCTGTGCCCTCCTCACCCTCGGACAGGCATCCAGGATTTCCCAGCAATTCTTGCTAGTTCATTTTCCTCCACCTCTCTGCCAGGGGTGTCCCTTTGTGTTTGGGTGAGCCTTGCGAGTGCCTCGGAGAGTTGGTGGCCGGTGTGACCGCACTGCAGAGCAGGCTGCGAGCTCAGGTGGTTTTATTTGCTCAACACATGAGCAGCTGCTCATCCTGGTCTGCGTTTTTGGGAGATGATGTTGGTGCCCCGGTTATGTGGGAAGTGGAATTGCTTATGTGCTTCGAGCAGATGGGTCTGGCCAGTTGAGGAATATTTTCAGGAGTGCCTTTGGACTTGGTTGGAAGTCTTTTGGGGGGGTTGTTTAATGTGTTGGCTTCTGGACCACGGTTTTAGAAGAAGCGATGAGTCTCTCGGCTGTGCCTGCAGAGCCCTGCCTTGGGCTCCCTGCAGTAGGAGGGGGAGAAAACTGCTATCAGCACAACCACAAGGTTGTGCCAGGAAGATTCTGTCAAACATACTTGCATTTGAGATGAACTTTTTCATGGACAAATCAAACAAACAACCATTTCATGCAATCCACCGTTTCTGTTGACTGAAGAAATTCCCTTGGGTCCATTAACTGAGTCTGGCAGGAGTTCGGCCCTGCCTTGTGTTTAAACAAGCTTGTTAGCAGCTGGTGTGAATACAGGCAGTGATGGGTCTGGAGAGGATCAGGAGCAGTGATGTTAGCGCACCAAGAACAGAAACTGGTTTCTGGAACACCAGTTCTGAGCATTTCTGTTCAAAGAGTCAGCTGGGTCTTGGCTGTCCCGCTGGTCCCCAGCCAGCAGTTAAACCGAGTGAACTGGGATCAGGGTGGGGCTGTGGCTGGTGTAAGCAGGGCCAAACGTGGGTGGGTTTAGTCCGACAACTAAATTTTAAACTTGAAAATGGTGGAGGGGAGAACTTGGCCAGATAGGAGGAGAAAGTGGAAGTCCCAGAGGCTCATCCTTCATTTCTGAGTAAGGCAATGTAAAATTCAGCAGACGTGGAGATGGTTCCTGGGGAAGCTTTGCTTGCGACTGCTGTTGTCATGGCATTGGAAGAGGCGATGCAGCTCCTCGCTGGTGGTTATGTGCATGTTGCTCCGTGCACGTTCTCCACGCCCCGGCTGGACGTGTGTGCACGGGAGCTTGCCAGCGGCAGAGGGAAAGTTGTGATGGTTCTGGAAGGGAGAAGCCATCTTGCGCTGAACACGGCAGTGTTGTGTGATGCTCTGGAAACCATAGAAACGGTTGTAAGGTGCTGATTAGACAAGGCACTGGGATCCCAGTGAGTTTGGGGGTTGGTGGAGGGGTGACTCTTGTATCTGTTTGTTAAATGGGTGGCCGGGTTTGCGCGAGTCGTGGTGATGCTTCTCTAGGTGGCAGTTCGTCAACTGGAAACGATCCCTGGAGCTCTGGGGATGTTGGCAGGGGCAGGGGGTAGGCATGAACAAATCTCATTTTTGTGGAAATGGATAGATCTCTTCTGTTGGCTGCGTGGATCTTCCCCAAGGCAGCCTTCGGCGCTCCGGGTACTGGCTGAAGCACCAGCCGCTCTCCTAGGACCTTTAGGAGTGGTGCCAGCCAGTACAAAACACAGCTATTTAGTATTCGAGTGAAATAGCAAAATTGGGATTTGCAGCACGCTTCTCCCTTCTCTGCAGTGTTGTTTTTGGTGTTGCCATGTTAATTCTAGCCAGAGCAGCATCTGCCACATATCAAATGTTGAAGTCCTATAAATTGGTCCTGGCGCAGGGTGAACAGCATGTATTTGTCCTTTCCAGTACCTGCTGTCTGCTGTGGCTCTGACTGGCCTCTGGAGAGCGCAGCGTGCGGCCATGGCCATGACAGCCCCCGTGAATGGTCGAGGCCGGTGGCTCTGAACCTTCTTCTCCCAGGATCTCCTGTTAAAATAGAGATTCCAGGAGCCCTTTTCCTTCTCGGGGCACAGAGAGGAAAAAAGGTTTTCCTGGGTGGTTCAGCGAGGGGATTGGGGCTCAGCTGCCTGCTCTGTCCCTGACTCGCGTGGCCGTGGGTGGGTTGTTTAACCTTTCCCTTCCTCAGCTTTTGTGTGAAGCGAGGGCAGCGCCTGGGAGGCCGGGTGCTTCCCGAGGCCGTGCCGAGGCGGTGGGTGCCAGGCCACCCTGCGCTGGCAGGACACAGGGCAGCACTGACTGACTCCTCTGCCCCTGACGCAGCGTTGGGCTGCAGCTCCGTCAGGACACGGGAGACTTTCCGACAGGCTTCAGAGTACTTTGGTCGGGAAGAGGTGGGTTTGCTGTCACTAGGGGATGCTTTTTTTTTTTCCTCTTAAAGCATGCTGGTGACCCCAGAGCGCTGACAGAAAATATTGACCACAAGGTTGATGCTTCCATAGCATTGCATGGGGGTTTTGTTAGCTTGGATACTGATTAATCATGCTCTAATTCAGGGAAAACGTGTTTTGTTTTTTTTTTCTCAAACCGTTGCCCGGTTGTGTTAAGCAGCAGCAAAGTTCTGCTGCAGATGTGGGTTTGTCTCCGTGCTAGTTAAAGTGATTTTGCTCTGTATCTTTTACCTACTTCCCCAGAGTATTAAAAAGTTTAACTAATGTTCACAAAGTACTTTGAGATGCCTGAGTGAAAGGCTTTGAGAGGAACAAAGTATTTTTATTTTCCTGAGCAAATTCCTGTTGTAAAGAATCCTAGAGAGTAGACTCACACACTCCATCATCTGGATCTTGTTAGTAAACAAATTGCATTTTCCCATCAATTTACTAATGGTAATTGCCACTTTGAGGCTACAGTCAGGTTTTGAAACAAAATTATGCCTGGCCTATTCGTTCTAACAGCTGTCCCTGAATGACACAGAATATTGATGTGTCTTATTGAAAAAGGAATTGGCTTTGGTGGGCAAGACAAATTATCAACTACCGATAAACCCAGAATCATCCTGACTGGTGTAGCTCAAGAATTCAAGTGACCAGGAAATAAAAGCTGAACAGACAGAGGGGCGGTGGTGTTTTTCCAGCCCTGTAAGGCCAGGGGTGGCTGTAGACTTCTCAGCGGCGTAGGCAAAAATGAATTCTGCTGACTGAGGATGAAGGGCCCGGCCACTCCTGCGGGGGGAAGGGGGGAGCTGCTGCCTGGGGAGCTGGAGAAAGCGCCGAGCTAAGCTTGCTGTTCCTCTGGCTGCTGGGCAAGAGGAAGAGGAAGGTGACGGCTGTGACTTTGGAGAGATGAGGCTCTTCTCTCCCTCACCTACTGGCTGGTGCCCCCAAGCCCCGGTCCCTCCTCTGGTGGCATCTGGCTGCCTTTACATCGCGGCTCTGGCTGGGACTGTGCCGCTTGGAGCCAGCGGGCAGCCTGCTGCCTCACCTCTCTCCTCGCTGGGGTGACTTCTGGACACACTGGCCTGCTTGCCTTGCTCGGGAAATTGCTCCTTTGTTCTCAGAATATGGTGAAACCAGCAGAGAAATGTGAAGCATCTTTTTCTTAGTGCCCCTGCTGTTGCCTTGTGAAGATGTCAGTTGGTTTGTCTAAAATGTGTCTTGGTTTTAAATCCTCTGAGCTCTGCTCAGAGCCTCCGAGCCCGGTTGGTGTCTGAGCCTTTTGTGAGGCTGAGGGGCGTGTGCCGTTCACGCTGCTTCTGGCCTGGGGAGGGGCAGGACCAGTGTCTTACGTCTTTCTCCAAAATGCAGGTGGCAGTGACAAAATGTACGTAGTGATGCTTTCAGCCTGGGCTGATCCCTGTCAGGTTGTCTGTGCTTTCTATCCAGTGGGGGAATAGAAAACTCCTGGCCTAAGAGAACTGTGCAAAACCAGGCTTGTTTTCAAGAGGATTCAAAGGCAGATTAGGTCTAAAAAGCTGGATGCCTTACAAAAAACCAGCATCATGCTGGGTCTGGAGACAGAACCCTGGTCTGAAGAGCTCATGCTCTAAATTAGCTGTTCTTAACTTTTTCTACTTTGTGGACCTCTAAAGCCTTTTTAGTGGAGGTGTGGAAATGCCCCAGGCACAGGCTGCTGTACAGCACGGACCTGCTCACTGTGCTTCTCAAAACAGCCCCCGGCCCCTGCGGTGAGGGACAGAGGTGTGTGACTGCGGTGCTGGCTGCTGCCGCACCTCCGCTCTCTGCAGCTGCCTCTTCCAGAACAAAGCACCGAGTCCGAGATCTCGCTGCCCATCTCGTGGCCAGCGCCAAGCCCCAGAGATCTCCAAAGCTCCAGGTACAGGCAAACTTTCTGTAGCTGAGTGACATCTCTTTGTGGGAGACAGGCGGCGGGTCAGGCCCGTGGGAACAGGCTCCCTAGGAGCCAGGGCTTGCTGGGCACCTCATTGCTATGCACCTTGCTGTGACCTTGCCTTCTGTAGCATAAATACACAGAGACACACACTCTGCTATATATAATCTCCTGCTACACGCCTCTCCCTGGGGAGAAGGCGAGAGAGCAAACATGTGCCAGGCGTTAGTCACGTTGCTCTCGGAGGCTGCTCAGATTCCACCATGATAAGCACAGGAGAGGATCCCTATAGAGCGGTGCTGTCGGCTGCTCCTTTGGGCAAGGTCTCCTAGTGTTTCACTTGGCACCGTGCTGCAGGACCTGGCCAGATGAGCCTTAGGAAGGGGAACTGGATGCTGAGGATTGTACTGTGAGAAGGGAGGGTTTGGGATATCCCTTTTCCAAGGCGGTGTGGGGGCTTTTCATTCCTCTCCCTTTGGCATCCTGAGGGAAGCGACAAGCACGGGAGTTACTGCGGGAGCACAGAGCGCAAGTCCCTCTCGCCTAAAAATCAAATAATAAAAACAAACAAACAAAACAAAAAACCCTAACCGAAGTCACATTTGCTTTCAGGCTGGTGTCAGAAACAAAGGGTCAGTAGCCATCTGACCAAGAGCTGCTTTGTGCAGTGGAGAGCAGCCTGGCAGTGCTGGGACTAGAAATGGTGAATTCAACTCTTGGGCAGTGATTGTGGGGCCTGGCATCAACCCCTTCCTTCTCCCCATCTCCTCCAGTGCCCGGATCCCAAAACATCCAGAAAGCTTTGCTGTACACAGCTGGAAGGGAGGAAAGGCTTCTGCAGGGGTTTTTTTTTGGCTGTTGTCAGGCTGTTGTATCTCGGGAAGAGTGAGGGCATCTTTTAAACAAGCTGAGGTATCCTGGCGCACCATTTCTGCCAGTCAGGAGACTTGCAACAGGTACAACATTTGCTTTGAGGTTTCTGCTTTGGCAGAAATGAGGACATCCAGAGACGTCTTGACATCTCACTTTGCTAACATTTGTGTCTGAATTTCTGGCAGGGGGGAGACAATCTCCAAATCGCTGTTCCCTCTCAGCCGTCAGCACCCTTCCTCCGCTCTGGAACAAGCTGATAATAGCTTGTTTGTGCCTTACCCACCGTCGAGAAGAGGGCTGAGAACAGGCGTGTCTAAGGAGCTGTGCTGTCGGGCTTCCCCTCCTGTTAGACAGCAATAATTAGTGGCTGGAGGCAGCGCCTCTTTCTTGATACAGAATTAGCTGTTTTCTCTCTCCCCCCCGCGCCGACTTCACCGTGAGGGGAAATCACTGCTGTGGGGCTCTCTGATACCGCTGTTTGCAGCAGCTGGGAGGCTGGATACCAGGGCCTGGGACATCCCTTCCTCACCTGTGGTCCTCTTGCCTTTCTTCTCCTTTAGCTGCAGCTGGAGGAGCAGCTCAGTGCAGGATCGAGCCTTTAGCTTAAGCCGGGGGGCATTGGCCTCCCCGCTCCACAAATGATGGGAGGCGTGTGACATTATTCATTCATCTGTGCAGCGTTCTGCATACATCCCAGGGCACTTCATGGGAGTGCTTAATGCTCCTCGGTGCTGCTATCAAGTAAATACTGGGCAGGGTTTTAAAGAGCATCATCTCCGCTCTTAACGGAGCGGTGGCCGGTTTACTTTCCGCTTATCTGTTGTGTGGGATGGCTGTGTCTGAAAATAGTCATCTTTTCTCCTTGCAGTGTGTATGTGTCTTTCTTCCAGTCTGACGTTTGTTAAATCTGGTCTGTTTTTCTTTTTTTTTTTTTCATTGGTAATGATGGAGGAAGGATGTGAAAAATACATACTTCATCAAAGGCTGGCTCATATAATTAGACAGCTCACTGCACATCTCCAGAGCTGGGAGCTCCGTGGTCCTTGCAGAGTTGAAGTGTGCCACAGATCCCGCTGCAGAATGGCTCCCTCACGCCTCCGTTCATCCCCGCCTCCTTGGGGGAGATGTGGCAGCAGGAGTTTGTGTCCCGTTGCTCGGGGAGGAGCGGGGAATCCCGGAGCTGGAGTCCCATTTCCTGAGGCGGCCGCCCGGGCCCGCTCCCAGGCAGCAGGGAAGTGCCACGCGCTTTCCGAGCCTGCTGGAAGTCACTTGACCTGCTTGAGATTTTTGGTGTTGGGAACAGACCCCAGGCCTGACTCCTGGCCAAACCCTGTTCTTGCCAGCGTTGTCTGCTTCTCTCCAGCATTACCTGCTTGGCACAGTAATTATGGGAATGGAGGTGTGATGATATTGCTTCCTAAATCCAGCGTGTTAATAGCAGTTCAGTGAGATGGGACTCGGGTGATTCCGGTGAAATCCATGTGAGTGAAAGACACCGGGGCTGTCCTCAGAAAAGGCACCTCGGAAACGTGCTGCCTCTTGACCTGCTCTCAAACACTGGCACGGCCTTGTCAGTGCCTGGGCTTGTCTGGAGCAGGGTAGCCAGATATAATCCAGAGGTGTTTGGGGTTTTTTTTGTTTTTTTTTTTACTATCGATGCTTTCGCTACTGGGTGCTGTAGCATGAGCCTGTCTGTACAATAGTAGCTGAACGTTCATTCTTCTGCTTCCCTGTATTCCTGTGGCTGCCACACATGACTAAGGAGCAAAAACAATCTAGTGGAATGACTCATCCCTTTAGAGAAGGTGGGATAAGAGCAACAAGAGACAGCGAGCATAGAAACAGCATCCACAGGAGAGCTGTGCTGTGCTGCACCAAAGCTACCCAGAGTCTCTTCTGGCTGGCCACGATGAAGACTCTGGTCATCAGTGATTTGTAGCTGTGAAAAAACTAATTAAGAAATTAGCTGATGCCACATTTTCCTAAGTAAAGGCAAAGGTGATTTATTTAAAACAGAAAATCTGCTATTTCTTGGTCTGTAGGTTTGTCTCAATTCTAAGCTGTGTCTTGGGTGGTCAGTGGAAAGTGAACAGATGAAGGAGCCAAGGCTGGCTCGGGAGTACTCACCAAGCATAGCAGTTGCTCTGAAAGCCTAATGGGTTATCTTCCTTCAAAACCAGCTTCTGGGGTATTTGACATCCCCCTAAGTCCATTGACAGTAACTGCAGGGCAGTGGAACTTGTGTTTTGAATCTCCATTTCCTTTCTCTTTTAGATCAACGAACTCAGCAATGTTCCCGTCCCTGTCATGTTAATGCCCGATGACTTTAAAGCCTACAGTAAGATTAAGGTGGACAATCATCTATTCAACAAGTAAGTAGGTGCTTCCCAACTTGTTTGTCTCTGTAATTAGAGCCCTTTGCTCTGGGGGGAAACCAGTGTGTTGAAGGCTTTTTTGGTTTTTTTGTTCCCTGTTGTAATGCCAGGAGGATCTGGCGTGGCTGGACACACGCCCCAAGTCTGCACTCGCCTGGACGTGGCAGGGGTCAGCCTGTCACCAAGACGCTGTCTTGGGGTTTGGTTTATATGCTTTGGGTGATGAGGAGTCTGGTGAGGCTGGGCTCAGAAGTGGCACCACTACACGTAGATACTCACTGGACTGGGTAGAAGACAGCTGATATTTTAGAGTTCACAAAGTTGCCCAAATCCCTGGGGCTGGAGTTTCCTGCACATCTTGGTTATGCACAGAAGTGAGGCAGGACTGTCTCTTGGCTCCTGCTGTGCCCTGTCTGGGTGTCCTGTCCTGACCAGCAGAACCCAAATCCCAAGGCCATGGAGGAGAGGACAGGAATTTGTTTTCCCTGACCTGCTAGTTCCTTGTCTTTGAGGCTGTTCACAGGAGACAGCTGTGACGCTGCGTTACATGGTTTATATGGAGTTATCCCCTTCTCCTTTTCCCAAAAGATTAATTTTTGGAAGCCCTTTTAAAGCCGTGGTGGTGAGTGGTGCTCAGAGCTGCGTTCTCTGCCCTGGCTCTCTGCGTGTGCAGGTCTGCAGTGCTCCCTGATCAATGATCCCTTTCCACTAAGTTTCACAGGGATCAGCTTTTGAGAGTGGGAGTGTGATTCAAAAGTTTGTCTTCTCTGGCACCTACAATTTGCAGTATCTTCTCTTCCCTCTTCTCCTACATAGATTTTAGTTTCCCACGTATTGATGCAAAGGATTCTCATTGAGAATGAGCTGACAAAAATCTCCCACTGTGTCCAGGCAGGACCATCCTCTCTGCCTCTTCCCACTGGGCAGAATAAGAGCTCTGGGAGGGAGTAGGTGCAGTGTCCCTCAGCGACAGAGAACGTTGCCTCTTGCCTGCTGTGCTGTGCTCTGGGGAGCCCCGTGCTGGCTGGCAAAACTCGCTCTGTAACAGTTGGGACTGGTCTGGAACATGCCAGACTGGAGCTGATTCACCCTCTCTCTCCTTAGCATTCTGGGTGAGATGGTTTGTCGTGAGTTGACCTTTCTTTTGACGCACGAGTGATCTGATCTGATCTGAAATCAGAGGGCCCACACCGCCCCCCCCCCCCCCCCCCC
>NW_020799138.1:1557205-1567680 GCF_003259725.1 Athene cunicularia
CCTTTCCTCCAGCTTTTCATCTTAAACAGTAACAGTGTGTTGCAGGGGGCAGCTGCGTTACTGAACAGAACAAAGCAACAAAGGAGGAGGAAAGAGAGAAGTTATTCTGTCAAATCTGTGCTTGTGACAGGGGAGATTGTTCTGTGAGACAGACATCCTCATCCAGAGAGCCTGTTAGTCAAAAGCTGAATCCTACAAGCATTTCTATAAACAGATAACTTTTGTAGGCATCCAGAGAAACAAGCTACCCTAATGAGAGTAAATACTTGCAGAATTTCACCGTTGAAGGTAGGAAGGGGCTTGGATATCCTGGGGGGTTAGCGGTGAAGTGGGAGAAGAATTGAGTTGGATTTCACAAGCTGATCATGGCACACGAATATCTTTTCTGCTTTGCCCTAGGGAGAACTTGCCAAGTCGCTTTAAATTTAAGGAGTATTGTCCACTGGTGTTCCGAAACCTCCGAGAAAGATTTGGGATTGACGATCAAGACTACCAGGTACTGTCTTTTCTCTCCCTGCCCTCCTAACACCTGTCCCTAGGACAGAATAACCAAGCTGGCAGAGAAACTATGATATCAACATTCTTGTGTGGTCAGTTTTTAGGGGTTTATAATCATGGCTTGAATGATTTTACCATAACCCTAAGGGCCCACAGCAATGAAGTTGATCTTACAGTGCTGAGCACTGGGCAACTGCAGAACGGAAAGATGGTCCCTGCTCCAGAGAGCTTACAGTCAGGCACAAAATAGGAGGCAGCAGATGGTTGCAGACACACAGGAGCTGGAGGATAACAATGATCTAGTGCAGAACATCTGCAAGGAAAATGAGTCTGTCGTGTTTTTACAGATTCGGGCGCTTCTTTAACCGAGTGTGTGTGCGCCAGGCATTGGTGCTGTTGAATTGGGTTTATCAAGGTAGCTGCTGCTTTAGGACCTGTCCCCTAAGGCTCAGACTTGCCTTGGAGGGGAGAGACGTTTTCTTGTCTTAGTATCACTGGGCTTAAATCCAGCAAAAGAGAGATGTCGCAACGCTTGCTGCTACAGCAGGGCCACCCTTCCACACACAGCTCTTAGGCTTAGGCACGCAGGAGATGTGTAGTAGCAGGCTGCTTCGAGACCTCTTAAATGAGGGAAAAGCCAGTGCAGAAAAAGCCCGGCTTTGATAGCTGCGTGGCCTTTAGCAGGCCGGGTGTTAGGTAATTAAACCCGGTATCTTTGGCACGCCGCTGCCGTTGATAGAGGCTGGCCGTGTGCCAGCACTGACTGGTCAAAGGCTTCAACTAAAATACTCTCTGGAATCTGCCAGCCCAGGGGGGCACTTCTGGCTCTCTCCCTTCTCTGCTTTCAGGTGCAAGCCCAGCCATGCTCCCTGCTGCCTGTGTTGTGGGGAGAGGAGATGTTCCTGCTAATCCCACCAGACTGCTTCCTTCTAGCAGTGTCTGTGTGCCCACCTCCACATACTGTGTGTACGCCCTCCCCAAGCATGTCAAAATTCTCCCTGATTCTGTCTAAATTATTGCCTGATCTCACCCTCTTTCGAGGTTAATATAATGAAGAGATCTGTTTTCTTACTCCAGCTGCATGGCTTATTGCACTGGTGAGGCACTGGAGCTACTTGATCCAGTTTTTGCTCTCGTGTGGGATGAGACAAGGAGCAGATGTGCAGCACCTGCATCCCATCCTCTGCCTCTTGTTCCCAGACAAGGGGGGTCCCTCTGCGAGGAGACCTCTGAGGATACTGGCATCGGTGTTCGGGGCTTTTTGCTTCTTTGTGTAACCGTGTCTCAGTTGCCTCTCTCCTGGCTGCCAGGGCCCATCCTACTCTGCTGCCTGTTCTCAAGCATGCTGGGCACTCTGAGGGTGTTTGTTCCAAGTGAGACACATTTTTTGAGCAGAACTGACAGCCGTCTTTGCTTTTCTTCTGCAAGGGGCCAGCCGTCCCCAGGAGGAACAGTAAATGCTGCTGCTGCCTCGCCACTGCCTGTGGCAGCCCCGGTCTGGGCGACTGCCCGTCTGCTGTCGGAGCCAGAGCTCAGTGCAGCCTCGGGGGGCAGGTGGCCTTCTTGTGCCTGCGTGTGCTCAGTGCCTCCTAATTACCTGCGAGCCACGAGCTGTGCACACAGATCTCTCCCGCTTGTGATGGAAGATCTCTTTTATTTTCAGGACACGGCTGCTCAGTCCATGCTTTTCTTGAGCACATGCCTGTTAGATTATTATTTTTATTTTTTCCCCTCCTGCCATCAGGCCTGTTCTGTAGGCAGCGATGGCGTTTTGCCAGGAGCAGCAGTACCATTGCCTCCTGCTCTGTTGACAGTAGTCCATGCCAGGCTGTGTATGGCTCCTGAGGAGACTGCCTGGCCAGCAACACCCTGCCCCTGGGGCTGCCTGTACCAGGGAATGAGTCTGTGCTGGCTTCCTCCATAACCTGCAATGTACTCGCATGAGGTGAAGTCATTAGCTCCTAATTATTTTTTCTCCCAGTGCATCCGCTATAGTATATTTTAGAATATTTTTTTTCTCGGTCTCTTTCAAGAAATTATGAGAACCATGTGAAGTCACTCACATAGAAGCACCCACAATATCTTGTTGGCTCTAAATACCCAGTTTATCATTTACACTTTACCTGTTGCTCTGAAGAATTACTTCTCCCATCTCTGGGGTAGAGCAGTTTGGCTCTTTAAAAGTGTCCAGCTAGAACAAAAAGCAGAAAACATTCATTGAGCTAAATTCAGGTGGGTAAAATGTGATGGCTTGAGTGGGAATCGAGCCAGCCTGCTAAATATAACACCCGAACTGTGGAAGAGGTGGGAGTGACAGGAAGGGAACGAAGTAAACCTAAGGGCTGTGAATTTGGTAATGTCCATATGTGGTCACAATTTCTGCTTCCCATCTCCTCTAGCAGAAAAGCTCTGTGGTTTTGAGGTGAGGGTTGATTAAACCTTGTAGCACAGACTCATTTGCAAATGTCAGCAAGAAGTGAGGGGTTTGGGTTGGTTTTTTTTTTTTTTGGCCTTTATTTTCCTGACAATTTCTAAAGCCTTTGGCAGGAGTAGAGTTTTTCCCCTGCTTCATTAAAGTTTTAAAAGCTTTAAATGCTTCATTCTGAAAGGAAACCTCTCGGCTCACTTGCAGCGTGACATGGTAAATTCCCTCTTTCGCAGCAGGCTCTGCTTGCCTGCGTCTGCAGAAGAGCAGGCTCCCTCTGCTGTCTGCTCTTCAGAGAGCTGAGGGAAGGAGAGAACCCTCTAACCAGCAGCTAAAAAAATACGGCACGAAATGCGTTCTCCAGCCCCGAGATCCTGAAAGACACATCTACCTTGAGCTGAAGCCCACTGTCCAGGGGGCAGAACTGCTGTGTTTCAGAGCACAACTCTCACCTCTCCCCATCTGCTTGCACCAGCGGCAAGGAAATGCTAGTGAGAGCCTGTACTATTGGTTGACAAAATGGCTTCTGAACAAACAGGGGTGGCTGGGCTGGTGGAGTCGGAAGGCAGTTGCTGAGAAGTGGTGGAGGAAACACACAGGAGACTGGTGACCTGCTCGGCTTAGGCTGGAAGGTGTGAAGAGCCAGTGGCTCTAAGGGTGGGGTGAGGCTCACAGCAAGTCCTCCTACCTGGGGAGAGGCATCAGAACAAAGAGCTCTGCCGTTTGCATGGGATTTTCCGATTGTGCTGCAAGTATGAAAAGAAGCTGCAATGTTTCGTTGCTAAGGATGGAGACAGGGATATAAAGACAGATGCGGCTGGTTGTCGGAAGAAAAACCAAGCTATTTATACTCACAATCTTTTTCGTCTAATTGTAAGAATAGCAGAGGCTCCAGGGTAGCTTGTGGTTTCTGGATGACCTGTAAAGAATTTCCAAACAGTTCAGACTTGCCAGTTTAGTCTGCTTTTTGATGGAAAAGGAGGCAGGTCATTTCATTCATTCTGTTCTGTTTTTCCTTAAACCTTGGAAATACCCTAACTGTTCCTAAATTTCCAGGAGGAAATGCTAAGAAGTCTTGGCCTGTGTATACTCTCTCTTTAAAAAACCCTTAGTAAAAAAAAAAGTCTTCAAAAATGCATGCCAGGTGTTGGAGTAAAACACATAAACAAATAGAAGGCCCAGATGGAAGCTCTAAAGCTCCACGTCCAGACTTCTAAACAATTGGGTTAACCTCAGTCGTGCTGAACACTCAAGGATCCTTGATTACCAATGGCCAGGACACTGTCACAGTCACGAAGGTGGAGCACAAGGTCCCAGGCGTGTCTGTTCTTCCAGAGCCAGGCTCTGGTCACCCCTGTCTCACCTGCTTTCCAAGACTGCTCTTTTTCTCCAGGGAGGTGGCAGCTTCTGCCTCTCCTCCCCACTTTTTTTTTGTTCTGCTTTCCTCAGAACTCGGTGACACGAAGCGCCCCGGTGAACAGTGACAGCCAGGGCCGGTGTGGGGCCCGGTTCCTCACCACCTACGACAGGAGGTTTGTCATTAAGGCAGTGTCGAGTGAGGATGTAGCAGAGATGCACAACATCTTAAAGAAGTACCATCAGGTACGGTGAGTCTGGAACCCTGGGAGGGGAGGTGGCAAACACCTTGGGGAGCATCTTGTTGTGATTTGCTGGGGAACTGGAGCTTGGATTCACAGTGTGCAACCTGGCAGAGCTTGCAAATAGCTTTTGCAGAAGGAAACAGTGCTCCTTAGCATCTGAGAGCCAATTATGGCACAGCTGCCTGTTTCTTCACGGTGCTGAGCCCTTTCACAGCTCAGCCCTGTTCCTTACATCAATGAATTATGGATCGCTGGTACCTGAGATCTGTAAACATGCTCCTAACTCAATCCTCTGAATTAAACTTTCCAGAGAGACCAGGGAGGAGGTGGTTACGTGGAGCAAGGAAGGGGAGGCCAAGTGGGACAGCTGGAAATGTTCTACCCTGGTCCCCATTATCTGCCAGTCCATCTGCTCTTTCAGACACACTCGCATACCCACGAGAAGTGAAGTTAGCCAGTGCCACCGAGAGACTGGCCCCGCTGAGCCTGAGTGGCGGAGGTGCACGCCTAGCCTGTTACAGCAGGCTGGACGTGCTTGTGGGATGGGATCCTCCGTCTCAGCTCAGGGCTGGAAGATTCTTACAATGCCCTAACTTGCTTTTCTTGAGACCCTAGGAGCATTTGCAAGCCTCCTTTCCTTTCACATCGGTGTCAGGTGGCTGGAACTGGAGGCTTCGCTATCACCTTGCTGAGCTTGTGTTCTGTCAGAGCTAGGTTTTGTGTGACAATACTGTCTTTCTGTGCCCTCCCTTCCCCACTCTCCTCCAGTTCATAGTGGAGTGTCATGGGAACACCCTCCTGCCCCAGTTCCTTGGCATGTACCGGCTCACCGTGGACGGAGTAGAGACTTACATGGTGGTTACCAGAAACGTATTTAGTCACAGGCTGACTGTGCATCGGAAATACGACCTGAAGGTGAGGGTTGGGAGGCCAGTCGTGGAGCCAAGAGCTCCTTTTCCAGGAGGGGGGAGAAGTTGGTCTATGTAACACCTACTTAACGAGTTCCTGGGCTTTGCTTTTTGTTGAGGGGATTTGGTTTTGGGGGCTCTGGATGGGGCTGCACTTGAAGCTCAAGTGTTGTTGCATTCCCTATCCCAAGTGGCTTACGCTACACCCCATAGATCTGTAAGTCTATCTCGGACATGAGAAAGGGTTCAAGCACTGATTTGAAAAACACCTTTCATTATTTTTCTGCATGGAGGAATTAAATGGTGTCTATGAATTCCGCGGGAATATGGCACATAGTGCAGCAATGCTCTTTATTCTTTTATCAGGGCTCAACGGTATCCAGGGAAGCAAGCGATAAAGAGAAGGTATGGACCACCCCTGGCCAGCCTTTCCTTCCTCCAGGTGGTTGGAAGCAGATGGGATCCAACTGATTTCCCTTTTCCAGAGGGATACTGAGCAGGGAATGTTAAGTGGGCCCTCAGCAATAACCTGTTTCTGTCCCACCTTTCAGGCTGTGCCCAGTAACTGCTCAGGAGGAGATGGTGCACATCTGGTGCTGCCCTGCCCTGCTCTGTTATGTTGACACTACCAGGAGTGGGGGGAACTTCTTGGGGGACAATCCCACAAGTACCAAACCCCACATTAGTGCAGTGGTGTCTTGATGGAAGGATTTCTCCATAGTGCTCCCTGTGTACCAAACTGAGCCAGGTCAGCAGTTAGCGTGTGCAACAGATGCTTTTATAAACCAGACCAGCTCCTCTCAGATTCTTGGCAAATCTCAGCATGTTTGTAAAGTTTGGTTTCTGGTGCCAGTAGGGAAACCTATGACTCAGAATCCTGCCCCTGCAGAACTTTGGCTGTGATGGTGTCATGAAAAGTCCTGTTGAAGTCACAGCAGTAACTCGTGGTACTACATGTTTTGCACATGGGATTTTCAGGTTTGGGACTGCAGAGTAAGTCTACTCCAGCCTGCCCTAAGATTAGATCTCTGGCACGAGCCAAGGGACTCCCATTTACATTGAATGCTCTGGCATCAGGGCACGGCTTCCTCGTGCCCAAGCATCCCCAGCTTGCTGGCTGTTTACTCTCTAGCTTTTTCTGCTTGTGCAGTTTGTCTCAGACCATTCATATTAGATCTAGATAAAGCTACCACACACTCACATGTCATTCTAAGAACAAAATCATTTAATTCCCAGCTGCACAAAGGGCTTGTATGTTCTTCCATATCTCTGAGAAATCCTCGGGGCCTGCTGCAAACAGATTCCTCAAAAAGCAGTGGTTTTAAGTTTTTCCTCAAGCCTTTAGGGAGAGAAGCAATTTTTTTCAAGCCCCCACCCTTTCCCCCCCCCAGTCAGAAGCCAAAGAAATGCATTTCTTTTCTATTCTGGGAGCTGGTTGGACCATCTCTGGCTGGAGCCCAGCTGTCAAGCTTTCAGCCTGCAGCACATCTTCCCGGCAGTCTTTAAAGTTGAGTTGTTCTCTGTGTCTCCCTTCAGTTTCCCACTATGTACAGCTCAGCACGTGGATTCATTGACAAATACTGTGCTGTGCCTGATGCCATTTTTGTACTTACTGCATAGGATGAGCCACTTCATCCTACAAACAGGCCAAAGATCCTGGTGCAACCCCACACTCGATCAGAGTCTCAGTGTAACCAACACACTGCTAAGGGATCAGCGTACAGCCCTCCCCCGGGAAGCAGGGGTTTGGAGAATTTGACACAGGTTTTTTGTTGCAGGCCAAGGATCTACCAACGTTCAAGGACAACGACTTCTTGAATGAGGGTCAGAAGCTGCATGTTGGAGAAGAGAGTAAAAAGAACTTCCTTGAAAAGCTGAAGCGGGACGTGGAGGTAGAGTTTCCTGGGGGAGAGCTTTGACTCTGCCACCCGTAACAGCGTCCTCACTGTGGCCTCTGGCTCGCTGGGTGCAGCAGGGAGAGAAAAGCGGGTCAGTCCTGGATCCCTGAGGCGAGCACAGTCAGGGTTATGCTGATGGCAGTGGGCATTTGAGCTCGTTGGTTCTCTGGAGTCTGATAAGGGTTTAGCTCTCACTACAGCCCTTTCTTAGGAAGATACTGGCAGAGTAGGAGGAGGATTTCTCATCTGACGTGGATGCTGCCGTTCTCACTCATCTCTTTCTCTCAGTTTTTAGCTCAGCTGAAGATTATGGACTACAGCTTGCTGGTTGGGATCCACGATGTTGACCGAGCAGAGCAGGAAGAGATGGAAGTGGAGGATCGGGCAGAGGATGAGGAGTGTGAGAACGACGGTCTCGGAGGCAACCCCATTTCCTCCTACGGCACACCCCCTGACAGCCCCGGCAATCTCCTCAACTACCCTCGCTTCTTTGGGCCTGGAGAGTTTGATCCTTCCGTCGACGTCTACGCCATGAAAAGCCACGAAAGTGAGTATCATGGAATATTGCCCCCAAGAAGGCCTGGAGCTCAGAGGAGGAGGTGTCCTGTGGTCTGGCTGGGCTAAACGGAGTGGGAGGGCTGTCAGCAGGGAGAGAGACCCTGCCCAGTGTCTCTCCTTTGCTGAGCAGTCCCTCGCTGCGGATGGTGTGCGTTGGAAGGGGTGGAAGCGGCGCTTGGAGAGCAGTGGCGTGTTTCAGAGAGCGTGTGGGCCTCTGGTGTGCTGTTTCCAGTCATTCTTCTCTGCCCTCTGCAGCCTCCAGCTGCCTGGCTTTCTCTGCTAGTTGCATCAAACCCAATCTGCCGCGTGTTTCTGAAGGAGGGGGGGGTGCAGCCGGGCTTTGCTCACAGCTCAGGGTGTGCTAGCGACTCTCTTGCCTTGCTAGGTGCCCCCAAGAAGGAAGTGTACTTCATGGCCATTATAGACATTCTTACGCCATATGATGCGAAGAAGAAAGCTGCACATGCTGCCAAAACAGTGAAACATGGGGTAAGCAGCCTGCTGCCCGCAGGGAGAATGGGCTTTGGGGCTTCTGCTTTGCCTACGTGCCTGCGTGCGTATGTGTGATGTCTCCTGACGCTGATTTTTCTACCAGTATGGAAATTCTTCAGTGATCCTGTGCCCAAGGACAGCTCTTCCCTCACTTACTGTCTGCTCAGACTGTCTTGGAAAGGCTTTTTCCCTCTGGTTGGTTGGAGATGACTTGTATTTATGTCCCAGTTTGGGAGGTGCTCGATTTCCCTGGTGTGGCACCAGCAGCCTCACAGAGCAGGAATGGATTGGCTGCAGGCAGATGTATTACCCTGCTCCCCGTCCTGGGGCCAGTCCCGTTCCCTGGCAGCAATCCTGAACTTCCCAAAAGGGCTTGAAAAAAGCCCAGGTTGGCGGGACATGGATTTTTTCATGCTCCTCCCAAATCTCTTCAAAACCATGAGGGAACAAATCCAATGCTTTGACTCAGTGGTCTGCAGAAGATCCAGCTGGAGCTAAAATCAGTTTCCTTGGGGATCTCTCTAGACCTCTCTGGATGTTGTTTTTTCCTAGAACTTGCAAGTTTTTATGGGTCTTTCCTGGCAGAGACAGGCTGTGCTGAGACGATCGCTCCCTGCTGTCCTCCCGCCTCCACCCTTCGCAGTGCTGCAGGTCTGCCCTTCCAGGAGGGTGTTGTGACTTGTTTCTCCTCTCTGCCTTGCAGGCTGGGGCAGAGATCTCCACCGTGAACCCAGAGCAGTACTCTAAACGCTTCAATGAATTTATCTCCAATATCCTGACATAGTCGTCTTCAGCCTTCAGCGAGAAATGAAGAGAAGAGGGGCTACTTCCAAACAGAGAATGCAGCCTGTGACACTAAAACAGACACTGTAGCAGCATGTGGGGTGTGCATGTGTGTGTGTGTGCGCGTGTGTGCAAGGGTGAGTGTGTGGCACTGTGTGACTTCAGAGAAAACTAATTCTAGGTGCACCCTCCAACAGTCCACTTGACCCAGGTGGAAAAGTGGGTTTTTATGTTACAGAAGTGCCCAGACGTAGATTTGAGGGCTTTTTAAAACAAGAAAAGTGCATTGTTTCAGCACTGCTCTTTCTAATGACGTTTTCTCCTCTCTGATCAAGAGAATCCCATAGGGATATGATATGTGGCACTGTATTAAAGGGGTCGCTCTAGATCACATTCAGTGGGAGTGAAGCAGTGCCTGATTCCACAAACTACTACTTTTTTTTTTTTTTTTTTTGGACTGTTTATTGGACTGTCTTTACCAGAAAGACACACAAGCCCTTTTATTTCCCTCTTGGTAGGAATTGGAAGGAAAATAGCTTAACCATTTCAAGGACGGAAAATATTACTCTGATAAGGAGGAGTCTCTGAACTTTAGGTAAATTCAGACTGGGACACTTTATATTTTTTGGTTAATTTAAGTAACAAAAAAACTTTTTTTTTTGTAACTGCACTTGATTTACAAGAAAGACGAGGGAAATGAACATCTACCAAAGATGATCGCTTAAAAAGGTGTAACTTCTAGAACCTAAAAAAAAAAGTGCGAGAAGTAGTAGAGGCATTGAACAACCTCAGATGATAATGTGCTCGGATCCATTGTGCTTTAAATTGGCCAGCTATGAAGATTTCATAAAAGAAAAACAAAACAAAACCAAACCAGGCGTTTTGTACCTGTAGATATGGGATAGTATTTGACTATCTGGAACGTTTCCCTGTCGCGCCTCAGTCAGGAATTGCCGTGTCTCTTAGATTACAGCTTCACATTGCAGTTCTGCCAGTGTTAATCTAGCTAATGTTCAGTCTTCCTTACTTGCCCGATCTGCAACAGGTACTTGAATTTGTTTCCTGACAGAGGTTCTTTGGTTAGTTGGTTTATTTTTTTCAATGGCAATGTGACTTGCACACGAAGGAATTGGACTCGCTACCAGTGGGGAGTGCTGGGAGCTGTGACTGTGGAGCAAGTTCCACTGCTCAAGAGGACTCAGGACTTGAGCTGTGATTGGTTTTACTCTTCTCTGCTCCATACCCCTCTCTAGAGCGACAGTCAAGGAGTGGAAATGTTTGAACACTTGCGCCAGATTACTTCCCCCCCCCC
>NW_020799138.1:1567730-1574059 GCF_003259725.1 Athene cunicularia
CCCCGCCCCCCCTTAAGGAATTGGAACTGATTTGCGTGACTGAATAACGTCCTGTTTTGTCTCCAGAATGCTTGTAATATTTTTCACAGCCAAGCTTGTCAGGCTTGCTTTGGGTTTTGTTAGCTCTACTGCACAACAGTTACAGACCTTTTGGTTCTTTTTTTTCTTTTTTTCTTTTTTTTTTTTTTTCTTTCTAAGCAGGATTTAGCGTTTTGAACAAACCTCTTGCAGTTGAAACATGTTGCTTATCTGCCTTGAAACTGTTTTCACATATGCCTTTGTTTCGGGAATAAGCTGTTTCGGATGTCTGTCCTGTGCTGTAACGCGTGCTACAGTTTGCTGTGTGGAATTTGGTCCTTTTGAGAGATAACTGGTGCTCATCACATCCTGGTAATTTCCCTAGACTAACGCTAGCTCTGGTCTGGATTCTGAATGTGGGCTTGTTTGTTGGTTTTTTTTTTTTAATATGTTCATACCCACATTCGTGATGTGAATCCCACAGGTCTCAACTTCGAAGGGGACAAAAGGGGGCTAAAGTTTCAGCCCATAAGAGTGCACTGTAAATAGAGTCTTTAAGAACTCAAAAGTTAATATTAGGGGTCATAATGGGATATGAATCTTCTTATTCATTCATGGGTCATTCCCTTTGACGTGGGACAAATTTCTTCTGCCGCTGTAGTCCAGTCCCTTGTTCTGTGTGATGTGGGGGCGAACACACCGTCGTCTGGGAGGCTGAAGAGTCTCATGTCTTAAGGTGTGTAGCTGGAAAAGCCACAAAACAAATGCAGCTATGACAATACTTTAAAAAGGGAGGACACAGAGGGTATCGTCAGCTTAGTTTTGTGGGCATTATATCGGTTGCTTTTCTCTTAAACAATAAGCACTTAAGTTTACTATCGATTAGAAATTAAATACCCATCACTTTTTATTCCTGACAGTTTTAAAAATCTGCATTGAATCCGCAACTTTGGCCTGGTAAGTTTGCCATTCTCCTTTTGGGAAACTAGCTTGTACCTTTTAAACTGTTTGTCTTTAAATTGTATATTAAAAAAAAAAAAAAAAGATAAAGGGGGGAGGAAGAGAGAAGGAAATTAGTGAACTGCAGGCATCCTGCACCGAGACACTACAAAACAAACAACCCAAAGAAAGTAGAAGAATGAAGCTTGCATAGCTAGGAGCAGCAGTCTCATTCACTGAATTTCATAAACATGAATGAAATTAGAATGCTAAGTTAGTTCCTGCAGCAGTTTTGACAGACGTCCTGTTACTAAGGGCTTAAGAGCAGTGAACTGTATTTTCTTATTCCACTCCTAACAAAGTCCTGCTCGAATTAAATTGGCTGTCTCTGGCTCAAGTTGATACGAAAAGCCCCATAAACTCTATTCACTTTAGCACTTCCCCAATTCTGCCACTTCTGTCAAGTTGCCATACTGTGTGTATTAAAGTAATTAAATGCAATTTTCTCACTTAATGATGTATTACCCAGGTATGTAACTTTGTTAACATAAGCATTTTGTATATTGTTTACATTTTGAGAGGTAGCATTACGTTAAAAATGCTAATTTTTTTGTTTCTAGACAGTATTTTTATTACCAGAATAAGAAGTGAAGCTGCAAATATTTGATTTGTTTTTAAAAGGGACTTTTTTCTTTTGTTTTCGTTGTTTCGTTTTGGTTTTTTTTTTAATCTTGTTTTAGGTCACTTTTTTAACTCGAGTATTTAAAAGGAAAACCCAGCCCTTTCAATTCTGGTTTTACAACTGCTTGTGCTAGTTTGTCGTCTGTTTCTGGTGTGAATTTAGTTCTAGTTTGCTGAATGTAGATATTTCTGTCTGTAGCATGTACCCTGCGGAACACTTTACACTGAAGTGCATTTGACTGAAAAACCACCCTCAGCTGAAAGAGTTGCAGTAGGTAGGCAGATCACTCAGATCCTGGTCAGAGTGCAGGATTTTTCAAGAAACTGCAATGCAATTTCTTTTTTTTATTTTTTTTTTTTTCCAACTGGAGTTTCAAAAAAGGAAAAACAAACTTAGCGTGCAGTGTCTCTCTCCGGTGCCCAAAGGCAGGGTGAGTCTGTGTGAGAAGTGAGCTGCAGGATGCGCAGTCCTGCCTGTACCAAGGGTCTCTCTCTTTCAGAACATGGGCCTGATCTGTCAGAATTTCAGAACTAAAAACTGCTTTGAACCTAGAACTTAGATCTTCCCCGTTGAGATAGCTCCTACAGCGTGAATAAAGAGTGGGAGAGGGAAGGCAGAGTGCGGAGTCGCAGTTTGGGTGCTGTTCTGCTCCAGTAGTGCAATAAAACCCACTCGAGAGCACGCTGGGTCACCCTTTAATAGGAACCACGTGTCCTGGAGGTACCAGGCAGCGCCTGCCCGTTGGGTCAGCGCTGGGAAGGTGGTTGCTGGTGGTTGCTCTATGGGAGAAGAGCGTCAGCAGGAGTTGAGTTCTCCCAGCGAGGAGCGGTGGGATCCTTCCCTCTGGTCCTGTACACGCCTCTGATTGACCTGGTTTTAATTCTAAAGGCCACGATGGTGAAATTTGTCACGGGGAGAACTTCTGGGGTAGTAGGTGACTCTAGATTTCCAGCATACACGAGGCTGTTACTCCAGAGAACGTGGTTTTGAATTGGATTATTGCAAGAACACAAAACCACTTGAGCCTTCCTTCCTTTTCCGGGAGGAAACTCCTGCTCTCCCCTCGCGAGCCCCTGCAGCGAGGGCCTCCTCTCAGCCCCAGAAAGGCACAAGCGAGGTTGTATCGTAGTTATGGGCCGTGTTTGGGAGGGGTTGTGTCTCAGCCTCGATGGACGGATGCCTCCCCGTCCTGTGACTACTATGCAGTCTTTATAAGATGCCTCCCTTCAAGCTGCGCAGAGGTCAAAGCGTTGAACCCCGAGGTGGTACAAACCTTTCAGAAGTCAGTGTGCGTGTCCTAAACTCAGTCCCCAACACCACGTAACCCATCGGAGACAGATCGTCCTTACAATAGCTCCAAACCCAGAACAGCTCTCCTCTCCCCGTCCGTGTCTTAATGCCCCATTCCAGGTTTGCCCATCAACTTCCCCCTACTCTGCAGAGCCATTCTCCGGTATCCGTATTAGCCACTACTGATTTTCCTTGCTCTTTGACACGAGTATCTTGTGTAATAGCGATGGCAAAGCTTGGGGAAACCAACTGCTGCTCACCCACCATCTTTAGTGGTTGCGGTTTTCACCGCTCGGAAGTTGTGCTGGTCCTTGTTGAGCTGCACAGCACTAAACTGAGTCAAGCAAAGCGTATTATTACACACAGGTCACAAGGGTGGGCAGGGCTAATCAGTGCAACTGAAAAAAAATGTGAATAAATTAAGTTTAAAACTAAAAAAAAAAAAAAAAAGCATTCTAGGTTTTTTCACTGCTGTTTTTTAAATAGGAATTTTAAGTCCTCTGTGCTTGTCTGTTTGCTAGGAGCAGTTTGAGACACTGTTACTGTTTTGAAATGCATGCATGTTACAAGATGAGTCTCCAACCAGAGAAAAATAAAATTAAAAACTTTGTGTACATCTGTTCCTTCCTGCTGTCCTCTTTAAAAGGCTCTAATGATCAGCTGTCACTCCGTGAGATATGTGGTCATTTTCAGTCCTCAATTAGCCACAGCTGAGAAAGTGGCTTTTATACGTGCCTGTAAAACAGAGTTTTTAAGTAAGAACTGATTTTACCAAGTCCTGGCTCTGAGAACAATTTGATGGGAGCAGCTAATAGCGCCAGGCTGGCTGCAGAGATGCTGCAGCTCAGTGTCTCGTGCCCGCGGGGGTCCTGAGGGAGGTTTGTGCAGGCTCAGAGGGAAAGGTAAGCTCTGCTCCCCTGTAAAACCCAAGCTCCTCCTGGCAGCTTTAGAGATGAGAACTTAATCCTAGTGTTCAGACTCAAGGAAAGTTCGTTACAATAGAGTTTTATTTAAAAAAGTTCCAAGCAGACCGGGGTGTGAAACACGAGCGGATGTGCTGGGCTAGTCCATGCGAGCTTTGAGAGTCCTGGTGGTGATCTTGTCTTTTTCTCTAGAGGGGAAAGAGAGAAGGCTTAGTAAATCCACGTTTAATACCTACAGACTGTCCTTTCGTTATGAAGCTGCAGGCTAGTGCAAGCAGGATCACCTGAACTTGAAGGTGGCCGTTAGAACAGAGTAAAACCCATCCCTCTGCTGCCCCACCCCAGGGGAGCCTTGGCGATGCCACAGGGAAATGGCACCACGAGCAAAACAAACAAACTGCTGCAGAGCCCCAAAGTCAAGGTCACGCCCAGCTGTGGCAAAGAGCATCCTCTTGGCCAGTGCCACCCCCGTACAAGGGGTCACAGCCCTCAGTAGGGACAGGAACGCAGGCAGGGAAGCCCCGTGCAGCAAGAGGAACACGCGGATTTGTCTCCCACGACTCCTGCAGTTCCAGGAACTGCAACAGAGTGGCCGTGAGAAATAAAACTCTTAGAATGGACAAAACATTCCTGAGGATAGTGCTGGAAGGGAGCAGGATTAGGGATACCCTGGAAAGCAATGCCTGAACTGGCCTTAATGCCCGGCTCGTTAAACTCTACCTCTGTTCTGTAGGGCAGCGAGCAGCACTTACATGATGTGTACTACCACGCCCATTCCAGATATGGCATCTCTGTCCACGGCGTTCAGCATGGCCTGCGAGATGGTTTCAAAGAGGTGATCGGGTTCCTGAGGAACAGAAGCTACTTTAGTTGGTGTCAAAATTGAATGCTGTGTCATTAAATTTTGGTTAAAACCCCCAAGATGCGTCAGGATTCTTCCTCTGGGCTGTTAAAAGCCTCTTTGTTCTCCTGAGCTGTGTCGGGAAGGACCAAAGGACAGAACTCTTCATCCGACCCGTGTATCTCGGGTTCTCCAGTGAACAGCAGGAGGCTGAATCACAGATTTGAGCCTGGCCACCCCACTCACCATGTCGGGCTCCCAGAGGGACTCACACATGCCGTACATCTGCTCGGAGCAGGTGCCACTGACCACAAAGTCATCGGTTATCATCGGGCAGCCGATCAGGTCCAGAGAGCAGATGAAAGGTTCGTGTGTGATGGGGTCCAGGCCGGCAATGACAGGTTCTGTGTAGTAAGGTCCAAACCTGTGAAGAACAACGTGGCATAGAGCCATCGTCCCACCACCGCGGAGCAGCTCCACATCCCACGTAAACACCCATCCAAGGAGAACACCCCACGGATGCCTTTGGTGGGGGGAACGACACCTTCAGCTCAACCTAGAAGCATCCCGCAGTGGTTTTAGCCTGGCAAACAGAACTTGTACTGCTACGGGATTATTTTAACAACACTCGAGACTCTTTTGCAAAAAAGTTGAACACTGTCACTAGATTGAAGTCTCCCTTTGCCACACCACAAGTAGTCTTTACAGGAGCCCTCCTCAACCTCCCCCCTCTCTAGAATCAGAGCAACTCCACCAACCACAGCGTTCACTGACACGTAAACAGCGACTGTTGTTTGACAGTTACCGTCTCTCATAGAGCAGATTGGAAACCATGCTCATAAAAGTCTGAGGTTTGATCTGCCTGCCTTCCTTCAGCTCGTAGAGATTCAGCCTGAACTTCAGTCTCTGGGCACTGCAAGAGACGAGAATCAGCATTACAGCAGAAGCAAGTTCCTTTTTCTTTCCTCTTCACCCAGGCCTGAACTGTTCTACTGCACGTTGACAGATACCAGCTCCTGACACACGCCTGAGGCAGGTGGGGATCCCAGATACAGCTCCTTTTATACCTGAAGTTATTTAAGTCTTAGTAGTGATGTGATCTTAAATCATGTGCAATTTTATTTAAAAAAACTCCCTGTGAAGTGAGACCAAGAAAAGGAGTGCTGGCACCCAGTCATTATACCCTTCCCCACAAATAAACAAAGACATTTATGCTCAGCTTAAGCTGTCACTTAGCATTTACTGTAAATATGCCTCTTACAGGCTCAGTATGAGGACAAGCGGACAGGAGTCTCACTTACACCGTCTGCACATCCGTGGCCAGTCCCGCTAATCCAATATACAGTCTTTCTCCCATAGGGAAAATCTTCTGGAAGTCTGTGGTCACCATCTGCGCTTGAATCCCAAACCGCCGGTCCGCAGCAATGGCCACGCAGTTCTTCCCCTTCATGGCCATTACGGCCCCACCGTTATACGACATAATAGACTGGGGAAGAGAAGGACAGCAGGTACCGCGGGGGCTGTGGGCAGCGGTTCGGGGGGCGCCCCCCCCGCCTGTTCTTTGGTGAGGCTGAAGGGACCCCCTGGCCCTCGGGCACCCCCTCCGCCCTGCCCTGGCCCTGCGCCCCCAGCCCAG
>NW_020799138.1:1582287-1595276 GCF_003259725.1 Athene cunicularia
GTCACGGCCCCGCGTGTCCTGCGTGGGGGCTGCTCCCCCCCACCCCATCCCAGCTTCCCGGCGGGATCAGGCACCGTGAGCATCACCCTGGGGAGCCGATAAGCCCAACGGCCAACCCAAGGCCGGTTTATTTTCCTTCCTAAAGTGCCCCCCTACCCCCTCCCAAGGGCTCCTCCCTGGGCCGGGGGTAGAAAATTCCCCCTCCCCAGGCAGCGACTCCTCAACCTCCAGGCCCAGGTTTGGTGCTTCAGCTGCCCGGCGCCGCTCGGAGACATCCCACCCGGCCCCTCCGCGCATCCTGAGCTGCGGAGGTTGTAAATTCTGAGTTTATTGTGGCTCTGCAGCCCGGCTGCGGGCCACGGGTCGGCCTGCCGTAACCTCGTTCCTCTGCGGCACCCAGAAAACGAGCGGACCTGGAAGCGGATCTTTTCAGCCTACTTTTTATTTATTTATTTTTTTAAAAAAACATTCTTTTCATAAAAAGCACAAGGACTGTGACAATTTCTCAGTCGTACAAATACATCGAGGATACAAAGACGTTCTTTGCGTTATACACAAGGGAGAGAAAAATGAGGCGCGCTGACTGCCTTTCCCACTGAAGATGGAAGAAGGGTAAACGGGAGCAGTTTTCTAAGAGATCCTGCTGCCCTTAGCACCTGATTTGTTTGTTTGGTTTTTTTTTTTTGTCCTTAGGAAGAAATTAAAACTCCCTGCGAGCCCCCTGCAGCAAGCGAGGAAGACGCCGACGTGCGGCAGTTGCACAAATATGTCAGAAACGTACGTTCCTGGCTACAAACCTGCCCGCGTAGTTTTCAAATAAAAACCTTTTCTTAGGGAAAAAAAAAAAACAACAAACCAACAAATCAAAACAACAAAACAACCATACAAATATCTGCTTGAATTTTTAGGTTGTATTTGCAGCTCCTCGCTTCTCACCCCGCTCCCTTTTTGTGCTCATCCCTTTTCCACTGGCCCCCTCGAGACTGGCTCTGCTGTGGGGAGCCCTGTAACGCCTAGGCTGGGCTTAAATCCCTCTGAAATCCAGGCTGCGCAGGGCCAGACCTCTGCCGCTTCCCCAAGCAGGGGGATCAAACAGCTCCTGTGGGGCAGGACCCTGGGCTGCTCCCTGCCTAACCTGGGTCACAGACCCTCCCTCTCGCCGCGGATTTAATCAAACTGTCTTGCAGAGGCTCCCTACAGCCCAGGCAGGTGCTAAAACTTTGCATTTGCTGCTTAAATTAAAAAATACAAACCAGGCCCTGGAGGGGTTTTCTGTGCTTTACCCTTCAGCTGCGATGTCACACGTAATTTGGAGCAGAGTCACAAATTGCTGGGCAGGATACCGATGACTTTTTCAAAGTTAAACTGATAATCGTTAACTAAACAGAGGTTTTTTTTTTTCATTTTCCTACTTTTTAACCACTGTTAGCATGAACTGATTTCTTCAAGTTCTGATAAATGTTGGAATATCAATTAAAAAAAAAAACACCAAAAGCTTCCTTCCCTCCATCAGGCCAGTCTGAGCCGTGGGTTTGTGGCGGGGAGCTGCGAGGGGGGAGCCCAGGCAGGGAAGGGATAAATGGGGATCTGTGGATTTGGCTGAGCCCGAACTCTCCCCTTGAGCACGACCTCGCCAAAGGTCTCACCAGCCAAAAACACCCCCAAACCCCTTCTTTGTCGCGCGGCTGCTCCCACCATCTACCCCCGTCTGTAGTCCGCAGCTCCCACCGCAGTGATGCCCCGGGCCTGCTGTCCTGAGGAGGGCAGCTGTGGGTCGGGAGGGGATTTTTCTGTGCTGAGGAGCCTCACGCAAAACCCACGGAGCTAAAGGAAAGGCTGCGCCTGCCCTCGCTGCCCCGCGCAGCAGCGATTGCCCCGAGAGGCTGGAGCTGGGCTGTGCCCATCCCGTGCTGCTCTAAGGACCACAGGGGCTGGGAGCTGCACACGCTTGGGAGCTCCTGAGCTGTCTCCGCACCCCGTGGGTCCAAGAAGCTTCCCCGCAGGATTGAAACCACACGGGACACCCAGGAGCCCACGGCTGGGTGGGTACCACAGAGCTGGCGTCCCTTTTCTGGGCAGGGGAGGGGAGAACAAAGCGCAGGAGACGTGGCTCCTGAGCCAGTTAGTCCTTTCTGTGCCTCTGCTTCCCCATCTGGAACATGGGAGGGGAGAGGACACCTCCGAATTGCAGTTTCAGACCTGCTGCTGCAAAGCTACTATTAAAATTATTGCTACTTCACCCTTTCCTGCAAAGGTGACATCCACAGCCTTTATGACAACGCCATTTCTCAGACTAAATGCACAAAGGAGAGGCACCAGGGACCCATTCAACTCCCTGCCTCGAGGCTGTTTTGATCACAGGCACTTGATTATTTTTACTTAGGTGGGTTTAAGAAACCACACAGCACAGCATATACCAAGGGCAACGGTAAATAACAGCGCGGCAGGAGCTGCCAGCTCCGACGGACCGGCTGGGTTGGAGGAGAACCCTCAGAAAACCACTTTGGGCACAGCGCTGGCTGCTCGGCCCCGGCCAGGCTGGAACCCGAGGGACGATGCAGGTTTCCTCCTCGGCAAACACAAAACCAAGCCCTTATTGCCAGCTGGACAGGGCGACGCGTGCGCGGGAGGGGGGTGTGAAAACAAACCAGGCTTTGAGGTGAAAGGATCTGGAGTGCTCTGCGTACAGCTGGCCCCCGGTGCGAGCCGTGGCCACGCCGTCCTCCAGAGAGCTCTTGGGAGCCTTCAGACCAAGGGGTGGACTTGCACAGAGCAGTGAAGGCCCCCGGCAGATTTCCTTTTCTGCAGCAGGAAAGTTTCTGCTCACGCCAACCACCCGCCGCCTGTTCCGAGCCCCGAGGGAGCCGCTCCACCACCGCTCGCTTCAGACGCATCGGTCACCTCTCGCCCTGCCAACTAGCCTGAACATTTCACCCCGAAGAGAATGACACCATCTGCTTGGTATGTCTTCTCTGGAGTCCTCTCCTGAGCACGTGAGAAGACCTCATCCATGTCTCTATTGTCTTTGGTACAGAGCCAAGGGGCTCAAGCCGCCTGCGTCCGCGCAGCCTGCGGGGACGGTGCCGGAGCCTGAACCTGCCCCGTCCCGCTGGGGCGGCTGGAGCGCGTGTGCCAGCGCGGCAGCAGAGAGAAAACCAGGGGTTTGCAGAGTCCAGCGAGCGCCGGGGCCGTGGGAGCCCCCGTTTGTACCAGAGCTGTGTCCAGGGGACACTGGTGACCGGTCGGGTGAGACCTGTGGCAGAGAGGGGCTCGGTGTAGGACGGCTGCATTCCATGCATCTGCTACAGGGGTGTTTTCCCTCCTTATCCCGGTCCAAGAAGATGCCACGACCTGCTCGTTGGGCACAAAACCACCGAACGTTGCTCAGCACCTTCCTCACCCAGCTCTCCAGTCCCCACCCATGCAAAGGAACAGAAATGCTACCGAGAGCCAAGCGGTGGAAAGAGAAGAACCGTGCCAGGAACAAGCCAACACAACTCTACAGAAATATTCATCTTCTTTTTCATAATTCAGGGCTCCAAGAAACACAGCACAAGGGCATCTGGGACCTCGGTGCTCCACGGGCCTCCCCTGGGGCTCCCTCCCAGCCTGCGCCCCAGCACTAACCACAACCAGGCACAAAGAGGAGGATCCGCAGCCACCAGCTACTGCAGAGAGCAACCGAGTCCTCAGAACCAGACGCCAAACATCTTTTTCCCTTCAAAAATCAGCTGAAAGTTTCCTACAACGACCCCAGAGCATTTGATGGCCCAACTCTACAAGACTTCACATGCCAAGCTCCGCTTCCTCTGGGTGACCAAAACCACTCAAAGATAAAACTCCCAACTCCTGTGTCTCCAGCTCACTCTGCGCTCCCTTGGGCTGTCTGGAAAAACCTGGGCCAATTCTTTGGTTTCCAGTTTGCCTCTCCCGGGTGGCAACACTGCCTGCTGGTCAATGAGAAAGAGAAAAGCACTGTGGAAGGATCGGGTGCCGGGGGGGGAAGAACTTCTCCTGGGCTGTTGAAAGGAGCCCCACGAACCCCGAGGGCAAGCAGGGCCCAGCTCGCTGATGGGACGCGGGCACACGCGGGTGGGGAAAAACAAAAGGTCAAGAAAACCAGTTTCTGATTTAAAAGCGTAAGGAGAAAGCAGAACCGTGGAGCCTGTGGGCTACGAGACGGAGAAACACGCAGTTTTGAAGCATGACCCAGCCAAGTGCCAAGCCAGATCTAAGAGCTGAGCACTGGAGCGGGTTTTCTCCAGAGCGGGACACGTCTTCAAACCATATTTTGAAAAGATCTCATCACCCAGCTATGTGGGGCTGTTTGGGGGGGGGGGAAAAAAAACTCAGAATAAAGCAGAAACAGCACGAGCCCTTCCCTTTGGTGCTTAAGAGAAAGAAACTCTTGGGAGCGGGGCGGACCGAGGAGCAGCTGCAAAGCTTAAAGTCAGTGAGTTTGGTTTTGGGCATCTAGTGCCTCACACGGGCTCTCGCTGGTCTCTGGGGGAGCGAGAGACCTTTGTGCTACCAACCACCAACTGCTCCTGCCTCCCCCTTTGCTCCCAAGGTGCGAAGTCGGGAAGGAGCCAGGCTGGGAACTTCCCCTGGGGCATCGCAGGCTCAGGGCAGGGCCAAGCAGGGACCTCAGCCCTGACGCAGGACGTCAATCACACAGACCCTATTCTCATTGCAATTTTTGAAAACCCTAGCTGTATTAAAAAAGTCTTTGATATCAATATTAATATTATTTATTATAATAAAGAACAGTCAAGCAGCGTGAAAAAAATATATCTTAGCTACATTACCTTAAATTGCCAAAAATATACACATTTTTCTCTTTTATTCAATAAAAAAAACAAATCAAAACAAAAAAAAAAAGACACATGCAACATACTAAATGAGACATTAGCATCAAAACGGGTAAAGAAACGTACCCCAGTGCAACTGAAACACAGATAATCTTTAGCTTTTTTTTTTTTCTTTTCTTTTCTTTCCCCTTGCTCTCCCTCTTTTTCACAGAGATACAAACGTTTGATGTCGACCTTCCAGCAGTGCCCCCCCCTCTCCCCTCAATCTGCCAAAGGGACCTTTGGCTCTGGGACAGGTTGAGGCGATTAGACAAGGAGCGCACTTCAAAGGGACCGGGCGCCTTTGGAAGATGTCAGAGAAATGTGTAAGTGCTGTATGTCTCTTCCCCTCCACCTCTCTCGTCCCTCCCTGCTCCGGAGAGCCCCGGAGAGCAGAGGGGCTTCATCCCCAAACTACTGCCACCGACAAACCTCAACGGCACGGCCAGGACGGGGACGCAGCGCAGCTCGGCCCGCACTGCTCCCGCCGGCAACCCAGCCTGCAACACCCCCTCCTTCAATTCCGGCCTTGATTTGTGACACGCGGGCTCCCAAATTCCCTCCCAGGAGCAGGGCAGAGCCCCGTGCGGGCACGTTTCAGCCTCCTGACTGCAAACCCACCAGGAAGGACCTCTCACCGACCCCTGAAAAGTTTTCTGTTGTTGCCCAGGGGTTTGGGCACCAAACCACTGCTGGTTTTTGTTTGTCCTGCGAGACAACGCACGTACCATGACTCGCTACGGAAGGGACAGATGCCAACCAGCCTTCCCTCCTTCCCGTTCCCTCTTCCTGGTACCGGCGTGTTTCTAATTCCAGGGTGTGAAATGTAGTTAAATTTTGGAAGAGTCTGACCAGGTCTGGGCACGATGTCAGGCCCTTTGTGGTTACAGACTGGTTTGGAGGCCGTGCTGATGGTCAGCATGACAGCAAAACAGGTGGCAACGCGAATTTGGGACCTTAAGAGTAAAAAAATTAAAAAAAAAAAAAAAAAAAAAAAAAAAAAAAAAAAGTGCAAGCACACAATTGTGCCAGAGCAATTTTGGGGATAGGGAGCCAAAATTAAACCTTTTTGCAAGTGAAAGATGTCATTCACAGTTTGTCCCAGGCGGATGGAGGGTGGCACAGCTCAGCCCGGGACGTCCTCGGGAGGTGGCAGGGGACAGGGACCGTCTCGGCTCAGTGCTCCTCTCGGTCTGTGCTGCAGAGACTGCAAGCAAGGAAGGGAGACTTTTTTTTTTTTTTTTCCTGCATTTTCACTTTTAGCTGCCATCTCCATCTTTCCAATAGCTTCTTAACCTTGTTAAAACAGTTTTTCTTTATAAAAAAAAAATTATATATATATAATATATATATATTTCTGAGCAGACAGCAGTGTTCTGCCCAGTTCACAGAACTGGAGGCTGACATCAGAAAGGTATTTTCTCTCCTTTTAGCCTTATTCAACCATTGTGGTGACATTCTTCCAAACAAATAAAAAGAAATAAAATAAAATTAAAAGGAAGAAAGATATTTAGCCGATGAGTTTTGCCTACAACAAGCTTTTCTAGTACTATCAGCACAGACCCACTGCCGACAAATTTGAATAGTGCAAACTAGTTAGAGGCAGCGGGAATGTGCTGAAAAATATCCATTAAGGTCTGAATTTTTTTTTTTTTTTTTTTTTTTAAGACCCTCAGAGTTTCTATTAGCTGGAGTCTTCCCGCCTGCCCCCAGGAGCTCTGGATTTAACCAGGGGATGAGGAAAAGAAGGGGCGTTTGTACGTTTGACGTAGATGTTCCCCCTTCCCCAGAGTTGCCCCACCTGTCCTTCAATCAATCCATCGCATCCGAGCTCAGAGGAAGCCGATTTCTGTGCTGAAGTTCCAGGCTGCAAGACGGAGTTAAGGTCAAAAGGTGGAAAACAACGAAGGGTCCAATGTCCTAGCTCAGGAGACTTGTAACTGTCCCATTGCTTGGAGATCCCTCTTCTGAAGTGCCCAAGACCCGTGGAAGAACGTGGTTTGGCCGGACTGGAGCGATTTGTGGTGGGTGAGAAAGAACAGGTACCGGATTGGGGATTCTCTCTTCCCCACACACATTTCTAGCTGCCAGCTCAGGCCTGGGAAACAACTGCCAGGTTCAAATGCACCTTGGGAAGTTGGCTACGACAGGGGTAATACTGGCTACAGCCCCTTTTTGCAAGCTGAAGTTTTAGCCTTTGGAAATCTTGGAAGGAAAGAGAGATGGCACAAGGAGCAGGAGTGTGCTTTTTCACGGGAAAAGTACAGCACCGACCCGACAGCAGCTGGCGGAGCAGATGTGGCAACGTCCTCTGAGGAAGCTTTCACCTCCTCCCCCAGCACCGGTCCTCACCCATCGCTCCACCACTCGTGTCTTTTCTGGCTGGGTTTGGATCCACCTGAGCCGGGGCTTCGTACGGTGGCTACAGAGAGAAGAGCATCCCAAGAGCCCAGCAGATGAAAAGCAGGTGAGAAATCTCAGCCACAGGACGACTTCTTAACCTCCCCATCCGGGCGAAGCAAACCACGCAGGCACCACGTCCCGCTCGCCCAGCTGTGTCACAAGCCAGTGCTGCCTCCAAGGGCACCGCCAGAATCCTCTGCATGGGGCAGAAAGTCCTCAGCAGAGGGGCCTCCCTCCGCCAAGGTCTCGGCCAAGGATGCCCGGTGGTCTCTAGTGCCTCGGCCTGGGGGGGGGTTACACACACCTGAACACACTCAGGGCAGGGAGGAGGCTGGCAGCCATCGGGTGTTAACTCTCTCCTCCACTCTGCCTGGAAACGCAGCTTCGTTTGGAGCGCGTGTGGCACGGACCAGGGCGGCAGGCAGCCCCCCGCCTTCGCTCCTCCCGATACCAGGGCTTGGGCAGAGATGTACTGTCTTCCAAAGCACCTCTTGGCATTGCCCAGCGGCAGGAAATGCTTCTTGGAAGCCTTGTGCTCATTGCTCTAACAGTATCAAAGTTGACTGTGGAAAGCCATATTCCCCTGGCTGAGAGGAGTTGGCTGCTGGTTTGTTCGGGGTGAGGGGGGGAGCTTAGCCCTTGTCCTGGGTAAGAGGAGCTCCCTTTTCATTCATGCTCTTTAAAAAACAAACAGAAAAAAAAGAGACGCAGAGGAGACAGGTGTCAGTACTGGATGGGCAGCAACACGAGGGGGCAGAAGCAGAGAGCCCTGCTGTGCTGCGGACCCGGCCCTGCTCACCGCAACCTCTCGGGCTCCTCCGAGATCAACGGAGACACGGGAGCCCCAGGGGTCCCCTCTGCCCAGTTCAGGCTGAACTGGCCCCTCAACCCTGGCCTTTGGCTCCTAAATGTTTCCAGCCAGGGCTGGACCTTCTGGGCAGAGGTATAGGCCAGGGGAGGGATGGAGGAGAGATGAAAGTATCACACCATCAGTCCCTAGACACTGGTGTTCCAGTACAAGGCTGCTTTACCGAGGGGCTGTAAACCTGGTCGCAACCTCTCGGGTGTCAGGTTCCTTCTAAACCCTGGGTTTCAGCATGCAGTCACCTTCGTATTTCCTCACGAGGCTCCAATAAGGGCCAGGGGCACATTGTCCCATCCAAGTCCTAGGGTTAACGGAGACAAAAATCTATGGCCTGTCTCTGCCGTGCTCCTGCAGCAGGTCTGGCGTGTGTCTGCACACACACGTGTGCAAGGGCACCTTGGGAGCCTCTGGGCCTACCCACGACCCTGTCTGGGCCCTACAAAGTCCTCGGAGGTAGGATCAGGACGTGACAGTGGCTAGCCAGGGGTGCAGCAAAGCCAGGGGAGCGTTCTGGCTCTGTTGCCTAAGCGGTGCCCTCGCTGCCCTGGGGTAACCGCAGCCTGGAGAGCGCCTAGCACCACGAGCTCGGGGTTAGGGTAGTGCTAGCAGCATACGCACCGTTCCTTTCGGGGTGTTGCCATCAGCCTGCAGGTTGAGAAACGGGTTAGTCTGTGCTGTAAGGACGGGCGGGATGCCCGTCCCCGAAGCCAGGAGGTTGCTCCCAGGAGCGCTGAGCGGTGGGGTGGCCTGGGGGGCCAGGAGGGCATTGCTAGGGTTGAGCTGCTGGGGGGAGAGGGAGGCCATGAGAGAGCTGCTGCTGGGGGGCGGCGGGGGGGCCGAGGTCATCAGGGCGCTGGTGCTGGAGTGCAGGGGGGCGGAGGTGGCTGCCAGGAGGCTGGTCATGGACAGCTGGGACGAGCTGGTCATCTGCAGCCGCTGCAGCTCCCTCTTCTGCTGGATTTGCTGCATCATCTGGAACACCAGGGCCTGCTGCTCCTGCGGGGAAGGGTGAGGAAGAGAAGTCAGAAGGACAGAGGGCTCAGGAAGCAGTGACACCTAATACAAAGGAGCCAGGAGCCACGTGGGCACTCCCCACCCTTGGCAAAGCTACTGGGGACAGGGAGAAAGTCCCCTCGATCACATCTCTATCGGTACAGAGAGGAACAGTCTGTCCTGTGTCCGTTAACAGCCTGTGCTCCTGACCTTTCCAACCCAGTTGTTTCCTGGAGTGGAGGATTAGTTAACCCTGACTAAGACACCTGCAGGCACACATTTCTACCCAGCTCTTTCCAATCAATCAATCAACCCACGGCTTTTAAGTCTGGGGCATTCACAATCTGGAATTTCTAGATTGGCTGCTAATTTCCTTCCCCAGCCCTATCCTGCTTCATACCTCTGCCCTGACCCACAGGGTCGGGGTAGGTGAGCCAGGCTCAGGGGGACGAGGGCCACAGCTCACCTGCACCCGGAGGGACGCCCTCAATCCAACCAAACCACGGCAATCACTATAGCAACCATCGACCAATGCGGCAGGCTGAGAGCTGACATTGTTCCCGTACCCACAGGGATGCAGCTGATGACACGGTGACATCAGCTGCTGTAAAGAGAAGCCCTTTGAAATTTGCTTTTCCCCGAGTTATAAATAGCCTGACCCAGAAATCTATCCAAAGCAATGGGCCAAGCTGATGGGAGATATAAATGAGCACAGCTTCATTGACGGGAACTGTTAGCACTCCTGTGCAACTCCACCGCAGGGGAGGGACACCACAGCGGGTTCTACGGGGCACGTGAATGCGGTTCTTACACACTCGGGGGCTTGTTTACATCTTCCCCAGGCAGCCATTCCCACAGCAGCCTGGGACGGGGCTGCTGTTTTGCCCGAGAGAGTGCAGGCAGAAAGCCAAGATCCTCACAACAGCTGCCTGCTCCTTTTTCTGACCCTGAAATCCTCAGCTACCTCCACGTTACAAGTGCCTCTGGCACCTCCAGTTTGCCCAGACACAGCTCGCCTGCCTCGGGACTAGATAATTTGGTGCTTATCTCTTTCTAAACTCAAGAAGTGTCCTCAGGTGAGTTCCTCTTCTCCTGTGGGCCCTGGCACATCTGCAAGCCCAGAGACCAGCGTGCTCGTGGCAGCAGGAGCAGACAGGACTTGCACTCAGAGATGGCTGGAGGAGGTAACGGCACTCCTGACTTTGCGGTGGCTTTAGTTACCATGTTCTCACACCCTCAGGATGTGGGAAACCCATATTAAATTCTTTCCTTTGTATGAAAAAGTTCAAATCCCCATCTCCCTCCCTCCCGGAGGGGCCGCACCTTCCTGCCTAAAGCTTTTCTCCTCACACCACCCACCGCAGCCCCGGAGCCAAGGAAAAGGCACATGACTCTCACAGCCCTGTGGGCAGGGGATTCAAGGTGCAGGAGGGAGCCCTGAGTTTTGCTCTCTGCTCCGAGGCTTTCCCATTAAACACTTCATCAGATAAAAGGTGCCAGCAGGCACGCTTACCGGATTAAGCGGCTGGGAAGTCAGGAGCTGCTGAAGCTGCTGGAGCTGTTGTTCGTGTTGGTGCAGGACGTGCCGCTGCTGCTCTGTCAGGGGACTCAGGCTGGGCACGCTGCAAGGGGAGCAAGGGCGGGGGGGACGTCAGCGCGGCCCGTCTTGGTCCTGCACAGGCAGGGCCTCCCTCCATCCCTCCCTCTCGGTGCTACGCTTCTGCTGGAGAGGGCAGGGCTGTCCCCGCAAGCTCCCCGTCCTCACCTGCTCAGGCTGGTGGAGAGCTGCAAGGTCGGCGGCCCGCTCGCCTGCGTCAGCGCGCTCGGAGGCTGGGCGGCCTGAGCTCCGTTCAGATTCCCCAGGATCCCGTTGATGGGCATCTGCTGGCCTCCTGCCAGGGTCCCCATCAGGCCGTCCACCATGGGCACCGTGGAGAGGCTGTGGCTGGCAGTGGTGCCTCCCCCCAGCCCGCTGCCTGCCACCCTGGCCAGGCCATTCACCTGCTGCACCCCGGGCAGGGGTAGCGAGGCAGGACTCTGCTGCAGCATGGGCAGGGGTGGAGGAGTGCTGTGGAAGGACAGGGAGGAGCTGCTCCTGCTGGGGCAACCTGAATGAGGGTCCTGGGGGAGAAACGGACATAAGAGCATCGGACTGGGGAAGCTTGTGAAAGGTCAGCTTAGCTCCAGTCGGGCTTTGGGCAGGAGCCGGAGGTGGGAAGGGGGGGCTGTGAGTGCAAGTGCAGGCGTGCGCTCGGAGGGGTCCCAGAACTCACACCTGCTTTGCTGGATCTCTAGAAGCGTGGCCAGAATAACCTAGAAGCTTCCTCACCTCACGCTCCCAGCCTCAGCTACTCTGACTCAGACCCTCAGCGCTGAGATGAACTGAAGAACGGGCACTCCAGAGAAAAAAAAACTGATTTCTGGGCCTGGACTACAAGGCTTTATGAGCTGGCTACGGAGTCAAAGGACTGGGACTGTGCTGCTCTGCTCCCTCCCCAGGTCCCGTCCCCAGCTGGCTGGCACACGTGGTGGCCAACGTACCTCAGAGGAAGTGGAGAGCGAGTTCTCGATCCCAAAGCTGTTCTTGCATGGGGGGCTCTTGCTGATGCTCAGGGAATCGTTGTTGCAGACTGTAGGGAGGAAAGAAGTGAGGATGCAGAGTCAGGGATGGAGCCTGACGTTGCCACAGCAATAGCAAGGGACAGTGGCTACAGAGAGATAAATGGGTCAGGTCCTCCCCACTGCGACCCCCCCCCGCCCACCCCAGGGCACCGCTAGGAAAGGGCAGACGGTGATGCATCCCCCCCGTTCCCTCACCATTGGGAGGCAGAATGTACTGGGCTTGGCTGCCTGGGCCGTTGCTGCTGGTCACCACGGGGAAAGGGACAGAGAGCTGGACGTTGAGGAGCTGCAAACGCTCCTTCTTGGCCGTCAGCGTCATGATCTGCTCCTGGAGGCGCTGGTTCTCCTTCTGCAGCGAGTGCAGGGCTTTGAGCATTTCTACAACTGCAGGGAACGGAAAGGGGGAAGGGGGACAGGGTCAGGGGAGAGAATGGGGGAAGGAGGAGAGAGGAGAAGGGGATCCACAGGAGGTACCACAGTTAGACCACGCTGAGGGAGGAGATTGGCCCCAGATCACAGTCCCACTGCCAGCTACTTCCCCATGGCACAGAGCAGTGCTTTGTCCCCCACCCAGCTCCTTTGCCCGTGGGCAAAATCCCAGCTGGCTCCCACACAAACATGCAGAAGGACCTCTCCTCCCACAGCCCATGCCCTGAGCGACTCACTGTTTACGCCAGCTTCCCCGTTGCCCTGCTTCTCCAGGAGCTGCTCAATGTTTGGGGTCGCCTGGGGAACATTCTCCAGCTGCCCGCTGCTGCTACAGGACACCGTCTGGTCGAAGAGGGTCGGCAGGCTGCTGATGGGGGACCTGGGAGAGGGTTGGGGAGATGTCAGAGATATTTCCCGAGTCTGCACCCGCGCTCCGCTGCTCCCGTCTCCCCGCATCTTCTCTGCCTCACCCCTGCATCCCTCCCAGCCCGTCTCCTCCGCTCCCGGCTCGTGGCGGAGAAGCAAACCTGCCTCCTCCCATCCCACTCCCAGCCCCAAGGAGGAGGGAAGGAGCTGCCTCTACTTCCCCCAGACTCTCTCCCTTCCCTTGCTGTGTCATCCCACGGTGTCCCAGGGCACCGCCCTGCCTACCCAGATGTGGAGAGACACCCCCCCCGCCTCGCCAAAGCCCGGCGAGGACTCCTGAAGGACACTCACATGGAAGAGAGACTCTCCTGGGGCGACGTCCCTCGGCAGCCAAAACTGCAGTCCTCCAGGTCAGGCTCTGGGTGGGGAGGGGGGCAGAGAGGCACAGTGTTCATGGGCGC
>NW_020799138.1:1595326-1631610 GCF_003259725.1 Athene cunicularia
TCTCCAGGCTCTCCTAAGTGCCACCGCAGCCCCCTGCCTCCAGGAGCCTTGCCCGAAACCCAGTGGGAGTCCTCCAAAGTTTCCAGATGCTCGGCTCCTTTCTAAAGAGGTTAAATAAGTGCTTCGGTGCCCAGGAGCTACCCCCAAAGCCATCCCTCCATCCCGGGGAGCCGCCACACTGCAGTGCTGGGGACGGAGCCCCCGCGCACCCAGGCTGGGTGTCTTCCATCCAAAGAGCAATCGAGAAGTGAAATATATTTATCTGCCATTTGCCCTCCATCCCCAGAGCCTGCCAGCCCGTAAACACACGCTCCCCTCGCTCTGGGATGTGTCAGATGTTGTGACTACAGCCTGCACCAGCTGGTTGACTTGCCCCTCCTCTTCTTCGCACAATAAGAGACATTTCTTGTGTGCAAGAATCCAGGAAGTCTCCTGCAGGGAACACTGTGATTTACAGCGTAATGCCCTGAGCAGGGCATTAGTTATTGGCAGTATTTTCTACTGCTGAGAACAAGCAAACGCAGCTGCTGTTCAGCAGCTCCTAGGGACAGGTACGAGTGGGATCCTCACTCCTTCATCCCCGTAGGAACATCTTTCCGGCCATCAATTATAACTGGTTCACCCTCCTGGGGAGAAGCTGCTGCTTTCTGGAGGTGACCAGCAGTTACCAGCATAAGACACCATGTGGAGACAAGTCTTGATTTCAGGGTCACCACAAGGCATGAAATCTTCCTAAATTCAACCAGGATCAGCCACCAGAAGGCTGGGAGCAGGCAGACCACAGCAGCGCTTCTCAGTATCGTTTCCAGCCACGGACCACCTAAACCCTTTGAAAAATATCCTCAGCTTCGCCGCAGCGGTTTTAACTTGCAACCAAATAAACATTCAGCTAAGCCCTGGCTGCCTGCTTGTTACTGCCGCGGGAGGCTGCGCGCATATACACCATATATACCGTTCTGGTTTTCTGAAACACTTCCAGGCTCCATGTTCAATTATCTCCTGGCCAACACCACCCTGTTGTCTACAGAACGGGGAGATGGCTGAGTTATCACCCAGAGACAGCACTTTCCAAGGCAGCAAGCATGAAAAGAGGCTTGAAGACAACTAGAGAAGATAAAATACATTTGGCCTGTCATCATAATGAGGCAGGATCCAGGACAAGCCGTGGGAGGAAGAACTAGACGGTAGCTAAGGGAGTGGGAAGATAAGAATCAGACTTTTTGTACTGCCAAAGGCACCCTGGTATCAACCTGCATCAGTGATAACAGTTTCTCAGTTCCCCCATCTGTAAGACAGTGTAACACCATCTCCCTCCATCACATTAGAATTGTGAAAAGCTCAAATATTACTGCCGTGAAGGCCATGTCTCCATGGGATCTGTCTACACAGACACTCTCAGGAAAGGTGATCTGAATTAAAGACAGGGCAGGATTACTTAAAACTTCACAATCACCCTGTTAACGATTTGGGATTAAAGCAGTCACAACACTTCTAAGTGCAAACGGCCCCATACAGGAAGTTTAATGCAGTTAATTAATCCCTCTGGAGAAAAAAAAAAAAAAAAAAGGAGCACCAGCAGGAGGAGATAGTGATGGGCAAACCTTAAACGGGACCAAAAATAAAAGGAGCTGTTCTAAAGGCTGCCTGGAACTGCAAAAAACCACGTCCCAAAGCTGAGACAGATCCCAGTCAAACAAAACAAGCAATCTTGGAAATGGAAACTAAGGATCAGGCTTTTTTTGAGCACTTCTGTATGTTGGATTTTGCCTCCATGATTCATTCATTAGTAGCCGCAGGGCTGGAACAGAACCCAGACTGCCGAGCCTCCGCGTTGGGCCTGACCCACGAGGCTATTCCCGACTCGCTTCCTTCTCCTGTCAGCACCTCGCCAAAATAACAGCAAAGGGGAAGTGGCACTGGGTCATCTCCTTGATTGCCGTAAGGGAAGAATAACTCTTTGAATCATCCCCTTTTTTTTCCTTAATTCCAGGTGACTGAATCACTCCTGACTCGGAGCTCCCAAGCCAGGGCCCCGGCTCCCGCTGGGCTCAGCCGCCCCGATGCTTTCCCGTCGCACTCAAGCAGATTCAAGCTGCCGGCGGGGACATACAGACAAAATGCTGCTGCTGACACACGAAGAGACAGACAGGCACCTCCACGGGCTTGCAAAGGTCGTCAGTAAGCATACGTGTTCATTCATGCTTTACATGCAGGCATGCACACTTGTTAAGGCAAATAAGGGCACACTGGTGTCAGGTTATCCGGAGAACTCAGAGCCACCTCTAAGGAGGACGGTGGGTTTTAAAGTGCTTGTCACTCAGCGTGACACTGGGCAGAGTTTTACCTCCCAGGAGTTCAGCATCCAGCATGCTGAGCTGCTAACACTTCTGGGCTAGGGGAGCAGGAGACAGTTGCACCGCTAACTGCAACGTCTGAAAAAATCAGGAGGGTGCTTTTGTTTAACTACTGGTCCAAAGCAAAAACCAGGCCCACTCTGGTTTAGGAAAAAAAAAAAAAAAAGCAGCAATCTTACAATGCTTCAAGTTTCCTGCTTATTAACGAGGCAATTTTCCAAGAAAAATGAATTTGCCTTGGTGGGAAAAAATGAGCAGTTGTAAGTAATTCAGTGTTGGCATGTTCATGTTTGGAAGTTGAAAACTTGGATTTTGTTGCATTCATGACAAAGCCAAAGGGGAAGGGCAGAAAATAACTCAAAACAGAAATGGAAGATGAAAATTAAGAGCATGAGGTATATCTCATTTAAAAAGAAACCCAGAAAACAAAATCCCAACAAAATCTTTTAACTTATTTTGAGCAAGCAAAAGCTCACGGTAGCTTTCACTAGGTTTGTACAGCCCCAGTGTGTAAAAATCCCGCAAATTTCCACAGGGAAGGACTTCACATTCTTGCACTTTTTTAGCACATGTCCAGGGACACCCGTTATCCGATGGACACGGCAGCAGATGTGCTTTTACAGGATTGCAAGCCAGCACTTCATTAAGGCAAACACAAGCACCCCCTGCCTTGGGGAACAAGCCACTGTCCCTCTCTCCTAGCCCCTGGCTCTCACACGCACAGGACGGGAGCAAGCAGGGAGGGCAGCTGGAGAACTAGGGATGCAGTTGTCTCGACTCTTCCAGGGAGACCCCTTTGGAAGTCCAAACTCACATACCTTCTGATTCACGTACCTGCCCGGCTGCTTTCCGACTGATTTAAGAGTGGGTTGATTGATAGCCCAGATGCGAGGGGGCTTCCAAAAATATGTGAGGAAGGGAGGCTAAATGTTGAACCTGCCAGGGAGAACACCTACATGGCAAAACAAGGAGGGGGAGAGAGAGGAGTGACTTCTCCAAAACACAAGAGGAAAAATAACTTCATTGTTCCATCTCTTTCTGACTCTTGAACCCAGTTTGCTCATGAGAGAGAGCGTTAAAAATATCTCCTTGGAAGTCTCGCTAGACAGTTGAAATCTTCCCAGCCCCGTCTCGGAGCCAAGAGGTCTGAACGAGCTGTGTTAACGCTGAGGCTGTAAAACTAACTCTCTCCTCCCTGTAAAATACCTCTCACAGTGAGGTCCCGACGAAGGACAAGGCTCTGTCTCCTGGCACACGCAGAGCCCACCCAGCTGGGATGCGCGAGCCCTCCCACCACGTTATCTGTGCCGCAGAGCGGAGGCAGAGCTGGTGCTGGTGGCAGGATCCAGACAAGCAGCGGCACGGGGACGAGCAGCCGGGACATGGCACATGCCGACAGCCAGGCCTCTGCCACCCGAGCACTGCCCGTCCTCCCCTTACAGTCAGGGGAAGGCAACACGTCCTTTTAGACTGCAATTCCTCCCACCCCGAAACAGGCTGCGCGGGGCTGTGACACAAAATCACCTACATCTTTCTCCCCACTCTAAGGGAAGCTGCAGTTGGCAGCTCCCCTCCAAACAGAAGGAAGAGTGGCTGTTCCCGAGTGGAAAAAGCAGCTCCTCTGTGCCCACAAACTGGCCCTGCTCTGTCCAACCCTCTCCCGAACCACAGTCCCTCTCCTGGTCCTGATGTTCTTACCTGCGTGGTGGAGACGGAGGAGGAGGAAGCTGGGATGGTGCTAGCAAAGGGAGACCGGTTGAGCTGTGGGAGAGACGACGTACCCTGGTGTGCCAGCAGGCTGGAAGAGAGGGGTGTACTGCACACAGCTCGGAGCACTCCGCCCCCGTGGGAAATAGGGTCCTTGTTACTGGTGTAGATCCCTGCAAGAGGAGGAGACGTGTTAGAGAGCCACGCTCCCCTCCCGGGGCCGGGAAGCAGCTGGTTTTCCACAGGGCTCCATCTCAGAAAGGGAGGGTGGCACCAGTGCACAAGAGCAAGGGTAACGTGCGCTTCGGCGTCTCGTAGCCCGGCACACAGCGAGGGTGGTCACAGCCCACAGCCCTTCGATCAAAAGACGCTGCAAATTTTTCCAGCCTTGCCCTTGTCCCCCTTTTGTTTGCTCCTCGCACCCCGATGCAATCCGACAGAGAACTCGCAGCGTGAAGTGACTCACCGAAGGCACAAATCAGTGGCAGAAGAGGGCAGTGGGCTCAGAGTCCCACTCTCTGCTGCCTGTCAATAGACCACACTGAGCTAACCTTGCTGAGCATCCCCTTCCGTGATGCCCAGGGACCACAGTGGAGCACGGACAGATAAATGAGGAAGAAAGGGTGAGGAGAGAGCTGCTGCGGAGGGAGGGGACCCATCTGACTTCCCCTTGGCTCAAGCATGTGGCACAGGCAGTGCCCAAAGCCAGGTCCCTCACGGCCCTGCCAACATCTCTCTGCAAGAGAAGAATGGGAGAAGGAGCAGGCAGGAGAGTGGGGCCTGGCAGCCTCCTTCTCTCTGAAACATCCCTTTGCTGTTCCAGGGGGAAGCAAAAAAAAAAAATGGCCTAAGGTTATGATTATGGAGGTTGCATCAATTCCTGCAGCTCCTCTCCTCTCTCGGGCAGCACAGACAAATGGGCCAGGGCTCCCAGGCGCACACAACAAAATTATACTCCCCCCCCTCGCAATCTGACCTAAATTGGAGCATCTGCAAACAACCCACAATAGGCCAATGACAAGTTCTGCTGCCAGAACAGTGTCAAACCCCAGGCCTGAGCTGCAGGCCCCTCCTCTGCCTGCTGCCTTAACCCCTTCCTGCCACATGTCCTGGCTGCCCACATCCCTGCCAGGCCAGGGGAGGGGACTCAGGCTGGGAGCAGCTTTAAGCTCTCGGCAGAGTTAATGCCGTGCCAGTCTCCCAACCCTACCGGGATTTGGTAAAACCACGATGAGAGGTTTTGTTTTTAAAAGAGGAGTTAAACTTGAACCACTTCCACGAGGTCAGATTGTGGTCATTCCTGTTTGGTCTGTGAATATCCCTCTCTAGGCTTTGGAAATTAAGCTTTGGCTAGCTGAGGTTTTCCAGCATTTGAGCAAAAAGGGTTTGAAACGCTCCCCAGCTCTGATCTGCAGCCCAGTTCAAATGAGAGAGGCGCTGACCTGGAGGAGGTTCTAGAATGAAGGCCAAGATGAGAAGGGGAGACCCAGATGTGGATTTTTACAGCTCCTGGGACTGAATTAAAGGGACTGGACTCTGTGCAGACAGGTCCGGACACCAGGCAACGTGATGAAGAGCCAGCAAGGGCTGGGGGGAACTGTGCACACCTGGAGCCCTAAGGGGGAACATACCTGAACCCAGCAGCGGGGACTCCATGCTGAGGCTGGGCAGATTCCCCGTGTGGCTGAAGGACCGTGAAGAGTTGCCGATGCTGGAGCTGACAAGAGAGCCCCCGGAGAAGGGTGACGAGGAAGTAGATGTGGACCCAGCCAGCTGGGCACCCAAAATCTCTTTGCTTTTGCCCCCTTTTGGCCTGCCAGGCCCATGCTTGTTCTTCTTGCTACCCTTGTGCTTCTTTTCCTTCAGCACCTCTCCCTCCTCCATGCTGAGGGACGGCATGCGCTTGTGGCTGCTGCTGCCACCACTGGTCCCACCGGTCCCCACCGAAGGGCCGCTGACAGGGTTTGAGGCCTTATAGTCCACGGGGGAAGCATCACGGCCTCTCTGCTGGCTCACCGCGGAGGTGGAGAAGCGCATGATGGACCCAAAGCCTGAGAAGATCACCTTCTGCTCAAAGATGTCCCCCTTCTGGCCTTCATACAGAGGGGAGCAGTGGGAAGAAGAAGAGGAAGAGACAGGCTTCCGGTACTTCTCGTCGTCCTGCTCGAGCTTGGGGAATGTCACAAAGTCCTGGGAGCACTGCAAATTGCTGCAGGAGGTACCTGGGGGGAGCAGAGACAGGAAGGCTTGTGGTGGCGGTAACTCAGTCCACGCGGCAAGGGGAACATGGCCACAACAGAGGTCCTCTGGCACGGGCTGGTCACCCCGCTGAAGGCCATCCCTGTCCCCTCCCGGCCCTCTGCTTTGACTTTCTCTGTCAAGCATGAGAGGTGCTCACCAGCAAGCTTCATCCCACCCAGCCGTGCACATCTCTGCTCCCCCAGGACCTGTGTCACCGCTGTCCCCCCAGCCCCGACTGGGGTCCCAGGAGAGGAACATGCTAGCCATTACCACAGCTCAAAAAAGAACCAAGCAAGGTCAGAGCAGATGGGAGCCCTGCAAGGCTTTGACTCAAAGCTCAGGGGAGCCTGGATATCAGGTTTTGGCTCAGTTCTCTCCACTAGTACTCCTTAAAACACTGCTGCAGACAGTACCACCTACGGAGGAGAGGACAGGTGCTGCCCATATTGCCTGCGCACAGTATCGCTTCCCTCCTCCCTCCACTCAGACATCTGGATCTGTTTTTCCTTGCAGTGCAGCAGGCCTGCACAGGAGGGGAGCTGTAACACTCATCTGACTCGGTTCTTCCCTCTGTGCAAGGACTTGAGGAGCAATAAGACTTTTCCCTTTCTCTTCAAGGGGTTAACGAAATACCCACCAGCAAAGTTTCCCAGCACCAGCTGGTGAACGGGTACCTTTACAGATAGAGAGACATCAAAGAGGAGAAAAGCAAAACATCACCCCCATCCTCCTCTCCTCTCTTGCTTCTCCTTCACCCCTTACCTGCAGGCTGAAAGGTCCCGCTGGATGAAGCTGAGCTGAAGCCGACGGAGCTTTTCCCGCTTCCCGTCTTTTTCCCTTTGTGGCTGCTGCCATGGCTTGAGGACTTCCTGCCTTTCACCTCCGACCTGCCGACCTCCGAGGTCTCTTTGCTCCCCTCATGGTGGCTGGTAGAGCCCTGGCAGCAGCAAACACAGAGGTGACTCACTCAGGCCAGATGTGGCCACAGCGGGGGCTCTTTTTACCAATTTCCCCTTAAGAGAAGTAATTGCCCCCTCTGCCCACAAAGTGATGGTCAGGTCATGTTACGCAGGAGAGAAAAAAAGCAACATTTCCCTCTCTCGCTGGTTGGTGGCACCAGGCTTTTATGCTCCTAGGGATTACTCTCATCCCATCTAATGGCAGGAAATTAAACAGAGCGCTGACAACGAGGGCACAGGCATCAGAAATTCCTCCCCATCGTCAGCAGAGGGGACTACCTCAGGGGGTTATGCGGCACAAATAAAATGTGAATTTGGCTGTGATTCACACATACATTTCAGCTGCATCTCTCACATGTGCTGTTCTCAGCAAGGTCATTCCACCTGGGGGAACCTGCTTGTCCTTGTGCTGCGACAGGAGTTCCCCTGGATTCCCTACAGCATCCACTGAAGCAGCTCCACTCCAGCCCAGGGCTTTCCAAATCTACTGCAGTAAATATTTCACAGCGATATTGTTAGAGCAGCATCTGACCACGCAACAGATGCTAGCCAAACCCCATATAAGCCTGCAGGAGACAGGGAAGCAAGGGGGATGAAGAGGCTGGCCAGATGCTAGGAAATCCAGGAGCTTGGGATGAGAGAGGGAAGTGTGGGAGCTTAGCAGGGGGAGAGTGGAATGAACTGAAAACCAGATTCCCCGGGGCACCCACGCTAGGATATGAAACCTTCACCTTCAAGTCACTTCAAAGCCAAACCAGCAGCGTTCAAAGATCACTCCTTGCAAGATATTACTGCAACCAATCAATAATATAGATGCAGTTCTATCACGATGGCTACAGCCCAAAATGTAACACCTGTGCGTTAGTACTAACACCTTTTATTTCTTACTGAGCAGATACAAGGAAGACACAGAGAAGCACAATACCTTTCTTACATTCCACTGTCCCTGACTCCAGATGACCTCTTCTTGGGGAGAGCTCGAGAAAAAAGGGCTTGTAATGCAGACTCATGAATGCCCAGATAAAAATCTTTTCCCCATTCCTCCCACATGGTTTAATCACTCCGCACAATGCAACAGCTGGCAGCCTAACACACACCAGATGTGCCGGGAATATGAAAGACAGGAGGAAGGGAGTGGTGGAAATTAGGGGGGAGAGGAGGGGGAATCTGTATTTTCTCATCACAGACTCCTGGATGTAGGAGATTAAGCCTTCTTGATTTATGAGCTCAGAGGGAGCATGAAAATCTTTCCGACTTTCCACATCTGCCTGGGGAGGGAAAGGAGAACAGTGTCTGGGGGCTATGGGAAGTCCTGAGACTGCTCACCAAGTCGCAGGAACGAGATGGCTCATGTCTCCGCAGAAATGCAAAGCCCTGAGTTTTCCTCCCATAAATTCACCTCTTCGGAGCTCCCCACAAGGTGCACGAGGCCACAGAAGGGCAGGGGGGAACCACATGAGAAGACATGTTCTAAATCCAGAGTGTCAGGAAGGGAGTGCAGGGCAGGTAATGAATTAGTGCGGGGTGGAAAGGGGAAATCTGAGCTGGGAAATAAATCTTAATTGCAAAATTAAAGGGGAAAAAGAAAGGAGGGGAAGTGAGGCTGAGCTGGTTCAGCTGGAGGCAGTGAATGGACAGGCACTCACCTGCAGGGCTGATCTGACCTCACAGACCTCCCTGAGAGACTCACAGAGATTTCAGGGCAGGATTTTCCCATCTCCTGCCAAACGCTATCCTAGATATTGTTTGCCAAACAGATCAGGGCAGACAGATCTATGTGGTACTGCCACAAATCCTCCTCACCGCAACGGGCCCTTCTCTAGCAGCCGTTCCAGAGAGCCTGAACTTGGAGCAAGAGCCCAAGTGCTGCAGCCGAGGAGCAAAGAGAGGGAACCTGAAACCACACTAAATCACTTCCCCTCTCTGTGCCTCTACTTCTTTCCCACTTTGCTCCGTGGAGCCTGCGAGCTCTGTGTGGCAGCTGAACCTTCCAGGAGACACACGTGGACTGCCAAGCACAACACGGCCTTGATCTGAAGGGGAGGGCTCTGCTACCATAATGCCAATATTAATAACAGTAACGAGGGCTGCAGTCCCCTCACCTCCCTCATGAAGGAGATGCTCCAGCTCAGGGCTGCTGCCTAGAGGGAGCCGGGCTGGAGAAACCTGCATGCCTGCTGCTTGCCTTGTGCATAAACAGAGGGCTCAATCTCTGGGTCACTGGCTTTTCTCCAGCACGGAAATCTGTGTGTGTGTGTGTGTGTGCGCAGAAGCACCAATGTTCTGTGTGTTGCAAACAGGTGTGTGGGGGAGAGCACGCTGCAGAGGAAAAAAAAAAATAAAAATAGGGAAGCGCTGAGGAAGTGAGAGCTCTCTTGCAAAATGAGGCAGCAGCTACGTTTCGAAGGTCTATTTAAAGCAATCAAGTGAAAAATGTCATCAGAATAAACCTACTGCCCCAGCTAGAGGTGACAGTCTGAACGGGAAACTCCTGCCTCAACCCCGGAGGAGTGGGACGACGTCGCGCGGGCACCCAAGCGCAGGCATGCACACACCTCCTCCCCCCGGCGCGGGGCTGTACCTGTTTCCTGGCCTCTCTGTGACACTGTGCAGCACCCAAGCTCTTCATTCATTAATTTATTTATGGGAAATCAGAAGAGCATCTCTTTGCCTCCTGATTGGCGGGGCGAGCTCCTAGAGGGAACCACTGACAAAATACAGAAGGGGTGGGGGAGGCTGGTGCCGCGTCGGAAACACAGAGTGGCTTTGCCCTGGATTAAACTACTGGTGAGGGGAAGCAGGGAGGACACGAATGAGGAACGATGCGACGAGAGCAGGAGCTCCTCCAGCCCACGCACGGCAGGGCGATGTGCTGAAGCAGCCGCCCAGGCAGGCTGGAAGCATCAGCTGCCTTTCCACGCTGCATCACGAGGCTGAGGTCGGAGCCTCTACCAGGAGCTCCGGGCACCAGCTACAGCATCTCTGTGTCAGAGCCACTCGCAGCCTTTCCCACATCCCTTCCCTCAACCTGGAGATTAGGCAGCACCGTGCTGCCGTTCTTTATAGGTGGGGAGAGGAGACACAGATGGCTGAAGATTGTATTTTTCAGTCCCTGATGTCGCTGGCAAATCCCCACTCAGGTCAGCACAAGGGATGCTAAAAGGCTCAGGGATTCTGACTGCGAATACCCACGCTGAGACATGCTTGGCTTAGCCGGGGTAATCATCAGCCTTCCCCCACAAACCCCTACCCCATCCCAGCGACTGTGAATTTGCCTGAGCCAGGCGCAGTGCAGAGGTTCCCAGGATCTGTCAGCTCCAGGCTCGTCCTGGGTAAGATGCCGAGAGCTCAAATAACAGTGGGAAACCTGGAAAGTCTCCCTGCCTCCGGTGGCGCCTGCAATCGCGAGCCCCTCGCCCCGCTGCGCTCCCTCTCCAGCACCTGACCGGGAGAGGGTGGGTGCGGGGAGGCCTTGGCATCCGCGCCTTAGATTACAAAACCCAGAGCAAGCCAGATGTTGCAGCCTGAAACACGTAGCATGTGTGAGTGTGTGTCAACAAGTGATCACGATGTCTGCAGCTGGCAGGAGGAGGCAGCTGGGGTGGCTTGCAAGCCTGCAGATTTACTGCAAGTGCAACAGAGAGAGGCAGGACGGCTCCCCAGGGGCAGCTGCAGGGGGAGGGAAGAGGCACGCTGCTTGCTGTTCGCAGAACCCGATCCCAGCACCAGGCACCATCTCCACGCACGGATCCTGAGCACAGAAAAAACCTCCTCCTGAATTTGTCGGGAGGTGCGTGACTAGAGAGCCCTGGCTGTCAAGACTTACAGGTGCAAAACCCTCCTCTGCCCCAGGCCTGCTCCATCTTTCCAACAGGCTGCTCGGAAGTGTTACTAGTTGGCAGCATTTTGGTGCTTTTGGAGACACCACATAAAATAGCCAGAAATTGTTATAGCCATAAACTATTACCCAGAGGGGATGTTTTCTGCCGCTTTCCCACTCCCCAGAAAGTCTGTCTGAGCTGCAAGTACCCAGCGTGACGATGAATGAGAGCCCGTATCCAGCACAAATTCCCTCTCTACCATCCACCCAAGAGCCCTGAGCCCTGCTGGGCCACCTGCTCTGGACACTCCAGTGCCCCACGAGCAAGGTCTTTGGCCCCTCTCTGAGCGCCATGAAAATCACATCACCCAAAGATGCTTTCAGAGGCAGGAGGAGAGCTCAGAAGAGGTGTTATACAAGGAGTCGTTTGCGTGCTGTGAATTCACACCCTAGTTTCACTTTCCGGTGTAGAGGAGAGCTGAGGCCACAACAGCACTTTGTTTTCAGTGTGTTTATCCCCCAAACCCGAGTGAGGCAATGAGAGTTTGTCACTGCACGGACAGGACACGGAGGCCTGGTAGAGTCCAAGTGCCAGATATTAACGGTATTTAGATTCCTAGAAGACACAGGGAAGCGCTCAGTGAGATGTTCAAAAATCTGGCAGAAGTCAGAGGTCTAGCACAATTGATTTTAAGAGGAAGCCTGAAACCACATCAAAGGATCTTCTTCACGACTAAACGGTTCAAGAGGGGAGCACAGGGTGGACGACACATTAGATGAAAATTGGAACTGAAAAATAAATCTGGATTGAAAAATTAAAAGAAAAACGTGAACCCAGAGGCCAGGTTGATGGAACAAGGAAGTGGGACATACCACAGTTCCTCCGAAGCAATGAAACAGTTCCCCTGCTGTCAGCCTAACCTGGTGAAGTAGCTTGAAAAGTCCCACTGTACAGGACTGTGGCTCTGAAAATCCATTATTAAAAGCTTGCTGAAAGCTTCAAAGGAATTTGGTAGCAAGATCAGATGCTGGAGGTCAGACGTCCCAGGCTCCTTTTAGGCTAAACAAACTGGGAGCAGACTGGAGCATGGCTTCAGTTACCAGTAACGCCTCTGCACAGCCCGGTGGCTGGTGCCACGCTGCAGTCTGCCCGCAGCCTCGGTGCCCAAGGGGCAAGTGGTGCCAGGGCCCTTCTGCTGATCCGCCTGACTGATGCTCCTGCTCCTCGCTGCTGGCTCCAAAGCACTGGTGATGCTCAGTGCCCCGCGCCCAAGCCCTGCTCCAGCACTGCCAGGACGAGAGCCTGGGACTCGCTGTAGTGGTGCCACTTTGGCTGCGGCGTGGGCAGCACGACGGGCTGGCAGCAAGGGGCTGGCACGGGCAGCAAGGGCTGCGCCAGCCTCCTGTGGCTCTGCACGGCTGCTCTGGGCCACTGGCCTTCTCCCAGGAGCCTGGACATGACCATCTGCCTCGAGACTATCCCTGGGGAGACTATGCTCTGGTCCATTGGGTAACTTGGAGAAGACCACAGAGGCGATAAATTATTTGCCCAAGATCATGCAAGGGGCAAGGAGAGGAAGAGACCCCAGGTCTCTTCAGACTCTAACCACGGCACAGCAGGGACCAGCAACGCTCTTGTGGTAGTCACACCATGAACATCAGCTTTTGGTTTGCTGCATCTCCCCAGTGCACCCTCCTGGGATGAGCTGTACTAATGTATGATCCAGAAAGGACAAGGACGGTTTTGGCTTCCAAGCAGAAACCTGTTTGGACATGCTCCATTAATGTGTCTCAAGGTTTTACATTAGTTTTACATTAGTCTAACCTGTGCAATGTTACACTGGTGCAACTCTCCAGCAAGCCTCATACAACCACCCCGAGGGGTTTGTGCAGGGTTGTAGCATGCTGCTGAGCAGCTCTTACATTTGATCTGGAGCGAGTACCTTTGGTAACAGAGTTTGAACAATACTTTGGGATCTACGCACAAAAAAAAAAAAAAAAAAAAAAAAAAAAAAAGCAAGGGAAATACACTCTATGTTATGAGGATTAATAATAACTCCCTAGGGAAACACTAAAACCCTGTCACTCAAGTACAGCTACAGTAATTAGGATCTCCTGAATTTTAGCTTACAAAGAGTTGAAAGCTGCCTGTAAAACTGAATTGCACCCTTCCCTCCTTATTTATAAAGGTCTGGCAGGGCTTTGGAGGAGACAGTGGGTAATTGTCTAACAACCGCTCTAGCTGGCCAAGAGTCAGGTTTTGGATTTCAGTTCAGCTTGAAAATAATCTTCTTAGGCTATCGGTTCCTGACAGCTCTGTTAACTGGGTGAATCTGCTGTTCCCAAAAGCCAGAGCTGAGCTGCCCTAACATCAGCACAGGTAAATCAAGAGTGATTGCAGCTCGGAGGCTGTTCCTCCACTCTGTCCTGCTGTAAACTTTCTGCTTCTCCCAGCCTGAGAACCGTGAGACCAGCTTTGCCATTTCAGCTCTGACCTCCACCTCCAGTCCCTGCTTCACCCAGAACAGAGAAAATCCTCTTCAGCCCTAACCCAAAGCAACCCCGTGCTGACTGGCAGGAGCTTTCGCTCTTGCAGACTGCCCCTGCAGTGCTTCTCACACACGCAGACACTGCTAGCCTGTGAATTTTCATTTTCACAAGGCAGTCCCGCCATGTAAAGGACACCCAAGCCTTTCCAAGTAGCATTTCTGTGCACAAAAGGACATTCCTGGGACATGTTGTTTATTTGTTCTAGCAGGAGCTTGGCCCCAGTCCTACTCACACCAGAACAGCCCTGCTGAGGAGTTGCATTCATTTACATTCCCACTCCGAGAGGAAAGTACAACTCCAAAGGTCCAGGTGCTGGTGTGACCTCACTTGTTCCCTGACCCTGAACAACTGCAGACTTGGCCTTCACCTTGTTGCATGCAAGTTCCACTGCCTCTATTCTGCATTAGTGGAGTCTGGGGCTGGCACGACTTACAGAAAGCTCAGGGCTCTCCCGATTTACAGCCAGGTGCAAGAGGCCGTGTCTGCAGCACCACTGCAGCAGCGAGGAGCGGAACACACTGACATCCCGACGGCACCCCGGGCCCCGGGAAGATGAACCCACACAAGCAACATCTTCCCAGCAGGGAACTGGGCTGCCTCTACACCTCAGGAGCGAAACAGGCCACCACACCGTGCTCCTCTGCCTGAATTTCCCTGAAATGGAGGAACTAAATAGAAACCAACCTCCCATTGTCTCACACAGAAAAGCTGCCTCTATTACACACTTTGAAGATCTGTGCTTGCAAGATTGGGGTTTTTTTTTCCCCTCAGCTACATCGGTTAGTCTAATAAAGGCTAACACATCCTCCCACAAGCCTTGCCTTGCTTATCCACCTGCCTGAGCTGTTCATGATGTGGCAGCAGAAAAGGCCAAAGCGTGGATATTTATCTATTCCGCAAGAGCTTCAAATCTGAACATCTGCTGCAAAACAGGCTGGCACTTACAGCTCAATCACTTGGGAGTTTAGCTCCATGATTGTGTCGTCAGTGCTGACAGAAATCAAGACAGCTGCCGTGTTAAATTCCCAAGGTGGGCGTCGAGGTGGGGAGTCAGGCAGAGCGAGCGAGAATGTGACGAATCAGGAATCAAAATAAATGGACAAAAGCCCTTTCTCTGCTCTTCTGCCCTGTCCATCCCACTTCTAGGAGAGGCAGTGTCGATGGTTTCCCCCTGCCCTCCCTCCCCACTCTGCATTCACACATCCTGGGGGTTTGGTACCTTCTCTGCAGCGACGGGCACGGAGGATGGGGTAAGGCTGGTGGGAGACTCCGGACGTTTTTTGTGCTTCTGTTTAGGTCTTTCTTTGTCCTTCCGACTCTGCAAAAGAAACGAGAGAGTACTGGAAGGCTAACTTTTCCTCTGCTGAGAATAGCAGTTGTAAGGGAAAAGAAAGCAGGGTGTGTAGGGGTGGATTTACAACCATACATTCATATTCCTCTTTCCTTCTCCACCCATCCACTCGAGCCCAGTATCCCTTCCCCCACATCCCAGCTTCTGGCTGAGAGCGTCCCACTATCTCTACCCCAGCTGCAGCCAACATCTGGAGTGCAGAATATCAACAGAAGCCCCCAAATCAGTTTATGGTAAGATGATAGGGAAGGACTTAACAAGCTCTGGCTGATTTCAAGAAACCTGAGCTTTCCTCTTGCTATTTCCCCGAAGGGACTCTGTGCCCCCTTAGCCTCGCTCTCCACCTTCTCCAAGGGTTTCTCAGATCCACCCTGTACAGACAATGGGAGAGTCTTGATTTCAGCACATGCTGCACGTGCACAGGTAAAACGATCGGTCAGCAGATACCTCAGAACCTAACCTAGAGATCCCCCACATCTCCCCTCCCAGCAGAGACAGCTGGTCTGGGTCCATCTCTGCTAACAGGAGACAGACTATTACGTTTGATTTCTTCATCCTGGTTTTTCTCTCACTAAAACCCCCGAACCACAGGATTCTTCAAATTGAAAACATGGAAAAATCACAGCCTGAGAAACACTGAGTCCTGCCTGCCCTGACTTTATATTCTCTTGGGGAATGGACTGTAACCAAGGAGGTTATTATACAGTGCTGTCTGGATGTTTATGCTGAAACTGAGATGTTTTCTGTGACTGAAAACGCAGGCCTGTGTGACCTCAAGTCAGGCTTGAGGATGCCCAGGCCAGCTGGCATACAGGATGGATGGATCAAAGAACACGCTCCATCACACACTCCTGCTTCCTCCCCGTCTTCCTCAGCTGCACGTTCCCATGGGAACGCACTCAGCTGACTGCAGGAGCTTTTCCGTGCTACCCATGTCAGCTAAAGATGTGGCCGCCTTTGCTGAAGCTGAAGAAACTTCTTTCCCAAGTGCCAAAGCTCCCAGTGTGGTTACTGGTGTGTGGACCAGGAGAGCTGCTGTCAGACAAACACTTGCACGACAAGCAGGGCTTCCAAAAATCCATCCTCCTGTCTCAGAGACCTTTTTGTGGCAAAGAAAGTGCCTATTCTGGTACACCTCCCTTGCACGGGTGTTTTATTCTAAAAGCTCAAGTCCTCAGTCTGGACCGAAGGTGCATTCAGAACAGAACAGTCACATCAAAATTCACTGACTCTCCAGAAAGATGCTGACTGTTTCCTCACGCAGGCAAAGCCCCGAGGCTACGGCTGCCAGCACATGCCAAAGTTGGGATGCTGTCAGGGGAGGATGCAACTGCAGCAAATATCTGAGCTCCGCTGTGTGTTTTGGGGGAGAAGTGGCATAATTAGCTTAGGAAACAATACACTAAATGGTAAAAAAAAAAAAAAAATGGGCAAGGAGGAGGGACAAGGCAAGAGAAAAAGGCTGGAGAAGGCCGGCATGAAGTGAAGTGGAGGTGAAGCCAAACTGCTCCAGAAATCTGCACCCTCCAGCGTGGGTTTGGCTGAATTTCCACTGAAAGGGAGCCCCGTGCTGCAGCCACCGGTGACCCAGCCAGAGGAAACCTGCCGTGACACCACAGAAGCTTTCACCGGGATGAGCTGGCGAAAAAAAGGAGCCAAAGCCAGCCTAGAGCTTCACTGCACTTGCTGAGTGCCCAACCAACACTGCCAATATCCATAATTTTATCACAAGACTCCTGGCGTTTGACATATCTGTTAAAGCCTCTGTTCTGAGAGCTACAGGATTTTACAAGAATCTCTGTTTCCTTTTTTTTCCCCCCCTTTCTTTAATACACATTTTCAGCTTTGGCAGTGAACAAGGAAAGCTTGAAAATGTGATTTCTACAGACTAAGCGCTGAAAGATAAATTAAAATTAAATCTTTACTAAATCTCATAACTTTTTAAATACTTGGGGGCTTTCTCGTGTTATAAACTCTATCTAACGTCTCATGGGTCTTCTAGGAAGATGGGGAAACTGTGCCCAGTTAGTGAAGCAGCTTGTTGCAGACCATGTGCCCATCAGCGTTCAGTATTCCAGTGGTTGTAACAGTTTTCACTCACTTAATAGCACACAGCAGAAAGTTTCGACGAGCTGAAGAGAGGTTTTTAATATCTACATCTCATTTTACAAATGGGGAAACCAGCGCACAGGGCATGAGAGAACTCGCTGATATTTCGCAGAAAGTCAATCCATAAATTCAGAAAGAAAAGTCAGGGACCCCCAACCCCACCTGGACACACGCTCGCCTACTTGCAGATGCTGCCAGTGCCACTCACAGAAGCCAGAAATGAAACAGGAGCCAAACACCTCATTACAATACATTTTGCCAAATAACTGCACAAACCACGGTCCTTAAACTTTCCGAATACCACAGAGCTTATTCCCTCCTTTCCAGACCCTGAAATCTCAAATGCATTTCAATCACAAAGTCGCAACAGGAGGCAATAAGATGCGCTGCTGCAAACGCCAGCAAGACAGCACTGTAATGATTTAATTTCACATATCATGGTCAGGATGAGACAAGGCAGGGCCAAACCACTTTGGCTAATGACAATGAGCCTACACATCTCGTACATACACATACACACGTGCAATGCGTGGGGAAAGACAGAAATGTCCTGACTGTCACCACAGTGAACCAGAAAACCTCCCACAATTACATTGTGATGGCAACCACCGAACTCACATCTTCCAGCTTCAAAATCCTGGCTGTCTCCCGTCTGAAAAAACCTCCCTTCGCTGTCGGCAGCGCAGAGCCTACAACAGCTAACTGAGCAGTCCTCTGGTTATATGTAGGAGTGCGTACATATGTACATATTCAGCAAGAACCCAGCCTGCACAATAGGGACCAGATTTCTGGAATGCCTCAGCTCCCATTTAGATGCTTGAATAAAGGGGTCAGGTTTTCCAAAAAGCTAAACGCTGGGTATTGAGCTCTTTTGAAGATCTGGCCCCAACTACATGTGCGGAGCAACTGCACTCGAAATTATTTAGCAAATCTGTCCCGCAGAGCCCAGTCTTCGTGCTCTGCTCAAAGGACTGCACTGAAACCAGAGCCACCGCAGCCGGCTCAGCACCACTGCTGCCGGGCGTCCCTGCACGCGGCCCCAGATGCCCACGGGCACACCTGGCTCCTCCGCTGAGCTCACCCAGCACTTCTCCCGCTCCCACAGCACTCTCTGTGTCACTTCTGCTTGGGCAGAGCACAAACCCCCAGGACCGGGCTGCCACGAGCCTTCTGGGCTGCAGCCCGGGTGTCCGCTGCCTTCGCACACCCAGCAGCACCCACCTCCCACCCTCCAGTTACCCTCTAATCCTTTCGGGTACTCAGAAAGGCAACAGCATCTGACACCTTCTTCAAGATTACCAGGGAAACGCGTCGCCCCGTGTTAAGCGGGCAGGACAATTCACTCCGTTACCCCACGGACACTGTGCAGACGGGCCGGGCTGCCCCAGACCACGGCCCCGGTGGGAAGGTTACGCTGGCTGCCCCCCGAGATGAGGCGGTCGGGGTGCCCCGGCACTCCTGGTGCTCTTGGCTGTGTGGACAGGCCCGCAGACAACCCCGGGCATCCCCCAGCTTGCACCAGAGGCTTTTAAACGTGTGGGTTCTCTCCAGGAAGCCAAAGGCTCCAAATGCTTCCTGCAAGAGCCACAGGGCGCAAAGGGCGGGGAGGGCAAGGGGAGAGGGGGAAAGCAGCACTCGGTCCCCTGCCTCTGGAATGTTCCCTTGCCACCTGGCTCTTCTGCATCCACCACTTCACCTCCCCGGCACACAGGCACCCTCCTCTGCAAACCCCCCTTCCAGGAGTCTCCACAGACTGCCAAGAGCCCACAGAGACCTGCCTGGCTGTGCCATGGGGTGGGATTCAGGGGAGGCAGAGGAGGAGGGAGGCCGCTCTGTGGGAGCAGGAAGCCTTTCGACACCCCCCATCCCATCTCCCCAAGCAAAAGCCGAGCCCTACCTTGCAGCTGCTCGGCGCTCCCTGCAGCAGGCGGGCTGGCTGGGTGAGCTGCGGGGAACGGGAACCTGCCCCCAGCAAGAAACTTCAGGGAAAACAAACTCTCTCCATGCAGGACTGAGCAGCTGGGGCTTGGCATGTGGGCACGGAGCAGGCCAGGCCTGCGGCGGGGGGAGCGCGGCTGCATGGTGGGGGGGGCGTGCCGGCGACACAATCTCCCTTCGAGCTCCTCAGCCCAGGAGGAACGAAACAGGATCTCTCGCTGCCAAAAAGGGTTGTGCACAGCTCCTCCTGCTCCCCCCACCGCCGTCTCCCCTTCCCCGAGCCCCCTCTTCTAATCTGCTGGACACCAGCAATTGGATCATTAAAAGTAGATTGGGCAGGGGAAGGAGGGAGGGAAGAGCCGGGAGCTGGGAAGAGCCAAGTGGGCTCTGCTGCTCCCTCCCCTCTTTCCCAGGCTCTCTGAACTCCCGCACCCGGAGGAGGAGGAGGAGGAGGAGGCCTGGCTCTGGGCCGCAGCCATGGCAGCCACAGCGAGGAGGAAGGCAGCATGGATGAGGAGGAAGGCAGCACCAGGCAGAGGGACGCTGAGCCTCTGCCTGCAACCTCACTCGCTCCGGGGCCGTGCTGGGGAGATTTCACGGGTTTGCCTTGAGCAGCCTCGGAGTACATGAGAGCTTTTACACAGGGACAGGCAGCCGGTCCTGGCAGGGCTTTGTGTGCTCTCAAATTATTGCTGCACGCCCGCGGATGGAAGGAATTGCTGGAGGCGGTTGAACACCCACATAACCACAGGTCACAGAAAGCCGGTCAAGGATGCTACAATACACTACAAAACATGGCTACTAGAGGTAGATTAGGGCAGGTTTAGGATGAGTAATCCATCCCCAAAGCTCTCCTGTAAGCAGCCACCTGCATCCCACTTGAAAAAAAAAAAAAAAAATGTCCACTCTGCCCTGTGGTGCCTGCGTGGACACAAAACTCCAAGAGGCAGAGCTTCGTCACAAACACAAAGCCCCTCACAGACCCACTGGGTTTAGATTTCAGCCCAGTACAACTTCTCCAGTGTGCTGAATCTGCCGGGCTGGATCCTTGGCTCGTTTCCTCCACTGGCATCGGGTCTAGACAGACAGGCAGTGCCAGCGGGGAGACAGGCTCTGCCGTGCATCTGCTCTGACGCCACGGGACCAGGGGCTCGTGCGCCACCCTGCCTGGGGCTAAAGGGATGAGGGGGGCAGGACAGACACCGTCCTCGTACCCCGATAAAGCCGTCCCCCACTGTGGCTAGGGAAGCAGTTCAGGAGCTCAAGGTGTGTTCTGATCGTGGAGAACTGGCTCTGTACCCAGACCTGAGGAACAACAGGTGGGCTTATTTGCTCCAAGTGCCTGCCTCTCCTTCCTATGTCACCGGGCAGGGACTGTTCCTCTTGTAACCACATCCCATAGCCAATTCAAAAGTCCCCTGATTTCGCTTATGGCTTCCAGGTGTTCGCTAAGAATAACACCGGACGAGTGTCTCCCTCCATGGGGTATATGCCTAAAAATGTTGTACTGCATGTGCTCCCGTCTGCTCCTGGCGTGACAAATTTCATTCCACGGAGCGTGGTAATTTTTTTCTGTGCGTTTCAAGCGGACAATATAGGTGACAGAACATCTGTACTTCATTCAACCCCTATGCGTCATCCAGCATTTTCTTGGTATTTAGCTATTGTTTTCTTTCTGTCTTTCTTCTTTCTTTCTTTTTTTTTTTTTTTTTTAAACAAACACTCCAAAGGCTCCCACAGGGTAGAGCACAACCACTGCAATACCAACCCCGAAGAAATAAATGCGGCTGGTTTTGCTAAGGCCTGGTATGTTCTGAGGAGAACCCAAAGCCTGGAGCTTCCCCATTTTCAGGACAGCACAGAAGGAAATGCTTGGGCTGGCATCATTTGCGCCTGCAAGAGGCGGGGGATGCCGACGCTGGCTTGCAGTCCCACATCACAATTGTCCCTTGTTCCACAGAGAACAAGACTCCTCACAAATGCTGAACTGGTTTACAGCAGGGCTTAGAAGTCCAAATCCCAAGTCTTTGCTGTCTTACTGAAGCCACTGGGTTAAATCCTGTGCCCCTCACTTAGTCATTAACTCAGTCAGGGTTTTCCTCCATAAAGCCTAAGCAAACAGCCACAGCCCTGCACTGGAAGGGAGCTGTCAGGCTTCTTCTGGAGCAGAAAGCCAGGAGCACCTACAGCTGGGGGACTTGCACACAGGCTCTGGTCTGCTGCTGAGTGATCAGCTCCCTTGCAACGCCTCCGGCTCTGGGAGGATGGGACCAGCCGGCTGCACAGCTGGACAGGCTCAAGAAAAAGCTGTTCTACTTCAGGTCAGCACAGCAGCACGTCCAGTTCCCCTGAAACACGTGCAATTAGATCATGCACCGCTAGTCACGTACTCCAAAACCATGTGGGAAGTCATCGTTCAACCCCCCTCTTCGGGTACCCCCCTGAAAGGTCTCTGTTCCCTCAGCGCCTCGTGCCCCGTCCTCCCTCCCTGCACTTCACGGCCGCTCCCAGACCTGCAGGACTCCCCAAGGCACCTGGAAGCCGAGAGTGCCTTCCTCACCCTGCCCATCCCAGCTGCTTGGCACACCTCGGCCCCCTTTCCGTGCTGACTCCCCCTCTCTCAGTGGAAGGAGTTGATTTTGCTCTCGCGCTGCGGCTGTGCCAAGCGATCCCAGCCCTGGAAGGGGCCTCCACGGGATCTGCTGCTCGCAAACCCGACCAGCCATCACGGGGGGAGAGGGGTGAGGCAGCAGCGCGACGGAGTCCCTGCACGTCTGTGAGGAACCCAGAGGCTAACAATAGTGGCAAGCGCCACCGAGAAGCCTATAAATAAATCCATATTCCTCCTGTTTTCGCTCTCCCCCTGGCGCTGACCTGCTTTCCAACCAAAGCCGGGGAGCCGCACCACCCCTGCTCCTACCTGCCAGGCACGTGACTGCGCTCCCACCCCCGCCGCCAGGAGCTGTGCAAATATAGAAACCCTGGTACGGTCCCCAGCCTTGGGCTCGCACGGTCTGTCAGTTATAATCACAGCTGAGCCTCCGTCAATCACCCCGATCTTGCCCTCTCCCCCACCCCCTCTGCCTGTTTGTTGGCTAAAAATAGCACGTTCCAGTGCAGCCGTTCACCTTGTGCCAAGCGCTCGCTCCCCGGCCATGGCACAGATGCTCTTTCTCCCTCCTGCCTCCTCCTCTGCTCGCAGCAGCTGAACACACAAGAGGAGTAAATACTCCCCAAACGGCCTCGTCGGCAGCGTGAGCGAGGTTTGCCTCGTTTGCCCACGTATCAGGTACGGTTTGGGCAAGCTTCCCAAACACGTAATGGACATGGTGGGCAGCGTTTCAAACTGGATATTGCGGGATAACCTCTGTAAATAAAAAAGGGAGATGGCTTTCCTGCCCACACAGTTTATGGCCTCTCAGCTGGGCATGCCAGGAGGGTGTCAGTCAGGATTAAGGGATGGCCGTGCTGCTTCTGAAAGCCTGGATGCCCTTGGCCTCCGGTGACTGGGCTGGGATCCATCAGACTGAGCCCACATAACCCACCGGAGTGTCATCGGGCTGTTTCTGCGTGTGGGTCACTACCATTACCATTCAAAATCACTTACGCTTTGTGAGGATGCCTACTGCAACAAGACAAAAACAAACAAAAAAAGGAGTAAACAGCCAGACAGCTATGGCAAGACTTAAAATCGGATTCGTGCTGTGATTTGCGGGGGTATCATCAATCACATTTATACAACAAGGTAAATCTGGCTTTTGACTATAGAGAAATATATCCAGAGGTTGTTTGGTAGAGTAATCCTGGATTTTTGCTAAAAAAACCCAAGATATGGCCCATAAAGTATTAAAAACTATCTGACCACGCTGACAATATCCCTGTAAAAGTTATTTCTGGTTTAGATCCTACCCCACTGCTTTGGACAGACGGGGTGGAAAGGAGGGCAGCAGTACAACGTTGTGGATTCTTGCTGTTGCAAAAGCTGTATCCGTCAAGGGGTAGGAAAGATTTCTTATTCTGCTGCCTTAGAACCTGAAACCTCCAAAAAACCCACGTGTCCTGCCCTCCAGGGTTATTTATTGTTATAAATAACAAATACCTCACAAACCTCTGGCCTCCTCGTTTCTTTTGGTTCAGACCCTTCCACACTGGAACCTGGCCCCCTGTCAGAACCCAGGAGTCTGCTGCGGTTCTGCCTTACATGTTCAATGCTGGTTTTCCTTGAAATACGAGCATTTGTCACGTGAGTCAGTTGGTTAATTATGAACCTTGGCGTGCTGTTAACATGTCCTATAACACCGCAGCAGTTTTGATGAGTACATCTTAAAACCAGCAGAGCTAGATAAATAACTATTGGACCAGTCAGGTCTGGCATGCGATGCTCTTCTAAATAATTGCTTAACAAACTATTTTCACAGGTAGGCTTGAAGGTGGAATCCCCGTGGCTGGTTAATCTGACTAACAAAGCACTACCTAGTTCATACTAATTATTGTTCTTGCCTACAATCAACCTGCTGGCCACAAGGCAGATTACCAATCGGTATCTTTTTGTCCTTTAAAACTTGGACTCTGGGAGCTGAGGACAACGACCTCGAGTTCACGTTCTCGAGCTGCTGCATTGAAAACCACAGCCCAAACCACTTCCACACAGACGAACTCGGTAGCTGGAAATCACAGTCCAATGTCAGCCTCCAAGTGGACTGGCCGCAGGACAGGAAGGGGGAAGCTGCACGTTTCACAGGGTGTTGTGCCAGGACCCCTCTGGCATCATCTGAACATGGAAACTCAGCCTCACGTTCCCCACGGCTGTGCTGCTCTGTTTGCATACACCCTTCCAGGGGCCTGTTTGAAAAGGCAGCGACTATTCAGATCTCTGACTGTGAAATTCTTTGCGGAGTCAGGGCTCACCCGGGGAGCTGTCAGTGCTCTCTGCACACTTCTCTCCTCCTCATCTCCATCCCACACGGCTGTGACTCTCTGGATTGACAAACTCTGTGCAGATCTTACCTTCTTTGGCCTTTCGTGGTGGGATACATGCTTCTCTTGAGCAGGGGATGTGGATCGACTCCTTCTTCCAGCAATGAAGGAGCTCCCTCCAGAGTGACGTGAGGTCTTCTGAGGTAAGAGGGGAAGCAGCGAGGAGTTGGAGAACAGGAGAAAAAGAAAAGGAGAGAGAGGAAACAGTGTTACAGAGTCCAGTGAGCAAAGTTCCAGTAAATGGCTTGTCTACCACACGCAAGACCAAACTCCTTTTGGACCAGATGCCCAGCCTGGCTCCCAACACGGGGACCACAGCGGATACCGTGGCAAGGGGCTTACAAACAGCACGTAGATCTGACTCCCCAGATCCTCGGTGGCCCATGCACACTGACACTTGCACAAGGAAGGCACAGCTGCTCAGAGACCAGTCCGTAAAGAACACGCTAAATGGCAGCAGCAGTGCTGCTCAGACAAGCCACTCCTGAAGGGCAGTGCCCGGCTTTCAGTCCTGAGCGGGGCGTGGGGGGGTGGAAGGATGCCCTGTTCTCAGGCTCCAGGCACCAGCAGCAGTCCTGCTATCTATCTCGGCATCAGCTAACTTGATACAGAGCTACACTTGTGTCAGATACTGAGGGTACCTGAAGGGCAGGGAAGGTGTCCTGCAGTTTGACTTTGAGGGGAAGCTCAAGGCATCAGTCACTGTATGTGACAGCACTGATAAGTGGGAAGGAAAGTGGGGAGGGCCAGCAACAAAGGAGCCACTGAGACATAAAGCTGTAGTGAGAGGATCAAGTTTCCTTTTTGCTGGAGGGGGGAGAGCAGGTGTCTACTAATTATGCAGGACAGGAAAAGGGTTACTCTCTTTCCTCTCGGTACTGTAATTAATAGTCGGGGGGGAAGTCCTTTGCCCCAATATCCCTCAAACAGTGAATGACTCCATGTCTCTTCTGGGCTGCCTCTGTCCTCAGGCAGGAGGTCTGGCTGCTCTGTTACACCCTCCCGCTCAGGGTGCCTGCGCTACACCCCCAAGTCCCTGGAGCACCAACCACCACGGCTGCTCTCCTTTCTTGGGACTTCTCTTTCAGCCACACAGAGTGGGTCAGGGAAGCCAAAACAGATGGGAGGAATTCAACGCCTACTTTTGAAAATGGGTTTAAAGATGCTACAGAAATGAAAAATATAAATTAATCTTTATTCCTAAGTGACTCTGGCTGGAAAGGGAAGCAGGCTGCAGACCTCGTTTATGTGTTTGTGGCATTTCTTACTGCTCTGAGCACAGGCACAGTCTAGGAGGAAGACAATGCCTTTTATGTGACAAAATAATTCCATTGCAGGGATGAAGAAACTCACCATTTTATTGAAGTGGTACTTGCAGTAGCCACAGTATTTGACATTGTCGACTTCCAGCACTTCCTCTTCACATAAGAGGCCGGCCATCTGGGCACTGAAATACATGCAATTAGGAGGAGGATAAAGCAAATTGTACAGCCAGACCACATATCCCATCAAAGGGCAAAGAATAGTTCAGGGTACCCAGGCAGAGTCTTGAAGTTTCCTGTTCTGCTTGGCAAATGATATGCAAGGAAGGGGAAAAAGTTCAGACTATTTTTAGTTCATATTAAGCTCTTCAAAAGGGTCAGTACTTTTCTACCACATTGTCTTGCGATTTTTTGTGTTTCTTAAAGAGAAAACCAAAAGGGACCGGTTACAATTCCGACAAAAGACATGCCATGAGCAAAGAATCCCTGTAAAGCTGGGAATCTCCCTGCTCTGCGAACGAGCAGTGTTGTTTTCAGGCTTCAAGGGTACGAGCAGTGTTGTTTTCAGGCTGCGAGGGTATGTGAGGGTATCAGCCTTTCAAATCACATCATCTAGATGATACTTTTGCATGTGCTCTGCTGGAGAAGGAACATTCCTGGGTTGTGAGTCACCTCTTCTCTTCTTGGATTCCACATAGTCTTAGGGAAATCCCCAGCCTTCGTTCTCAGCAGGGAAGGCTCACTGGTGAAACCTCAGCCTTCCTGGGGAACTTCCCCTCACAGAGGGACCAGGGATGAGATACCCCTCGCACAAAACCAACCCAGGGTGATAAACCCAACTCCCCACCCCAGCCAGTTAGTGCTGCCTCAAAGCCACAGCAGCAAAACCAACAGCTGGGGCTGTTCTCGGGGTGATGCCGTGGGGAACTCACCAGGTGACGTGGAAAGCTTGCCGGCAGCCGTGTCGGTTACAGGCCATGCACGCTCCAGAGGCTGCTTTGCTCTCCCTGCCCTGCTCTTCACAGATGTAGCAGGTCTGCAAGAAAAAGGAAAAGTGCTCACTCAAAGAGGCAGTCAAAATGTCTGCTTCACTCTCACTGTTCGCCAGGAGGCAAAGCCTTCGAGGACTCCTAACTCTGTGTCCAGTCATCTCCCTCCTACGTCAACAGCTCTGGTTATTTCTCAGTGGCGCACACGAAGCTCATGCACCTTCTTTTTCTCCCCAAATGTGTCAGATCAAAACGTGGAGTCACCAACACGCAACTCCAAGGCGGAGGTTGCTCAAGTTGCAGGGAGTTGGGGAAGAGAGAAATGGAGGATGAAGAAGTTATTTGCAAGAACACTGATTTACTTTGTTAGTTATTTTTAAAGGAATCTGAGTAACTGGGAACTACAATAAGTTGGACAGGAGATGTTGGTAGCATAAGATGACCTCAATAAGCCAAGGTGGGGCAAGTGCACTTTGGGGTGGCTCTAGAAAGAGGTGGCATTACCTTGTTGAAGCGGTCGTGGGGTACATACTGCAGGACGATTGGCTCCATGGTGAGCACGTTGGCAAACTGCACCTCTGGGATGTACAAAGCACAGACAACGTGGGCCCACCCTGGGGAAGCAAACAAGACAGAGAGCGGAGATTCACACGGAGCAACCCAAGAGAGTCTTAACCTTAGGCAGGGCTGCAGACAAGCATGGGAGGGAGAGAAGGAAGAGAGTGTAGGAAGGGAGCCAACTTAAGGTAGATGTTAGATTTGAAATACTGCCTGTTGTAACTTGGTTAGGAATCAAATCCTTTGTGGGTGAAAGATAGATGGATACCACCTCCAGATTAAATGAGAAAGCAGAGATTTCTTTGGGAAAAATGTACAACGCTCATCGTTCTTAAAAGCACCCCCTCAGGACTTGACGCCTGGAGTTGAAGACCTAACCAAACCCAAGAAAAGCATCCAAGCAGCAAATGATGCCGATGGGACAGGTTTGACGTGTAGTCCCCTGCCACTGGAAACAAAGCTCCCTTTATTGGCTGTTATCAACGGCTAAAGAAGGCTCTTTTTCAGCAAGCCAACTTAGATTAAAATCTAAATCCACCAAGGCGCTTCCCAAATCAGATGTGTACGTTGAAATTCCATCTGGTCAGGACAGAACTGAGAAAGTTTGAAAGTCAGGAGCCTTTGGGGGGCTGATCCATGACCGGCATGGCTACTGCACTGGGAGGATTTAGCTCCAATTGGGATGGAGTCACCTGGGCAGGCAGAACCAAACTCCGTGGTTACAGAATCATACGGTGCTGTAAGTGCCTGGGCTGTGTAATTCTGTGCAGTGACACAGCTGTAACACTTCTCGTGCCTGTCCACACAGACCTGGCTGAGCCACGCAATAACACGTTTGGAAAAAGATGCTGTGTTATTATAAAACAATCCCCCAACATGATACTTGTGCTATTGCACTAAGACTCTGGGCACTTACGCCCTGCTCTAGCAGACGCTTCTACAAAATAACCCGGATTTAGCGCTTCTCTAAATATGGGATCTATCAGAATAAAGACCTCCTTGCCTAATTTAACTCTTTGTGCATTAAGGTGAGTGACAGGCAGGTACAGAAGCTTTTCTGAAAAAGAAAGAAAAATTAAGTTTGATCTATACAGCCTGTAGCATTGACAGCTGCCAGCTCTGACAACTGAAATCAGCATCCACAGCGCTTCAGAGCCCCAGAGGCTGTGAAGATCAACGATGAGCACATAAATCCTGCAGAGAAAAACATCTTTACTGTGTCCTAGTCCCTGCTCTCGGGTGGGGACTCAAGGCTGAGGCTCTGTTAACTTGAGGATCACACCGCTGCTGCGCAAGCGGGCAGCAAATAACCCTGCAATGCTCACACTTGTGTCAACAACGCCAGATCCCGCACTGATTCCTGCGAGGTGAAACTCAAGAAATTGCACATTTCAGGGGCTGGGCTCCGACGCCAGCCAGAGGTCAGGCAGGTTCTCCCCCCCGGGGAAAGGTCTTCTCACCATGGAAGCTTCAGAAAGGGAAGTTTTGTCAGAAAAAGGCAGAGTGTTTTCAATCCTCTGGAGCCTCCAGCCTTCCCTTTCTGGGGACACAGGCTCAGAAATTAATTATTTTGCACGTGGGACAGGTGGCGAGGCCCCAGAGGCTCCGTGTGACATACCCGGCTCCGCGCAGAGGTACTCACCTCCGTTGTCGGTCCGTTTCAGGGCTCCATCTTTGTGGGGACACAGTTCACATCTCTTGAAATTAAGCAGAAACAACAAGTTTAATCTAACTCCCAGGGGCGTGGGGCCAGAAAAAGAGATGATTCATTTACAACATGGTTATGAAAGATGGGGCTGCTTTCAAAGAGAGGAAGTGGAAGAAGGGCTGAGAGCGGTTTGGGTGCAAAAAGATACTCTGACACAGCTCGATATCACCCTGTCTGATGGAGACGTATTTAAAGCCTCAGCCCAAGAGCCACGGGGCTACAAGTGAACTTTGACTTTCACGGGGCTTTTTAAAAAAAGTTTTAGACTTTGTGGTTGGGGAGTAAAACTGAAAACCGTGACTCAGAGAGCAGAACGCAAATAAAAAGAAGCCATTATCTATCTTTGCCTCTTTCCTTCCTTCCTTCCTTCCTTCTCTCTTTCTCTTGTGATATTTTTTCCACTCCCATGAGAGGCGGGTGAGGCCGTCGTGACATTTTTGCAGGCGGGACGTGGGGGGCCATGGCGAGCCCAGCCCCTGCTGCCCCCCCAGCCCAGTCTCGGGGGTGGCCGAGGTGTGGTGGAGGGGGCATGAGCGGCATGTCAGCGCCGGAGAGTCCCTGCCACCCACGAGGGTGGAGGAAGCTCCCTCGGCGCCATCACGACGGGCGAGAGGCCGCAGGCCCGGCGCCATGACGGGTTGGGAGGGACCCAGTCGCTAATGGCTGCGTTTGGGGAAAACCAGGAGGGGGGAAACCCACCGTCCCCTCCACCACGGGCCAGCAGGCACAGGGTGATCAGAGATGAGCCCCTTCACGCCAGGCCCGAGGGCAGGGGGGCCTCTGAGGCCAAACCTGCCGACAGGCCTCCCTCATGGTGGGAACAGGCCTCACCCCCCGCCACCACACACACCCGGCGAGGGGACGGGGCGGCTCTGCCCAGACACGACGGCACGAGCCGGGGAAAGCCAGCGCCACGGCCCTCGGCGCCTTTCCTCGCCTCGCAGCAGACGGCCTACGCTCACCTTCCCCACCTCACTCGTTCCAGCCCTGCCCAGCCGCCATCAGCCCCCACATCAGGCGGCGGCCACAGGCCCCGGCCGTAAGGCCCCTGCGAAGGGACGGCGGAAGGTGTGGGGGGGTTTCAGGGCGCGTTGCCACGCATGGGGGAACACGCTCCCAGCCCCGAGGGCTCCTCCCAGGCTGAGCCACCTGAAACCAGCCGCTGCCTTCTGGCCGCATCACTCGGGGAAAATTTCGGCGTGCTTTTTGTTTTCTTTGATTTTTAAAAAAAAAAGCCTGTGAGGCGCAAACCTTTTCCTTCCCCCGTAGAAATGTCTGATTTGTTCAAAATAAAACAAACCAAAACCAAAACAAACAAAAAAAAACCCCACCCTGTTTTTCTGTGAAAAATGTGCTTGGTCAGAAAGTTTTGAAATGAGGTGCTGGGTGTCAAAGCGAGACAGCGGGCTGTGCCGCTGTGAGGGTGCGGGACCCGGCGTTCTCGCCTGCTCGCGCTTCACCCCCAGCGCTCGGCTCCGGCGAGTGTAACGGGGCAGGTGCTCCACGCTGTGAAAAACACCGATGTATAGAGCGGTAACCAGCCACGAGCAAGAGCCTCGGCTACTGCGTGGTCCCCAAGGACCTTCCACAAAGGTGGGAATTTTCCCCAAGCAAGATTTCCTCTGTGGAAATTTCACCTCCCAGACGGACAAGCGCAATAAATAGGACGGCAATAAATTGGGAGGCTCAGCCTGACCCTCGGATGCTTTCGTGGGAGTCCAGCGTGCGGGGCTGTCAAACAAGCACCTTCGGCGTGCACGAAATCCCTGCGGTAACGTATAAATAAGATGAAGGGGACAAAGACCAAGTGTGGTCATCAGCGGCCTGTCTCTCTTTCCTTTGCGACTTAGTTCGCAAAACGGATGGATGACCACAGGAGGTGTTTCTCACCACTCCTGGTTAGGTCTGGGCTGCCAGAGGGCCGGAGAGCTGCTCCCACAATTACTATGGAAAGCCCGACAGAGCCAAGACAGAAAAAGAACTGGGTTAACTGAGACACTGTAATAAGAAATTTGCACTTGAAAAGGCCCCTCTGCTCTCCCCTCCACCCCTCAGATCAAAGCGGCTCTCCCACCATGCGATTAGCAAAGCTCTGATTGTAACAAGAGGGGTTAACAGCTCCATCGGCCCCACACAAGACTTTTAATAGCCCTGCCTCGAAATGACAGCTAAAGCCTTCACATGATCCCTCACATGAGTGCCCTCTGGCCATTGCAGCTCACCGGGCTTCCTAGACAATTTGATTACAAAGTGGATGGGCTTTCAGTTGCTTACTGTAAGCACAATAGCATCCACAGCATCCTTCGGGGACCTGAGCATCTGAGGAGGGGTTAGGAGCAGGATTAGCGGTACCTTCTGCCTTTTATTCAACCTGCAGAGGCCGAGGTTGTCTCCGGGGTTTGGATTTCAACTCTGGGAAAAGAGCAGAGCTTGGCTGATTTAAGCCAGGTTGTGCCGGGTAAGGTTTGAGCTCCTGACCCCCTCGGGGTTTCTAACTCGGGGATCTACCACCTGCTGCCTGAAAGTTAGGGCTCCTGAGCTCTCTTCAGCCAAAGCTGAAGAGCAGGTGGAGTCCATCTCTCTAAAGAAGATATGCAGAAACCAGACCCGTGTTTTGGAGCGCGCTATTCTCCATGCCTCTGTCCCTCATTTTCAAAGGAAAAGTATCGGTATTTACCCAATGAGTATGTTTGTTATGGACAAAGCGCGTTAAGCTGCTTTAAGATTCTCCTACAAAGGCAGATGTGGGAAGAAACACACTGTTGTTTTTCAAAGGAGTTTGCCACACAGTCATTATGAAAGAAATACAAATATGAATTCGCTCCGCTGCTGGTGTCAGTGCTTTTAGGGCTCAAATAGCAGCATCTCTCACTCAAGATCCTCAAGGCGGTGTCTGCAGGCTGAGCGAGGCCCTTTTACAGCTGGAGAAAGCCAGGCACAGTGAAACTCCGGGGCAGTCCTACCCTCCTGCCTCACTGGACCACGGAACCCCACCTCAGCGTGTAGCAGAGCCACGCACAGATCTCGTAAGACCTGACTCATTTCCCTTACTCTGATCATGCCGTTCCCTACATCAAAGAACTAGATTCTTTTTAAGTATTTACCCATCTGCGTGTCTGTTGCTATGACTGCTGGTGTTTAACTGAAAAGGTGAGGGATTTAGATGGGAAATCATCCCCAGCTCTGCTTAGGAAGGAAGATTATCACTGCTCAGTTATTATAGTAGCAGGGCTGAATGCCACAGGACTGAATGGCATGACTGAAGCCCACCACGCATTGTCTAACGGATTTCACCGAGGGCAAGTTAAATAAGGAGCCACCTGCGGGGGTATTGTTTTCCTGATACCTTGGAGGCAGTTTGAAGATGTGCAAGTAAAAAGTTAAAGAGTCCTTGCAGCGAGAGCAGGTGAGGAGGACTTGTGTGTACACGTGTTACTACAGCCTGCACTGAACGGTGGCTAACGCTGAAGAGCTGCTCTCTGCCTGCACGGTTGGGAGAGCCAGGGGAAGGAGGCCCAGGACATCCAAATTCCTTTCTTGGCTATGAAACTATCTGCAGGATGTAAACCCACTCAAAGACACATTTGATCTTTACTGCAGCGCACATAAAAGCAGCATCTTACAATGGGAAAAGAGCTCAGGTCTGAAAGTCTGGTCCTGTTTACGCTCCCGCTTCCAATGAGGAATGAGTTAATGCAGTGTAGAAAGCATGGCACAGATACCTAATTCCCCCATTCACTCATCTTTGCCAAGTTCTTCGCCCATCTGTGAAACAGAGTAAACTTTTGGACTGCAGCAAGCAGCGAGCCCAGCTGAGATGGAGCACGCTATTTGCTCAGGCCTGCACAGATCCGCAGATTCAGAGGTCACCTACAGCAGCCTTCACTAGGTGTGTACTTTAAAATCAGGTTTAGCTAAACCAGTTCTGAAGGCAGCGCACGGCATTCATAAACGCTGTTTGCGCTGACTGAGGCCTTCTGTATTTAAGGAAAGCTGAAGTTTCATTTCGATCCATCCTTAAGGAAGGGAAGCAGGGAAGCAGTCCCAGATTTACTGCGTGGCACAAGCAGCATCCATGGCATAAACTAAGACGTTAAAAGATCTCCAGCCCGGCACCTCGGCAGTTGGTTGGCGCAGCCGTGTTGGGTAAGGGCTCACATGGGAAGTGATTGCAGAGTAGCTGGTGTGCTATAAACTCACAGCCTACTTTACTGCACAAATAACTTTGCCACATAGACAGACCTAAGAGGCAGTCCTGGCCTGATTGTTTCCACTTTCCTGCCTCACCGGGAAATGCCAGAATTAATTAAGAACATTTGTAAAGTGTTCTATACCGCTAAATTGCTACTTAGACAGAAACTAAACCCTGATCCAGCTTCCTGTCATTTTCTCGGCTGTTTTACAAATGCAGAAGTCTTTATGCAGGAGACTGTTGCTGCAAGATACGAACGCCAACCCACCCTGTCAGTCGGTATGATAACTTCGACAGCATAGCATCATCTCAGGTGATGCCAACTTTCCTCCACTCCAGAACTTCCTCAGGAGTTGAACAGAAAAAGCAGCAGGGAAACCACCTTTTTAGAAGAACGCCATGAATTTTTTTTTTTAGGAGATTGAGGTCTCTAGACTCAAAAATGTTGACAGCCATAACTCGCTTAAAAACACCTCTGGCAGCATCTTCATCACAATGGCTAGCAGCATTGTATAAAATCATTTGATGCAATTATTCCTGTTGTCTACAGGAGATAGAGCAGGTTACAGGCAGAGCTGGGATTACAGTCACTGAAATGCCAGGCTCTACTTTTGCCAGGGGACCGCACTGCTTCCAGCAGAGACATGAAGGGCATCGGACAAACCTACTCAGTGGAGGTACAAGTGTGCTGCGTACTCACCACCCTGGCGGCTCTCTCTTGAGATTCACATTTCCGACAGAACCAGGGTCCGGTAGGAACCTGGACAATTCCATAGCAAGCTGGAAGGAAAGCAAAGAGAGTTCATTAGACCATCTTTAAACTGACTGTTTCACTTCTCAGGTGTATATAAAAGTTTGCCAGAGCTGTTATCACTCGGAGGTGGGTGACAAAACCAAACGCTGCATCCACGCAGCGTTTTTATTCCCCTTTCCAGTTTCCATATCCACCGACAGCAGACAGCCTTTTGCAAGAGGTCCAGCGTTACACATTTATTGAAGCTTTCAAAGAAGCTCATGCCCGGTGTGAAAAATTCCAATGAAAATCTGGCCTAAGTGGAAATCGAGTGCTTCATAAACTGCGTCTAATTCTGGTCTAGCAAACAGAAACGGAGCAATTTCTTATCCCTTAACTTTTCAAGCATCACTACTAGTGATCTAAATATAAAATTATGAAATGGATGGCTATGAAGCACCTTAACCATAAACAGGACTAAGATAAAAATCTCAGCATCACGGAGGAGGAAAGAATTCAGACAAGACACCAGGAGAAACTCCCATTTATCCTGCACGCCCTCAGGTCTGTACGTCACGTCCAGCCGCAGCCTTTCGCACCGTGCTCTCAGGATCACTGAATTCAGGGGTTTTAGGACCAGGAACATGGTTCTGGTCCTAAACAAGTCTCCAGGTGCTCACCCAACAAAACTGCTGGTTTTACCCAGCTAGACCATGCGTCCCTCTTGCGTTCTACATCGCTACTGACGCTCTCAGGGTCTCCCTCTGCAAGCTGCAGCTCCCAGTTCTTTAAAATTAGCTCCCTTCTCTGATGGGGCAATGCTGCTTGAAGGCAGTTCACCTTTTTCAGGGGTCTTCTCCCTCTGACCATCCAAGGATGGTCTTTGGGAGTCCCAAAGGAAGCATTTCTGACCCTGAGGGGGCTTTTAGCTACCACGCAGGTGGGTTTAAAGCCACAGAGGCCGGTAAGGATGGCAGTAAGGAGTAAGGGTATGCATCTCAGACGAGGGTATGAGTCTCCTAGGAAAGAACAAATTATTTCTTCCTTATTCCTCCTTCAAACGCGAGCTGACGGTTGGAATGGAATCCCAGTCACTTGAGACATCTGAAACTAGGTTGGACAAAGCATCTGAAAATATCCTGCTGGAAGCAATCCTGTGATGTTCCCTGGGGGGTGGACCGAACACAACCCGCAATAGGTTCTCTCCATCCCTCTGATGTCTATTATTCCACATCAGCCAGGAAAACGAATGCAATTGTAGAGTTAAACCAAAAGAGCTGACTGCAAGATGAGCCAAGGCATACACATAAGAAAATAGAAACTACATGAAAGCAACGACAGAGGAGCCTTGGGTCCATCTTTAGCAGTGGGCTTGGGGCCAAAAGCAAGCACTCAGCTGGAGCCAGCCCGAGCTTCTGTGCCCACTGCTTCAAAAAGGAAGAAAACAAGGGAAAATGCAAAACATAAGTAAGGCAGAGCTGAAAATACGGTTTGGAAATGTTCTTAACTATCCTGTTAGAGTCTTAATTTTCAATGACATTTTTAGTTTTTTACTGGAAAGGTAAGATTTCTAACCATCATCAGAGAAATAGCACTGATAATTTTACAAGCCAGCCCGAATCTGTAGCTATGATACAAGTTTAAAAAAAAAAAACAAAACAGGGTTCTTTATTTAACTGTACAATCATTTCAAAAGGTAACTTTGGTTTTGCGGATATTCAAGCGGTACAAAGAGATACCAAACCCAGTGTGTGATTGCACGGAACGAGACTAGATGATCCCCTGCAGTGGTTTGTTTCCATTTAAGAAATCAAAGCCCACCAAAACACCCCACTACGGCCAGGCTTAGGAGCAGCCTTTAAAAAGAGGGTTGAAGAACGTCCACTACGCACTGCTACGCTCCTTAGGAATTATTATATCCTGAAGGACTCTTACAGGACCTAAATAGACGGTTGTGGTTTTCAAACACGCCAGCAGTGCCCTCTCTGAGACTTTTCTAACACGTTCTGACTCTACAAGACGACGCTACGTGCCCGCTCCCCTGCCGCAGCAGCGAACACATCCCACGTCCCGACTCCGTACCTGCACGGGCCTAGGAACAGGCACCTGCAAAGAATAAAAGCATTGCCCGTTTGAACCTGCTCTGGCCCACTGGAAACTGTTCTTGCCAGCAAGCAGAAGTGTTTATATTAATCTTGGGAGCAGGCATAAGGATGTCAACGCCCTTTATCTCCCCCCAAAAAAAAGAGAGCGATGAAGAAACCTACTCTCTAGCGTAGGGTTTGATAAATAACGGGAAGAATTAAAGACTTAGAGCAGCAAAATGAAACCAGAGAGACCCTTACACGGTGCTGGGTCACTGGGAGCCACCCTGGCAAGGCTGCCTGATGCCAGGAGTGACCCAAGCATCGCCTCCGAACGCCAAGAAATCCCCCGCGAGCTTCGCTTCCTCATTTTTATCTCCCCTTCAGTCACCTGGTTGTAAGCGACTTGTTACTACAGCCGCGAGCAGGGATCCACCAACCGTAGGAAAAGCAACAAGAAAGCCGCAACCTACAGACCCGGAGACCTGCGCCTGCCAGGCGGGCAGAGGCAGGGCAGGAGACGTTGGCAGCTGGAGGCAGGAGCGCGCATCGAGACACCGAGGGAGAGATGATACAGGAAGAGGCTGGAGATGCGCTGCGAGAGGGATGGGATAATAATAGATGGAAAAACAGACACGCCAGATGAGACCAGAAACCTTCGCGTTATTCAAAACAAACCAGCCAGGATAAGCGCGGTGCCTTTCTGCTGGATAGGAACGAACGCAAAATATCTGGTTGGGGGGGGGGGGGGG
>NW_020799138.1:1631660-1638390 GCF_003259725.1 Athene cunicularia
ATGTACAATCATGGCTGCGCCGCCCGCACGCTCCGGTAAAATTTGAGGTTCAGGGATTGCAGGCTGGCTGGGGCGGGTGCATTTCTCTGCGTGTGAGATTATTTATTTCTTTTTAACCCCCCCCCAACACACACACACACACACACACCCCTTCCCCTCCCCGCTCCAGCCGCTTTATGTCGCTTCTTTCTTCATGTTTTTGTTCCCCCCTCCCTCCCCTCTCCCGAGCAAACCGAGCAGGAATCCGAGTGTGCACCCGTGTGTGCAAACCGCTGGATGCGTGCCCGAGCCAGGCAACATGGATCGCTCCGGAGGGATGAGTTGGGACCGTTCCGCAAATCCTATTATCTCCGCAATTCCTCTCTGACAGCTCGGGCTCCGCGAGCGCCACCGCCTGTCCTGCTCTCCCAGGCTTGTGCTGCAGGAGCTTTTAACCCGTTGGCACCTGTTTTGTTCTCTTTAGGGAGAAAAATACCCCTTTGGAGGTTTATGCCCAGCAGGACGAGTGCCAGAAATCACCTGGAAACCAGTCAAAAAGAAATAATCCTACTGTGTAGTGAGTAGCTGTATGGGATTGCGCCTGCAGGTCCCGTAAACCCACGCGCTACCACGAGGCTCCTGGTCTATCACGAGAAACAGCCCTTGCCTTGGCCACATCACCCAGAACACACAAGGAGAAATGAGGAAAACCCAAGTACAGAGCGCAAGAATAATTAAATCTTAGAAAAGAGGCCTAGGAGGAACCCAAAGAATCCAGGTAACGCCTTCCCGCAGCTCCAGCTCTACCTGAAATCATCTGCCCGAGGACACGGAGCAGCTCCAAGGGAACAGGGGTTTCATGGTCTCTCGTCCTTAGTGACCTCATGGAAAAAAAAAAAAAAAAAAGGAAGGGCCTGATGCCAGAGTGGGCAAAGAAACAGTAGAAGGTGTAACTGGACAATTTTTTGCCTGCACTGATAAATAAAAATGTCCTCTTAAGTTGCTACGCTGTATAGTAGGGCGTTTTGTGGGGCTGATGGAGGAACAGTATACAGGAAGGTCAATAAAAATGTGCCTGATTTGCATTACTACTTTTCAATCCTGTTCCTCTAATTCCTTGGGGTTTTAAAAAAAAAAAGAAGTGCCGTAAATTAGATCAAAAGGAGAGAGGATTGTGTCTTGCTTGGCAAATGCATGGGGTTCATGGAACCGCTAGGCTCCCGGAAATCTTCTTTTTCCTTATTCTCTGTGGATCGTGAGGGCTGAAGAGAGATGGTCGCATTAGTGAAGGAAACACCGATAAAATAAATAATCAAAAGCTGTTCTCTCTGCTTCCAGGAGCAGGCGCTTAAAATTATTTTCAGATGCTGGCACGTACGTGAACAGCCGGGTTGTACCTTTACCCAAAAGTCAGCCTTGGAAGCCACCAAGGTTTCTGCAGGAAGATGCCTCCCTGGAACCCAACCTCGGCAGTTCTGCTCTCCTGCCTGCAAGCGCATCGCTGCAGTGACTCCGCGGGAACTCGTCCTCATTTACAGCACCTTCGATAAGACCAGAAACAGCGTCAACGCCTCAGACGGGCGACCCTCTTCTCGCTCAAAGAGCTTCCCTTGCGACAGGTAGTCTTCGAAAGGTCAGCGCATCCCATCATATAGTTTCTTATTTAAAAAAAAAAAATCTTCTCATCAGAAAGCGGAGAGGAAACCCATTCCCGCAGCCCTAATAATCACCAGTTTAGCATCCTTTAGATTGCACCTGTTCAAGCGTTACATCAAGGGGCTGGAAGGCAGACGGCTCCCTGAGAAGCTGCCTGCTGGGTTGCTGTCTTCCTTTTATTACATTCCTTTGAGAGTCACAGGGGCAGACAATACGTTCACCACATTGCTGGAAATTCACTCAGCCTTAGCTCACTTTTCTGGGAGGGTTTCCCCTCCTCTCCCCCTCTTCTTTTTTTTTTTTTTTTTTTTTTTTTTTTTTTAAAAAAAAAAAAAAGGGGGGGGAAATCTGGCTGGTTGCCTTTGTAACCTGAAGGAGATCCTTGTGGTTTAAGATTGTCTTAGGCTACAGGACAAAATGCTAAACATCCGCCGTCCCCTGACGGTCTTGGTTCCAGTTGGCCATGCTAGCAGACACTTGGACTTGAACTGCAAATTTGCCTTTAGGGGATTAAGTTCCAATTTACATAACTAATCCCTGCGGTGAGGAAAGGCTAGGCCAGAGAGGAAAGGGCAGGATGGTTTCTTGAGAAAAATTTAGGGGAAAGTTACAACTGTGAAGACTGAGACATGGCGATATTTAATTTATATTATTCGTCTGTTATTTTAACACAGAGTTTTTCAAATGTGGCCGTATGTAGGAAGGAGGCGAAGTTAAAGGGATATGTACTGACTCGTGGGAACCGCTACCCTTGCGTATCTCGGGCATAACTGCAGACCTAAGTTACAGAGCAGTTGTTACTAAACTTAGCCGTTTACTACTATATCTAGAAAACTGTGGATAAGAGAACTGGCTTCTGCACAGGCTCATACATCATGAGCAGAGCTGTTGGCCTTATCTCCATCTGCAGAGGCTTTGTTACAGACCATCCTTCATTTTCAGGGGGATCCTTTGCATTTACTTGATTACTATTTAAAAATAACGTCAATTTAGCGTCTAAGTGCTCGACATGGAAATTCTTGAGATACAAAAAAATACCCTTACTGGGGTGTAAGGCCATATTATTGCGTTTTCCAGATTATTCATACTTCAGCTATTTTATCTATATGCTATATTAAAGAAAAGAAAAAAAGGCAAGAAGATTTCTCTTTCCTATGATAACTCCACATGCTTTTAGGAAATTTAAATCCTGATCTGTAGGAGAGAAGTGCTTATGGCCCAGCTTACACAAAGGGTCGATGCGAGGAAACACTGGGATGTACAGACTTAATGGCTTGCAGTGATAGATTGCCTCTCTGCACAGTGTCCCAGCCTTTCCCAACGGCTTCTCCTGGGAACGAAGCCTCTTCCTTCCTCCATTTATGGGGAAGCTGTCACTTGAGGTTATCATGAGTAAGGACTGTAATTTATCCGGGTCCAAGGAGGGCTAAAACTTGCCTATTTGTGGACAGGCAAATCTGTGCCCCTGTTTAACGAACCTGTTTGCTCTATCAGATTTTATCTCGTTCCCCTTGGGCAGGTTGGAGGGAGAGGGAATTGTGCAGATAAGAGTAGTAATCCTCACTAGGCAGCCAAATTCCTTCGAGTCGCTAGCAAGAACCGCTATTTTAAAGTATAAATCTCTCAGCTGGCACCGCAGGATCAGTTCCACAGATAGCAGCAGCCAAGTCTTATCCTCCGTTAGCAGCAGCCACCAGGGAGAACGTGACAGAACTGGAGAACTCTCCAGACCGTATCTCTCTTAGAAAGTTGTTTTCTCATTTTAGACCAAACTTTTCATCCGTCTCACCGGCGCGGATACGTTGAGCTCCTTCATCGCTCCGTACACCCTCATGAGAAGACCACACGCATTATTTAGACACGTAATTTAAACAAAATTATTGAGTTGGGCTTTCTTTAAAGCTTTGCTTGCGATGTTTTTCTCTGTAATCCTTTGGTTTGGATACCACAGCGTCTCAAAACATTGGGAAGGATTCTGCTAGCTGTCAAATTTCAAGGCCAACAAGTGTCCCGCCTTGAAGAGGTAGATCATCTATGGCAGAGAATTCTTCTGCGAATCTGGAAAGCTTCCAGCTCTGCCACTGACCTGTTGCAACACATTAAGTAATTATTTTGCTTTTCTCTTCTTACTGTCTGGATTATTCGACCTTCAAGGCGGTGAAGCCAATTTATCACACCTTCTGTGCTAATCCAGGATCAGTAGGGTCGTGATGGTACTCAGAGCCTCTGCATGTTCCATCATCGTACTTAATACTAATCGTAATACGAACAAAAATGAGAATGATGGTAACGATAGTGCCAAGTCATCAAATGTGACAGTGGTACGCACAAAACTGCACCCTAATTTATTTTTTTCCTCTCCCACATACAATGCTGCTAACCAGATAGTTCCGGAGTTTCGCAGCCTATGTGGTGGGTTGATAAATGATATAAACTTTTTCCACTTCTCTCCACCAAAAATTGGTTTTTATTACCTAGCAACAGAAGGTTCGTATGCACAAGGCAGGCGGGACAAGGGGTGCTTGCTAATCTTGGTATTTCTCTACGCTCTAGATGGGGGAGAGCTCTTCCAACCCAATGAAATCTCAGCCGCAATCAGTCAGCACTCGGGTGCCGGTTTCCCTGCCCTATATACGGCCTCTTTTCACATCGTCGGACAAGGAAAAAGCTCCACGGAGGTCTGCAAAGGCTTCTCGTGCCCTGCAGGACTGGCAGCTGGGAGTGTGGACTGCGACCTGCGAAGGCAAAGGCTCTGTTTGAACAGGAGCTTCGGCTGCCTCGGCAGCGCGGTGGTTCCCGAGGGAGAGAAAGTGAGACCTTTGCCCCTGGTCTTCATCAACCACACCTACCAAAAAGCCCGTCTCTTTTCTGCCCTGCTCATAGCCCCACCCAGAGCATTTTGTCGAGGTATCTTTTCTTACGAAACAACTCTGTTTAGTGAAGATATTCCCGAAAGAAAAAGAAACGGCTTTCAGAACAGATTGTTGACTCGGCGTTTATAGTTTCCTGGACAGGTTACTCTGTGCTGGCTCCATTACGGGCTAAATGCTGCATTTCTAACGTACAAACACCCTCGGAAAGATTCAAGAGAGTCAAGAAAACCAAGAGCCAAACACACTCACCCCCCAGGGCTTTGCTTCGTCAGTAACTTTCTGGCCTTGGACAAGTCACTTCCTCCCTTTGTGCCTCATTTTCCCCCTTTGTCTGACCAGTTCCCTACTGCAGAGCACTTTTGGGTTGTTTATCCGTAAAAAGCACTATACAAGTGCAAGTTATTATTCATTAAACAATGTCATTAAGGACTTTGAAAGGAAGCAGTGATGTCATTAGCAACTTTGAAATGAAAGAGTGCCATTAGTGACTTATAAAGGAAAAAAGTAGCAATTGAAATATCTTCTATGCCTGCTTTTTTTTTTTTTTTTTTTTTTTTTTGTGGATCGTATTTGTCTTCAGGGTTTTGATGCCTTCAAAACAGTAAAATTGATTAATACAGTAGGTCATTGTACAGGAAGATGACAAATTTGCTTTTGGTACTAAATTACTCTTTTATGAGTGGAAATTTTTTGAAGGGATTGTTAGAAACGCTCTGTCTCTTCTCGCCCTAAAAGCCGAAACTCCCACGCTTTTGTGACATACCCGTATTTACGACCGCTTTCCAGCCCGCTTACCTCACTGTCCTCTCCCGCTGGGGTGACAGGAATTCCTCTGGGTCATGTATTTAAAGTGGTTTATTCACTTTTTTTTTCCTGCAAAAGAGAAAATGTGCTACAGACCGTGGAGTTGAGGAACATCTCTAAAACAAGTCCAGTTTAACAAACCAAATGGGATAGTCATAAAAACCACATAAACATTGCTTTGGAAGGAACTTCAAGAGACCAATTAGACTAATTCCCTACGGGGAGGCAGAACCAAGGACTTATTAGTGTCATATTATTTTTATTATTATTTACATTAGGCGGTGAAAGTACACAACAATTACTAGAGAAATAAGTGATGTGGTCTGTGTCCAGAAACCAAGAGTACTTCCAAGGAGCCTGTACTTAGGCTTTCGAGTTGATTTTTAGGAATCTAAGCAGATGCCCTGGCTTTCAAACCAAAACCAGCTTTGGAGCTGCTCCGACCTCTCGGTGTGCCCAGAGCTCCGCCGAGGCGTGCGGAGCAGGACCAAGGCTGCGGGGAGCGTTTAAACTCTCCCGGGGTGCTTTGGCACGGCGGAGTGTTCGGTGCGTCGCAGATACGGGCCCTGAGCCTTCAGCCTGGGTCCTGATGAGAAAGTTGAGGATTCATAATCACAAACAGATTTTTTTTTTTTTTTTTTTTTTTTTAACGGGCGTTAGGCACCTGTTTCCCTTTGTGCCTTGGGACTTTTTCTGCACATTCCTGTGTTTTTCGCACCTTTAGAAAATACTCAGCAGCGTTGAAGCTTTGCTTATACCCACCAGTCGCTCTCATTTAACTGGTTTACAAACCAGTTTAATTAAACGCTCTGCTCCGGCGTCCCTGTATGGGTTTGGAGCCTTGCGTCAGCTCAGCTCGCACTTGTATGTTCAGCTCTTGGCTGCGCTATCGGAAACTGCCTTTAAGACAGGAAACCTGAGGTAGAAGCCTGAAGGTAACAGCCCTGCAGCGACAGCACAAAACCGAGACGTTGTTCCAGGCCGAAGTGATTTTCCCAGGGTTGAAAATATCCCGCGTGGGCCAGGCCCTGTGGCACGGCAAGGCAGGGGGCAACCGGGAGGGGTGAAAAGGCCACCGTCCCTCGCCGGCAAGGGTCCAGGGTGTTAAACCTGCACAGGGTGAGGCTTTCTGCTTCCTTCCACCCGAGCTGCCTCTACATTCACCCTGATGCGGATGTGTGTAATGACTTCTCCAGCTGGTTTCCAGTCTGAAGGAGGCTCCAGCCCAGAGCTCTGCGCCGCGCGTGGAGCTGTGTCAGCTCCCACCTGGGGAGGGGTGTCAGCTCCCACCCCAACCCCTCCCGTCCCCTCGGATTTCTGCCAAAACATCTTTACCTACGGCCCAGGGGGGGTGTGTGCTGGGTGCTGGAGGTCCGGGGAAGGGGGCTACCAGGACCCCCGGAGTGGGTGCCAGGGCT
>NW_020799138.1:1641635-1644240 GCF_003259725.1 Athene cunicularia
TTTTTTTTTTTTTTTTTTTTTTTTTTTTATTTCACCCGTCCCCGCTGACCCCGTTTCCAAAGGCCTTGCTTCCTCTCCCCAGCACCAGAGCTCGGCACAAACCCAGGGTCCGGCCTCGGCGTGCAGACCCCGCACCGGGGACGCGCGAGGGAGGGCGAGTGGCTGCGGCAGGAGTGGGCCCGTCCACGGCCTGCCTCTGTTTCCCTCCCTCACGGAGGCTGCCGTGGCCAACTTGAGCAAATTCGGTCGCTTTTCGAAACGGAGCAACGCTCACTGAGTTATCGCCCAGGCAGCCAGGAAAGTCAGCAGAGCCAGCGTCAGCTTTTCTCTTTTTATTGTCCCAATTAGGCGTGTGTGGGTATAAAAAGGGCTCCGAAGGCTTCCAGCACTCCCCATCCAGAGGGGAGCTGCGATCCTTTAGGACATGTTCCTTTAAACAGCCCCTTCGCCTTTTTTTATTTACAATAAACACATTTTTGTTAATGAAACCCTCGCCCACTTTGCCATCTCCCCCTCCCCTCCCCAAAGCTCATAAAGCTCCAACTTTGCATATCTGAGCCCTGTTCTGTTGGGCTGGGTCCTTCGGGGGTCCCAGGGTCAGGCTGGGGGCAGCAGGGTCATTGTATAGCCATCATGGGTCAATAAGCAACTGGTCAGGCTCTCAATCCACATCAGGCCTTGAAGAGGACTGGGAAATGGGAGAATCCATTCATAATAATAATAAACTTGTCAATCAATAACAGGCAGGAGAAATACTTTGTAAAAGGTAAAAAAAAAAAAAAAAGTATTTCCCCTTTTAAAGTTTGACAACATGAAACTTTACACAGTTTAAAAATGCTCTGAGGGTATTTGTCTGTCTCAGAGGAATTTTAAATCATAATTGCTTTAAACATAACGCTTAAAAGATAAGGAATAAGTGTTGTAGGTATGAGTGCAATTTAAATAAGAATTGATAAATGTTTCCCAAAGAATATAAGATGCTCTTTGAGGGAAAAGGCAATATCCAAGACCATTCTCTGTCTTATAAAAAGACTGAAAGGTTGTGGCTTTCCTGCACGGCTTTTAATTTCTACCGATACCAGCAATTACTGAAGGGCAAGGAAGAGTTTTGGTTTAAGCTTATCTTAGCAACAAAAATATTTTCCAGCATTCTTTTAATTCTAAACTGAACCAGCAAACAAAATCCTCTGTTAGTAGTAAATCAATGGGTTAGACATAATAAGAGACTTTCCCTGGTTTAGCTGGGCTAGATTTAAAGGGGGAAAAAAACCCCAAACCCCTCCGTGATTTAAGATTTCTTCGGATGAAATTTGATAAAGAGGAAAAAGTTCTGGGTTTACAATTTACTAATCTGATTTTTTTTTTTTTTTAATTAGTAGTTGTTCCCGTATAAAAGGGGTAAGAACCTGGATCAAACAAGAAGAGGGAAAACAACCAGATCACAACGTAATATAGGAAACATCAAAAGGCGACAGAAGACTAATGCAAATTCTCTTCTGGCTTTAAAATCGAGGCATGAAATCTTCCATCTACAAACTCGTTTTTCCTCTTTTTGAGAAGGCTGTTGGGTTGGGGGTTTTCTTTTAGAGGACGCACACTTCTCTCTACCGCCACCAAAAAAAAAAAAAAAAAAAAAAAAAAAAGAAAAAAAATTAATCTTTTTAAATAATCAGGGAAAGAATAGGCTCGTTGAAGACAGCAGGAAAATGGAGGTTCTCCCCCTCCAGCCTCCCATCGCATCCCTCGAAGTTGCCGGGTTCACCAGGACCCTCCTCCGAGCCTCCTCGCAAGGATTTCTCCAGGAGAAAAAACCCTCTTGGAAGTATTTAGCTGCATTTGCTTAGGAAAACAAACAAACATTATATTTTTTTTTTCCAATCGGCAGTGTTTATTACTGTATAATTTCCTTCAGCTGCTCTCTAGAAAATGCGGTTTCTTTGTTAGAGGATGGTGAAAAGCTGTTTAGTAAGAAAGATGGAAATAAAGCAGAAAGTTTGAACGAGCGACCTTGGGATGTTTGAAGCCAGGAGGGGAAGGACGGGCGCGTTTTTCATTCCCTCAACTGGGACCCTCCTCCCACGCCAGTAAAACCTCGCGAAGGAGCTCCGGAGCAAACACAGCTCAGCTGATTCAAAAATAACCACTCGTTTCTCCATCCCTTCGGGATCCGCTCCCCGGGACCTGCCCCGGCTTTGCCTTAAATCTCTCCGTTTTACCCCAAGCAACGCTCAAAACCTTTTAAACGTGGCCTGAGCAGCACCATTTGGTCTGACACAATCTATTGCTTTTCCTAGGCCTCTCCGGTAGTTTAAGCAGTTTTCATCAGAAAGCACATTTCGATTTATTTTTGGGGTGGTTTTTTTTTGTTTTTGTTTTTTTGCCCCGACAACCGTGTTGTTTTACGGGGAGGAAAAGGGAACAACAGCAGCAGCAGGGATGGCCGCAGCCTGCAGCCCCGCAAAAGCCGAGTTTATTTTCCAACTAAACCCACTTTCCTCTCTTTGTATTTTGAGACAAAAGAGAGGAGAGGGGATTTGCATCTTTATAAATTGTCGCTAAATACTGCTTTTGTTTGAACAGGGGTAGTACCTAAAGAAAAAAAAAA
>NW_020799138.1:1659357-1671554 GCF_003259725.1 Athene cunicularia
TCAGGTTGGAAAAGCCCCTCGGGATCATCCAACCCTCAGCCCGACTCTACAAAGTTCTCCCCTACCCCACGTCCCCCCACAGCTCATCCCAATGGCCCTGAAACCCCCCCAGGGATGGGGACTCCCCCCTCCCTGGGCAGCCTGTTCCACTCGCTGACCACTCTTGCTGGGAAATTTTTTTTCCTCATGCCCAGCCTGACCCTCCCCTGTTGGAGTTTCAAGCTGTTCCCCCTTGTTCTGTCACTAATTCCCCGTGAGCAGAGCCCAGCACCAACCTCTGCAACGTCCTTTCCGGGAGCTGTAGAGGACCTTGGTGCTTGGTCTCTTTATTTTTTTCCTACATTTCCTACTGTCCGTCACCTGCCACAGCCCAGCCGAGGGGCCCAAAGGCCCTCCTTGTGCTTGAGGATTTTTCCTTCGATGTAAAACACTCACTGGGTGGAGGGATGGGCAACTGGTCCCTCGGCGGGGTGGCCACAATCCCGGGGCTTCTGCCTGGCGATGGTTTATCTTGGCCACCTTGGGGACGCCTGGACAGAAGCCATGTCCCTGTCTCCTGTCGTGGGGTGACGGGGGAGACCCGTGTGCTGCTGGTGAGGATCCCGCCGAGACGCGCTGCAGGACTTGCCGGCATCACCCGTGGCACCTCCTCAGCCTGGGGGTGGGGGGGGGTGTTGCAGTGCCAGAGCTCCTGGGGTCCCTGTACGGGAGTGCTGGGGTCCCAGCATGGGTTGTGTTGGCAGCGCTGCTCTCTGGGTGCTTTTTTATCAACGTCATAACGAAACCATCCCCGTCCTGTTGCAAAAAACCCTCCAATTTATCACCGTATGTGCACCAACCCCCATGTCCCCGAGGGTAAAGCGGTGGCAGGAGCCCCGTCGCTTCCTTCCTCTGCGACGAGCCCCGTGCTGCAGCTCAGACAAGGCCTCAGATGCTGCTTTTTACATCCTTTTAACTAATACCACATGACAGTGATTTAAGCTAATCAGTACAACCTCCCCGTGTCAATGCAAGAATCCTCATAACCTCGGTGTTTACGTTAAGTACAGCAGCGTTTCAGCTATAAAAGCACTTTCAAACTGACATTAACTGCAGCGTAACGATGTTAGATTGACTGGAGTTGGGTCAAACGCCTACCAAAAGCCTGCTGGAAAGAAGCTGCTGTCGAATTTATGGCGAAAGCATTAGCGTGGAGTTGTCCTTGCGAGGCTGGACTTCTCCTGGACCCGCGTCGGCCGTTTCGCATGGATATTTTGTACCGGCCCCTCCCGTCAATTTGCAGCAGCCCCGGGTGCTTTGCTGGGGTGAGGATCCCGCCCAGATCAGCCCCCCTGCCTTGTAGCACCCTTTTGGTTGCACACCTGGTCACCCATGAGGTGCCGGAGGTGGTTGGGGAATTGGTTTGTTCCTTTTCCCGTCCTCCCTGCCGGAGTTTGCCGTCGCATCGGCAAAAGGGGCCGCGTTGGAGCAGAGCAGCCGGGTTACTTCGAGGTGAAGCTGCTGCTCAGGGTGATGGAGGGGCTCGGGAGAGGGGTGCTGAGCCTGGGGGGACACCCCACCGCGGGCTCAGCCCAGCCCAGCAGCGTGTGGGGCTGGGGTGGACACCCCAACGCCTGCCGCAGTCACACCCGGCAGGGACACTCGTGCTCCCCTGTGTGGGAGCAGGAGCTGCGGTGCAAAAGGAAGAACACCCCCTGCCCCCCGGGACTTGGGGGGGGGCACCACGAGGTTTCTCCTACCCAGAGACCTTCAGCCACAGGGAAACAGAATCAACCGCGGCGCTTTATTTTCCGCCCGTGCGCATCCACGTTGGTGTTCGCAGCATTTCAGCTCTTTTGGTGGGAAATTTAGCGTCGAAATATTGAAACCAACACAAAAATGGTGCTTATATTTTTTTTTTTTTTTTTTTTTTTTTTTTTTTCGAGAGTGCTGGGTTTGCAGACACAAGTGCCCCGGGGTTGGTTTTGTAGCACAATCCCAGTGGCTGTTGGACACCTCCAGTCCCGCAGGAACAGGTTTCCTGGCTGTTTGCTTCAGGTGTAACCTCTGTCCTGCTGGAGGGAGCCCCAAACTGCTTCCGCACCTCAGCCCAGAGACCCCCAGCTCCCCATTTTCTTCCCCACGCTCCCCCTTCCCTTTTCCTCCTCTGCATTTGCTTCTCCTCAAGCGACAGCCGCTGCCCTGCTCCCGCCCAGCCGCATTTCACCGCTGTCGTGTTTCAAAATAAAACAAACAAACTATTAAATGAAAAAAGCCATAAAAACAAATAAATAAACTATTATTACTACATCCCCAATCCCCCAGAGCTTCAGTCCTGCCGTCGAATCCCCCGAGTGGTTTCTGGCAGCCTGAAGGCAGAGAGATGAAATCGGAGCACGAAGTCCCGTCCCGGTCCCGTGTGAATCTGGGGGCTTCAGCGGGGACCGTGTGTCTGAGCGCGCACACGTACGCGCACGTTTATCTCTATAGAGATATTTATACCTCCCGTATCTCTGCTTAATCCATCTGCTCATGTAGCAGCAGCTTTTTATTTAACTGCTATATATATATATATATATATATATATATATACTTTCCCCCAGGCTTTAAAGCCAGGAGGGACCGCGGGCCGTCGTTCTCGGCACAGCGACCGCCCAACCGCCTCGCAGGTTTTTTGGCAACGTTTTCCTCGGGAGAGGGGTCCCCCAGCACCTCTCCTTCCCCCACGCACTGATCTCAGAGATGAAGGAGTCAGAGCTGATGCCCGGGCTGACTTTTACTCCTGGCTTTGCTGGTTTTCTGGCCCAAAGGCACCCACCCACCCTGTTCCTTGGGTGCTGCCAGCGCCCCGACCCGTGGGGTGTTTTCGGGGGGCAACTGGTCTTTTTATTGCCTGTAAAATCGTTCCCTGGGCTGTCTCACCCCCTTGCCCAAGCACTCGTGGGGTCTCTGTGGGTGCCGGTGAACCACCAGCGAGCAGAGCTGGGAGGGTCCCCCCTCCTCTTGGAGGGGGAGGCCGCAGGTCCAGCTCCAAACCTTCCCCATGACCTTGAGCGCGTCTTTATTTTCCGCTTTACCCTTTGTCCCCTTCGCCCTCAGGTGTTTCCAACCCTCCCCACCCACAAAGCGTATCCCGGGGGAGCCGACGCCTCCACACAGCGCAATTAAACCAGCTGGTAATGAACTTATTTCCTCAGCCACCCTCCGCAGCTTCCCCGGGGAGCACCCGTGGGGTCCCAACCCCTCAGGTGACGCTGCCCTCACCCCACCGGCCCCCGCGTTACCCCCCAGCCCTGCTCTCAGCAGTAACCTCCCGGGGGGATGGAGCGGGAGGGGTTCAACACAGTGAGGGGCGATTTTTTTTTTTTTTTTTTTTTTTTTTTTAGCACGGAAGGAATCTAATTCAGAATTTTCAGCATTTCTCCCCAAATGCAGCTGGTGCTTACGAGCCCTGCCCACACGGTGGCAATATCTGCCCGGCAAGTGCCGGCAGGGCTGCGCTGCCTGCTCCTGGGGTCTGCACGCCCAGGTAAGGGGGTTGTTGCCCAGAAATTCGTGTTTGGTTTTTTTTTTGTTGTTTTGTTTTTTTTTTTTTCCTCATTTTCTCCGTTGTGTTTTGGCGGAGAGGTGTTGGTGGTGCAGTGCTGAAGAGTGGGGTAGGCTGGGCAGCATCCTGCCTTCTCCCTGTATAGGGGATGTGTGGGCGCAGGGGGCTGGAGTCAGGGGGTCGTTTGTCCCCCGGGGAGGGGGTGGCTGTGTCCCCTGGGCCATGGTGGCGGGGCAGCAGGTCAGGGCTGTTGAGGAGGGACGGTCTCTCTCCTGCCCCATTCCCCATCCCAGGGCTGGCTGGGAAGCTGCTGGCCCCCCCTGCTGGGGTCGGTCTGGGGGTTGGGGTGATGCAGGAGCTTCTCCCCCCACCCACCCCGAGGTTTTGTCCCAACAAAGCCGCTGGGGACCCGACAGGTCCCGCGGAGGCCCCCGCTGCACAAAGTGTCTTGTGGTGGCCATGAGCCCTATCCAGTCCGGGACCTGCCCTGACTGGGCGTTACTGGTGCTTTCTGGAGTCTTTTTGCTGCGAGAATTGAGATTTCAGTGTTTTCCCATTTCTCAGGGTAAAAAGGTGTGGTTGTTTTGTTTTGTTTTGTTTTTTTGTTGTTGTTGTTGTTTTTAAACCCACTGGAAAATCCACAGATCTATCTGATTACGGAAACATTTTTCTTCCCACCACTTCAAAAACACTGACGTGACTTCTCTTAACACTCTTTCCCTATAAATTAAGTTACAAAACAGAACGTGTCACAGTTTAAAGGAAATAAATTTCCAACGCGGTTCTCCTCGGTCCTTTTCCTTTAACTGGAAAACTTCTCCACACCAATTATTTAAAGGCAAACAAATTCAATCTCAACCAGTTGGAATTTTCGATGAAAAATATTTAATCAAAACATTCCCAAACAGCCCTGCTGCTAGAAACCAACAGATGCGTGCACGTTCATTAGCCCGAATGCTCACGAGGAGCCGCGCGGCAGCCTTGGGCTGAGCGAGCATCCGAGTGGCTCAGCGGCCTTGGATTTTGGCGAGTTCTGGTCCTGTGGGCGAGTGTTGGGGAAGGGCAGCGCCGATGCTTGTTCCTGGTGTAGGAAATTCCTTGTGAAGGGGATGGTGTGTGTCGTTACCACCTTGGCTGTGCTGGGTCTGTGTCTCCCAGCCCCTTCCCTGCTGCCACCCTGGGGGTTTGTCTGGCGAAGGGAGGATTTTTGGAGCAGGAGGGCTCAGGGTGGCAGCTGCCGTGTTCTTCGTCGCACACAAGAGAGCGTGGCTGGGCTCGGTGTGTTGTCCCAGGTCCCTGGGGGTGGGTGCTGGGGGCGAGCACTGGGTCTGCCCTGCCTGGGGATGGGCAAAAGGAGGGGGGTGGCATCCAGGTCACACGAGGGGAATCAAGGTCCTGGGGTGTTTTCTGAGGTCAGGGGGTGAGCGATGGGGCTGGCACCCATCACCTCGAGGGGAGGATCCCACCCTGCGGTTCCCTGACAGCACCCCAGTGTGTCTCAGCCCAGGAGCACTTGGACCCAGCGAAGCTGCTCTTCCAGGATGGCTAATTTGGGGGTGGGGGGGTCCAGATCCCCCTTTCCCCTTTGCAGCCCCCTTTCAGATCTGCTGATATTCTCCCTTCCCTCCCCCCACCATGATACTCCTGAGACAAAAGCCATATCAACCGCTTTTATTTCAAAACACGAAATAAAATTAACTAGGGGGAGAGGGGGGAGCGAGCTCTTCTAAAGAGCACCAAATTGTGTTGCTATGGAAACGGGAGGAGAAGCCCAGTAGCTGATGCTCTCCTGGGGCTCAGGAGCCGACTGTACCAGCCGAGATGTTTTCTCATCTCCTTCTTTCTTCTTTTTTTTTTTTTTTTTTTTTTTTTCCTGTTGTGGTTTGTTGGTTGTGGTTTTTTGTGGTTTTTTTTGTTTGTTTTTTTTTTTCCTCCCCTTCTACCCTTTTGAAATTTGTCTCGGTGACTTCGCACTGGCCAGCAGCCCTGGCTGCCAGCTCAGGGAATTGTGCCCTCTATTTGCCCGCAGGGCTGCAGGCAGGGAGGCTTCCTGCACATGCTGCCCTCTGCCAGCACCCATCTTCTGCCAGCCTGGAGGTCATGGGAGCTGCTTGGGTCCCACAGCTGAATTTGGGGAGCAGGGAAGCTTGGGGAAGCACCCCCAACACCCCACCTCTCCTGGCTCTGCTTCCTTGCGGCAACTCTGTCCTTTAGCACTGTTGCAGCTTTTGAACTGAAAATGTGCTTTAAAAAAAAAAAAAAAAAGCCTCAAACGCCCCTCTGCGTGGAGCGGTGGTTTCAGGCTTTCTGCAGACTCAAGCGTGTTGGGCACCTTTAGCCGGGGATGCTGCTGCTTCGCTGGCGCTCCCGTGCTTTGGGTGAGGCTGGGTGACTCCGAGAGCCCATGGGGGTAACTCCGGGACTAGAGCAGCGAGAGCCCTTGGCTGTCTGCAGACACGTGTGCTCCTGGTATCTTCAGCAAACCCAACTTCCAGCATTTTCCGGCCAGTTGAGCATCCTCGGAGATGCAGCCTTGCCTCTGCCAGCTTCCATTTTGTTCTCTGCAAAATGTTCGGAGGCACTCACGGCTATCGACCCTCCTGCAAGCCCGCTGCTCCCAGCAGCTCCTCTCCTGGTGCTGCTGCTGTGACTCCCTGTTTGTTTTTTTTTTTTTTGGAGGTGCCAGCAGCCCTTGGCAGCGAGGAGGAAGGCTGTTTGGACAGCCGTGTTCTCACTGAGCTTTTATTTTTCCTCTGATTTCCCAAGTCTTGTCTCCCCTGACAGGACACTGGTGTGAAGGGGAGTTGCTGCTGCTGCTGTGGGCTGAGTCCCCCAAGGTCTCCTCTTGCTGCGTGGTGTGTGTGTGCCCTTGGCCTTCCAGAGACCCCAAAACTGGGTCAGAAAGCCTCTGGGGAGAGGATGAAGCTGTTGCTGGGCTCGTGGCAGGGTTAAAGCTGCAGGTGTTGCTGCCATGTCACAGCAGCTGTAGTGCGGGGCCCTCTTGTCACCAAATGATCTGGAGAGGTGAGAATCTGCCGCCCATCGCCCCCCATCATCCCTCTGCTTGTGTCATTCCCCACCTTAGAGGCATTTCAGTCAAAGCAGAAGGAATCTCGAGCTCTTTAACTTCAGGGAATCATTGATTGAAATCTCTGCGGAGCCAATTGACCCGCTGATCACCCCAAAATCAAACCACGTCAGCCCACGTTAGAATGTGGAAGGGGGTGTGGATGTGGAGGTGCTCCCCCGGGTACTGGGGGGGGTGTCCCCCCCCCTGTGTCACAGCTGCTGCCATCTGCCCCAGGCAGCTGTGTTGAGCTGGCTCTGGAAGTAGTTGGCAAAGTATTTAGGGGAGGGGAAAAGTGCAATGAAAGTAATATTTAATTAGCCCCAAGAGGAGCATTAATTGGCAGTCTTAATTTGAAGTCTTGCCAGAGTCTGTTGTATTCCTACGCCATTTAGCATAAAATGGGTCTAGAAGCTAATTTGTAGGTCACGGTGATTTGATCGCATATGTAGGGCTGCAACACCCCAGACTGGGCAGCTGAGGGGAGGAGGGCAGCGGGCTGGGAGTCGGGAACCTTCTGCCACCTTGCCCCAGCAGCCTCCCTTCCCCATCCCTCGCCCCCTTCCCTCCTTTAAAACAGTGGTGATGCCGTCGCCCTGCTCCTGGCTTTGCTCCCGAGGGGCTGTGGGATGCTCTGAGCTCTCTGGATGAGTGGGGGCTGCGCTCGTTGTGTTCCCTTTCTCCAGGCTCCCCGAACGGCTCCAGCCTGGGCTCCATGTTTCATGCCCGTCTGGCTATATCCCAAGTTATAACCGGGGAGGAAAAGGCAGGGGGTGGTGGGGTGTGTGCTCCTCTAACCCTGCTTACTGCCTGAAGTCACGCAACACTCACCGTGGGTAACGCTACCACCCCTGCCAGGTATCCATCTCGAGCAGCTTTCGGTGCATTTGTATTCAGAGCGACCTGGCAGGGAAAGGCCATTTTTTTTTTTTTTTGCTACAGAGGTGAAGCCCCAAGGCTTGGAGAGGCTGAATAACTCACTGGGAACAGCAAAGCCTGCTCGGCCCCTTGTGCCTTGTCCCCAGCCCTGGTGCCAGCAAGCTGCGGGGTTCAAAACCAGCACGGCTGGTGGAGGCCGTCAGCTCAGGGCCAAGGAAAGCCGATGTTGCTTGGGGAAGCAGCGTGGTGGGGATCTGCACCCCATCTCCCTCCTCTCCATCCTCCTGCAGCCGGTTTCTATAGCGACTGGGTACCTGCCTTTCCCCATGGCCCTGCCAGCACCTGACTCATCCACAGCCTCACCCTGCAGAGGCAGAGGGAACCGCAGCAGCAGCAGCTCCGCGACCTGGGGGCTTGTGGGGGTGCCGAAGGGTCCCCACGCTGCTTGGTGGAAGCCCACGAGCGTGCTTGCATGCTTCAGTTTGGTGCGCACGCGCTGCTCCCTGCAGCCACGCCTGTTTGTAACCACACGTGCAGCCCCAATCCTGCAGGTTTTTGGTGTCGACGGAAGCTGGGGGGACCCATGAAGGTCCTGGGTGGGTTTGTGTCTCGCTCTGGAGCTGGAATGCAACCCTGGTCCGAGGTATCAGCGGGACGAAAAAAACTCTGCTCTTTACTAGGACAGGGACACACAAGAGCCTCCGTGGCCAGAGTGGAGGTTACTGCGACACGCTGGGGTTTGTCTCCCAGCGCAGACCCAGCAGGAGTTGTGCCAGCCCAGGACTGGGGTCGGGGGTCTCTTTTTAGCTCTACCGGGGATTTACTGCTGGTAAATCACCGTCCCCCTTCCCTCCCGGGCTCGCAGGGTGTCTCATCAGGCTCCAGGCTGGTTAGCAGGTCTCCCAGGAAGCCATGCCCAACCTCTCCCCTGTCTGGGCCGCTGTCTCCGGAGAACGCTGCAGATTTATTGCGTGATGGCATCGGCAAGGCGCTGAGCCCGTCAGCACTGGCCCCTGCCGCCGGCCGGGCGCGAGGGGCCGGCTGCAGCCCCGCTGTCTGCAGCCCGGCCATAAACCACTCCAAAACACCCAAACAAACAGCCAACCTGGACCCCGCGCAGATCCATCCCGCGCTGCCCCCGGGAGGGTCGGGCAGCCCTTTCCTCGGCCCCGCATGAGATGACGTGCCCAGATAGAGTCGTGCACCCGCTCGGCGAACGGCTGACAAGCGGCTCAGGGGGGAATGAAGGTTACAGGAGGCACGAGACCGGTCTGGCTCGCTTGTTCGGTTTATGCTAAACAGCTGACACGAAGAACGAGCTTGTCTTTGGTAGGGAAGGGGAATCCTGTCACTGTTAGCACGATTTGATGCTCTAAACTGGAAATCAGTCCTGCTAGTTTCCAGGCAGCCTCTTCCCGCCTGTGGGTACGTCTCCCAGGGTACACAGAGCTTGTCTGTAGCTCTAGATACAGTGCTACAGTGGGAGCCAAAAGCTCCCAAAACGTGCCCAAAAGAGTGGTCGTGAAAAAAAAATAAAAAATCTTGCATTGTACTGTTTTGTTTTGTTTTGTTTTTCCCCCTTTCCTCATCTGAAGTACTTTGCGAACCTAACAGGCCTTTCCTCCAGGAGGGCTCCTTCACCCCTGCACTTGCCTACCCAAGGAGTTTGCCCTCGCCCAGGGTTTTTCCTCCCAGACACCTTCGCAGGGAGTCGGCGCTTCATCCCTCGGGGGTGACCGGATCAAATCCTGCAGCTTTGTGCCTGGGTTGGTGGGTCTTCACCTCTTGGAAGCTCTGCTAGCTTTGCTAATGACAAGCACTTTTCTGATGATAGATGCGCTTGTTTTCTTAGGGAGATGCTTTCTCCTTAAAGGTGCCCAGCCCTTGGTGACACGGCTAACGAAGAATCGCACGCAGGGAAAGCTAGAGGGGACCTTAGAAGGTAACTTAATTTATCCCCTGCCTCAAGGCAGGATCAACCATTCCTATATAACTTCTGACAGATATTTGTCTGCCTTGTTCTTAAAAGCCTCCAGTGATGGATATCCCACTGCCTCCCTGGGCTGTCTGTCGCGGAGCTCTAATAGTCCTTATTATTAGAAAGTTTTTCTTACCATCTAGTCAAAATCTCCCTTGCTGCAGTTTAAGCCCATTATTTCTTGTCCTTTCGGCAGCAGACACAAAGAACAGATTATTCCTGTCCTCTGCAGCTGCCCTTTATGTCTTTGAGGACTTTCATCATGTCTTCCTCGGTCTCCTCTTGTTCAGACTAAACAAACCCTGGTGTCATCAGCCTCCGCGCTGCCTCCCCACCTTCCCTGGGTGCCAGTGCTGCGGGACGGGCTTTGCTCAGGCAGCTTCAATGGGTGAAGCTGCAACAACATCTGCTCCGAACCAGGGAGGAGCTGCTTGCAAGTAGAGTTTGGATGTTGGGTTGTTGGTTTTTTTTTTTGTTTTTTTTTTTTTTTTTTAATTTTATTTTGCTGGAAGCTGTGACCGATGCTGTAACCTGCGTAGGCTCCCTTCAGGGTCACCTGGGAGGTTTGAGGAGGTGGTGGTGGTGGTGCCTTCGTGCAATATCTATGGAAACCGCAGAGTTGCTGAAGGTAGGGCTGCTCTCTGCTGCAAACAGATGTGCCACATCTGCCTGGAACTGGCCTTGGGAGTTGCTGGCAGAGGTCAGTCCCTTGTGGTGACGGACCCCCGCTGTCCTCATGTGGATGTGCCACGCTGGGGCGTGTTGCAGCAGCTTCCAGTGGAGGAAGACCCAGGGAGGGGAGCAGTTTGGTTGCTGCCCCCCTCCATCCCTCCCACCCCCTGGGACGGAGCCCTTGGCACATCTGATGCTGGCCAGGGATGGACGGGGCTCCCGGGGAGGAGCAGACACCTCCCCTGGCAGGGTCCCAGGTTGCCTCCCCACTCCGCAGCCCTGGCTTGCAGCGACCCTGGCCCCTCTCCCAGAAAAGCCTCTCAGAGCCGCACTGGAGAGCGGCTCCTGCCCAGCCAGGGCTGTGATTTGACCGACGCCTTGGCTGTGCCCTCAACCTGATGTCAGCCTCAGAAAACCTGAGAAAAAACAGCTGCCTTGTTCCCCACCTGTTTTATCTGGGATTTTTCCATTCCCAGCAACTCCCCCCCCCAGTTACCCATTCCCCCTCATCTTCTGAGCTCCCTTCTCTCTGCTTTTACCATCCCATTGCATCTCCCCGCTGCTGGGCTGTGGCTTCCCTGGAGCCACCCAGCTCCCACTGCCCTCTGTCCCAAGCGCTGACCCCTCGGTCTGCTCTTCGTTAGGCTGCAGCTCTGATTTGCATGTTTGATATTTAATTGCAAGCGTGCCTGACAGATCTCTTCCCTCCCGTCAGCAGTTTGTAGTGTAATGACTGTTTTGTTTCTGACTGTCAGCTTTGCAGGAGGCAGTTTGCTGATAATCTGGGAGAAGAAATTTGGAGTTTTTCCACACCCACCCCTCTATTCTTCTAGGCTTCTTAAATTCTCAGAGTGTATTTTTTCAGGCATAGTAGTTATTGATACTTAAGAGGGTTGGCATCTCCACCCTTTCTCCCTACATCCCTGTGGTGATGAGTTTGATATATTGGGATTTGGGACCTTTATACCCTGTACTTCAGGTGTTTTATCAAAGCATCCGGTGGCAGGATGAGAAATCTTTTATTTCTCCTGCAGTTTGCACCATTAATGGGAAAAATCACTTAGGAAAGCACTGTGGTTTAGGAGATGCCAGGAGGCCTGGCACCAGAGGAGATGAATGTTGGCCCCTCCACGTGGGTGCAGGGTTGTTTCCCTGGCTCCACGTGCAGGTGGGGAAGATCCTGGTTTTGATCCATCTGACTGTAACGGCGGTTCGTGCCGACTCTTCTTGGGCTCACGAGTTTCACCGCTATTCTGTGGTCCGACATTATGGTTCACCAAGATTTTCATTAGGGAAATCAATGAGCCGTATCATCCTGGTGCTGTCCTGGTCATTGAAAAAGCATCAGTAATGCTGAGGCCTGTTGTGTCTCCAGGGCAACAGGAGCGACCATCAAACAGGTCTGGTTTCTGTGCAGAATACCCTAAATCTGTCACTCCGGCGGGTTCTGGGCTCAATAAACACCATCCCTCTCCTTCTCTGCAGACCTGGGTGGCGTGGTCCTTCACACCACTCGGTGCAATCCCTGCCGGGCTGGGGGAGCGGCGCTGATCCAGCCTCGCCCCGGGGTCTGCCAGCGTGTTCACAACTTTTTTTTGGCTGCGGAGCAAGGTGGTGGTGGTGGAAAAATCCTCAGGCTTTGCCAGCTAAAGGTTTAGGCATTAATTTCTGTCGTGTGTAGCTGCTCTATAGAGCGAATGGGCTTAATTTTTCCTTCCATGGATCCTGGAAAAAATACTTGGCAAGCTCCTTGGCTGCAGTGAGGGCTGCGATTACCTCTGGCTCTGGCCTGGCTTGTGGCAGCTATTAGCACCTTCGACGGTGGCGTGGAGCTGCTTTGCACCCGGGTGGGCGCTCGCCTTGCAGGGCCTGAAGGATGTCGAGGTGCGGGCAGGTTGTGGAGCTGACGGGTGCTGCTGAGCACCCTGCTGGGCTTGGCCCCCAGCCCCGACCGCCTCTGGGCACCATCGTGGGGCCCCTCGCTCAGTGCACGGTGCCCTTGGCATCGCTTCTCCCCTCCTGCCTCCAACCCTGCTGACAGACTCTTTTTTTATTTTTCTTCCCCCCCCCCCCCC
>NW_020799138.1:1671604-1682320 GCF_003259725.1 Athene cunicularia
CCCCCCTCCAAGATTCACACAAATTGTTTTTCTGTGACAAAATTGCCAGCAATTCCACTCAGTGTGAACTCGGTAGCGAGGCATCTCGGGATTCCTCCCCCTGCCTCCTCCTTCCTCTCCTGCCATCTCCAGCTGCCCGCTCTCCCTCGGGAGCTGTTTTCATCCCACTTTCTTCTCTGATTGGCAACGTTTGCGAAAGGGAAGGCACCTGTGCGTGAGAGCCAGGACGGCTCCGGCTCCTTCCCTTCTCCTTGGCTAATGACAACCTTCACCCCTGTGGGATGAAGGAAGAGGGAGAAGCCACCAGCCGCCTAGGTTGCCGGCTGTGGTGCCCCTGGGGGTGAGGTGGTTGCCCAAAAACCCCTTGAACATGGTGTGTGAGCCTCCGGCAGTGAGGTCAAGCTCTTTCCACGCTCCCTCCTCCCTGTCCGGCTCGCGTCCCCCGTGCTCACACGGCTGGGCTCTGGCTCCTCCATCCCAGGAATATGATTTATTTGCTGCATCTTCTGGACTCAAGTGGTATTGAACGGGCTTATTGGAGAGCTGGTTTCTAGACAGGTTGAATTAGGGGTGGGAGCATGTAAGCACATTTTTTTTTTTTCTTTCATCTCCTTGCTGTCTCCCTGCCTGACTCTGAGCTTTTCAGGGACAACATGCCAGGTCCTGGCGTCAGGGAGTGACGCTGTGAATGGAGCCAGGCTAAACCTGGGCTGGCATCTCCTGGTTTCACCCTGCCCTGCCCTGGGCATCGCACACCGCTCTGGTCTGCAGCCTCCCGTGGTGTCCAGCCCTGCACGTCCATCCTACTCCTCATCCCTTGTCCCCAGCAGCTCCTGCTGCTCCCAGGCAGACCAGGCTGGGACTGCCAGAGCTCTCCCAGACTGCGCTGAATGGACGTGTTGTCGGATGACGAGGCTATCCAATTTACTCTGCAAGTTGGTACCCAGCTTTCATAAGAACACTAAAAAAGTCCTGCAAAGCACAACAGCTTGTGATAGCCTCCCCACCACCCACCTTCCCTTAGAGGCAGGCAAGTATGGATTGCCCAAAAATAGAGATGAAGAGTCCCGGAGGAAGCATATGGCAGATGGGACTAGATCCCTGGCTATCGGGTTTTCTGTCAGTGCTTTAACTGTATGATTGTCCTCTCTGCTTAGCTTTGAAGTACCGAGCTATTCCCCATACGGAGGGGATAGACTCTGGCTGTTGGGTTAATGCCTGTGAGGGCTTCTTATGACTAGGAGGACTTAGTGATGTGGAAGGTAGATTAGAGAGGTTTCCCCAACATTTTAAAGCCATGAGGCCTTTTGAAGTCTCCTTAAAGCGGAAGCCACAGGAGGAGCAGGTGGGATTAGCTGGAGGAGATCAGAAGAGAGAAAGCGTATTGCCGTACCTGAGCGTCCCTGAGTTGCAAATGTCACTTTAATATTCCTGTCCTGTGGTAAAAATCTCCTGATGGAACACTGCAGCAGACTGGGTGATGTCTTCCCATTGCTTATGGGTCATGGCTGGGGGGTACCCCAGAGCCACGAGCCTTCACGGGGGACCAGTGCATCAGCAACACCAGGGGCTTTGCTGATCCCCCCGTCTCCTCTTTTAATTTCTTGTTTTCCTTTGTTCGTTGGCTGCTGGAAGGTGTCTGACAGCTTTGCCTCCTGACCAGGGGTAGGTTAAAGGGCGAGAGCTGCCTATGCTGGCCATGCAGGCACAGGTCGCTGCCTTCAAGGTAACTTTGTGCTGTGGCTGGACTGCAATCTCTCGAGCTAGCTGCTGCTTTTGGGCTCCAGGCTGTTCCTGCAATGCCTTCTGCTGCATCAGGAGAGCAACAAAAAAACCTGCAACGCAAAGCTCTGGGGCTCCCCTGAGCTCTCGCCGTGGACCTGGTGTCCGCTGGTAGCATCGCGCACCTTGTAACCCCGGGCAGGGCTGGATGCTGAAGAAAAGCAGCACCTCTCACCCCGGGAATTGCAGCTGGGTCCTGCATGTGGCCCCTCATGTACGTTATCTACCTCTTGCAAACAGCGGGGGGGTTAAGCCTTGGCAGGCTCAGGGGAGGGGGGGGTCTCACTCCAGACCCGTGTGTACGGCCCTGGAGCAGGTAGGACCACGCTGAGCTGGCTGTGGCAGATGTTCTTGCTAGATACAGGCAAGAACAGGCTGGCTCCATCCTTGGCTTTGCTGTTGCAGGAAACAAACTTTCATTTAAGCAGTGACTGCATCCAGGATTTAATTAGCTCCGGCTGGCAAGCCCAGCCCTGATAAGGTCACATTGAAGGGGAGTGTGATTGGCATCTCTATCCTAAACAGCATCGTGTCAGGAAGCCCTTTGGGCTTGGCTGGGTCAGGACCAGGCGAGAGCCTCTGCTCCTGCCCCGCTGCGGCACACCGCCCCCCCCCCCCGTTTTTGGGGTGTTTCGGTTTAGTTTTCTAGCTCTGTCCCTTCAGCTGATGCTCCCCAGGGCAAGGTGCTGAGGATTGGCAGGAGCAAGGAGCCAGCCCTTCCCTCCTGGGCATGGCCCAGGCCTAAGCCCTGGGCCTGGCTCTGGGTGAGCTGAGCTTGCTGGTCCTCTGCAGCTCCCTCCGCATCGTGCGTTTGGCTCCTGTTGTGTTCCCTCCAGCTCGTGGGGCTGAACAGCATCTTCACAGCCTCTTAAATACCTGCAGCCAGGCAGGCTCTGGGCTCCGCTCCGTGAGCCTGTGTTTGCTGATTCCCAGGGACCGCAGAGGCTCTTATCCCTGCCGGAGCTGTGGATCTGCCCTTTCCAGCTGCTATCCTGGGGATCAGCCTGACTGATTTAAAGGTACAGTCTGCTGGTGGCTGCTGCTGCATTTCAGAAAAACAAATGAGGAAAAAAGTCTGTCAGAGCTGGTTTCCTCAAGGCTCACCAGCTCCTTGCATATTCCTCTTAGAAATGAATTCACCATCCAGGTGCCTTTCCCTGCCTCTGTCCTCTTACAAATTCCAGGGAGTTTCTCCAGCTGAAGGAGAGAGGCCAGGGCAAGGAAGCTGCTAAGGCTGGTGTTTTAATGTCTAAATCAGATTAAGAAAGTACCAGCAGCACAGGAAGATGCTACTGCCTTCATAGGGAAGAGGAGAGATGCAGTCAGCTAGCTTTAGATTTTCAGGAAAAGATTTATTTTTTTTTTCCCCATCCTGTGTGATTTTGACTTTTCAAAAGTTTGGTTTGTTTTTTTTTTTTCTTCCCTCATTTGTACTGGGATGAACCCAAGTTTTCTAGAAGCCTTTGCCAAAAACCTTCTTTTTGTATGGCAGGAGAGATAATCAACAATGTTTGAATTGCCAAGTCTGGATCAGTGACTCACTGGGAAGCAAGAAGAAAAACTCATGCAAAGCTCCTGTTGCTTATCGATCGCCGCGGCGTGTGTCATCCCAAACTGCCGCCCCGGGGTGGGCACAGCGCGGTGCCGGGGGACGGCGGGCTCCAGTGTGGCTTTGGGCAGGATCGACCCATCTCTCTTCGCCCCTGTGCAAAAAGCTGAGCCCTTTGCAGTCCCGGGGGGTTGCTGGAAATGGCCCCGAGTCCCTGACCCCCAGCGGGGGACACGCCTGGGCCCTCAGCTCTGTAGCGGGGTTGAGCTGCTGGCGCTGGAGTTTGGAGAAACACGTCTTCCTCATCTCGCAAGCCACTGACGTGTCTCCTATCCCTTCTGACCCAGATTTCGGGTTCTTTCTGCTACCGAAATAGCCTTCGAACTCGCTCTTTTTAGACATTTCCACCTCCTGAACTTTCCCAGCGTGGCCGCTCCGTGCGGTGCGTGATTCGCAGGCGTCCTCCCACCCAGGGCAGCCCCTCCGCGCCAACGGGATGACGCGGGCAGCCCGAGGACCCTCTCGCTTGAAGCGGTGAAAATTCTCCTTCGGGAGAGGGAGGACCTGGAGAAACCCAAGTTATAGCTGGCTCGGATTTGATTCTTTCTCCATCGCCTGCTTTTACTTCGGGGCACTGGGAGGAGCAGCCAGGGTCTGCGAGCGATCCTGCATCTCTGCTAATGACTCAGGATTGCCTCTGTGCTGTCTCCTGGTGGCTGGCTGGCCATCAGCTCAAGCACAGCCATGGTAAATAATATTTAATCCCTGTCTTTGAGTCCTCTACGCCTTTTCCTTTCTTTTCTGGTTGCTGCAGGCTGTGCTGCTCTGCTGCTCCGCTCAGGCTGTGGCATTTACCCGTGAGCGAGGTGTTAGCCGTGACTCAGCTCTCTCCTTGCGTTTCACCTTTCCACAGTGTCTTAATCTCCCCCCCTTTTTTTTTTTTTTTGGCACAGAATCTTGCCCAAACTTCACTTTTCCCAGTTGCCTCTAAAGCCCATTTCTGGAATCTCCCCTGTTTCTGTCTCCAGCAGCCCAGGGCTGCCCTCGACAAACACCATTTTGCCAGAAGCAGACCCTCACTGGATACTGCTGTGGCTCTTCAGGCCTGATGGTTTTGCTGCGTTGCTCTTCTCTTCGCTCCTCTCTGCTGCCCGCCCTTCTCCCAGCACAGGAAAAATAAGAAGTCAGCTGCTGGTTTTGCTCTCATGGCTTCTACGACCTCTCCCTGCCTGTCCCAGCACGTCTCCTTCCCTTTTAACTGTCAGCGTTGTGATCATCCTGTGATAACTCTTCGCTCTCGTTCCATCCCTGAACTTGCCAGCAAACACCTTGGCTTTCTCCTGAGCTGCCCCGAGGCTTTGGAGAAACCCCCACAGCAGGAGGGAGCCTTCTGACTTCCCTGATGGCTCCTGTTCCCCCCCAGCCTTCACTAAGCCCCGGTGACTAGCAAAGTGCTGGTGAACTAAAGTGATTTCCATCGTCCATATTCACGTGTCCTCGCTGGGACAAGGGTGGTGTGTGGCTGTGCCAGCAGGTCCCAGCACCCTGACCCGGGCAGGTTTTACAGCTGCTGCTCCATCCCCACGTTGTCCTGAGGCTGTGGCCGGCTTGGGGGCTTGGGGGGGCTTTTCTCTCTCTGTTCAGTGGAAGACCCTCCTATTGTCCCCTAAGCTGGGTCTAGCGGGGGCTCTGCTAGGGGCAGGGCTGCTGCCATCCTGAGCAATAACGGAAAGGGAGGATCGAGTCAGCCGAGTGTGGTGAGCCCTGAGCCTGTCCTCCCTCCCGGCCCCTGCCCCAGGCTGGGGGCCAGTGCAGGATTTCTTGCCTGGTTAGTGGAAATATCGGTCATCTCCACAATCAGCAAAGCTGCTCCTTCTAATGAGGAAATCCTCTTAAAGCTGCAGGAAGAAATCAAACCTTGTAAAGCATCTGGCTTTTCTCCCCCTGCCCAGGGCTGGCTCTGCGGGAAAGGGGGAGGCTTGGCCATCTCTTGCAGGATGCGGAGCTGTCTGTCCTGTGCACGGGTCTGTCCTGTGGCCACGGGCTGCCGTGCCACCAGCCGACAACCACTCAGCCCCCGAGGAACAGCAGGGCTGGGGCTCCGTCCCCGTTTAATTGCCAGACTCTGGGGACAAACCCCTGCGTGGCCCAAGGTCCCATGGAGCAGCTCTGAGGAGGGCAGGGGGGTTGCGAGGCTTCAGGGAGCAAAGGGTCCACGTGTCGCAGAGACAGATGCCAAATCTGGGGTGAAGATGGAAGAGACTCGACTCTCAACCTCTTTTCCTCCCCTTTCCTTTCCTTTCCTCGTTGGTTCTCTTCCCTCCATCCCCCTCCTCCTCAGATGTCCATACATTATGCATCAACAATTCTTTGCCCACACAGCACTTGCGGAGAGAAACGTGGCTACCGGCTGATGAAAGATAGCGCCTCCTCTTTAACGCTAGCCCAGGAAGCCGGCCGCAACCTGCAAAAAATTTGGCGTAATTCACAGCACATCCCACCTTCCTGCTTGCAGCCTGTCTGTCAAACCCAGGGTGGGGAGAGGGCAGCCCCAGCACCCCGGCTGAGCTGGAGAGACTGGGCTGGGGGTTGGACGTGGGGGTCCGGCTGCAGTTCCCCTGTATGACCTTGCCCGGGTTCCCTGCTGTAAAATTTGGGCCATTATAGGTCCCCTGTCCTTGTGTGAGGGGGCAGAGGGCAGCTCTCCTCGCAGGCTGTGGTGTGTCTGGTACATGGGTGCCTCGTTCAGCCCCCAAAACGTGAGCGTGAGCGCGCTTACAAGTCGTGGTCACATCTGTCCTCGGTTGCCATGGAGACTTTTCCTCTTCCCGATGCCCAGAGGAAAGCAGCGGATAACGGCAGCGACGGGGAGCTGCTGCCGGAGCCTGTCAGCCCCGGAGCCTCAGGCCGGCACGGCCGCTGCCATCCCGATCCCAGAGCGCCCGAGCCGCCGGACTTTTACTGGTGTGACAGCGCTGGGTGTTTCTGTGAGGGGTCACTGGTGCCCCTGGCTGCAGGGGCTGTGCACTCACACCCCTGTGCGCTGCGGGTGAGCCGTGACCCCCGCGTGGCCGTGGGTGGGCGAAGGGGCTGCCTCACACCTTGGGGTTTGGGTTTCCACATTAGGGCTGAATTTATTTTTTTTTCCTTTCCTAAGAAACAAGCTGAGGGTCCAACCTCCCTAACTGAGGCACCCCTTCTCTTTTGATATTCTGCGTTTTGCGCTTTCAACCCCTTTTCCCTTTCAAGTTGCCGCGGTTGAAGGGTTGTCACCTCCTTCCACCAGCTGCCTCCGTGGAGGATGGGGTGGTTGCCCCCCTCGGCACGCCCGGGTTTGCTGCGAGAGGACGGGGGGGACGAGGAGCTCTCGGTGTTGGGAGCTGGCTGAGCACACGTGAGCTTCGCAGGCCGGTTCCCGGTGGAAATCAGGCGCGGACAGGCTCCGAGGGGGACTGTTGCTTCCTCACACGCTCCAGATGGGGAGGGATACGGAGGCAGCAGTGGGGCCCCTTTCGGAGACAATAAAATCTATCTGCTGCTGGTGGCTTTGCTTATAAACACCTGCCAATACATATATTATTTAACTGTTCTTAAGCCCTCACCAATCACTGTGAAATTAGGCAGCGAGCTCCTCCTGGTTTTATCCCTGTGTTGGGGCAGGCTGGGAAATTTATTCAGCTTCTGCAATGTTTTCCCTCTTCTAAAGAGCTTTTATTGCTTGTCCAGCTCATTTCTGGAGCGTTCCAGGCTTTTCCCTGCGCTCCCAGAGAGAGATTTCCACGGACTGAGGCAGCTGGGGCAGAGCAGGGACTCTGGGCTGGCTCCAGCACTGGAGGGACCTGCAAAGCCCCTTCCTCTGGGCCTGTTTTCCTGGATTTATTTTTGGGAGAGGAATAATAGGGACCTTATTTAGAGGCTGGAGCGTTGTAGGTGCGACTCTGCTATTCTTTGCCCATAACGGGGCTGCTCAGGAGTTGGAAAACTGGGCGTTGCAGGCAGGACCCTGTGGAGAGTGTTTTGGTTTTTTTTTTAAGAGGAAAGGGGAGGATGGTGGCAATCCAAATGGTGCTTGAAGGGAGCGTGGATGCTTCCTGAAGCTTTTCAGGTGGATTTTGGAAGGAGATGGAGTGTGTCTGGTAGGGGTGGTGGGGATTGGAAAAGGCCCATCCCCAAGCCCGTGTGTGGCGGGATGAAGATGCGAGGGCTTGTGCGTGACTGGGCGTGTTATAAATGGAAACGTGTGGCTGTGCGGCCAGCGTGGGCAGGGGCTGGGCACGCGGGTGACTGTGAGCCTGTGCCGAGGGGGACAGATGTGTGTGGGATGGCTCTGTGTGAAGCTATATTAAAAATATGAGCAAGGCAGACTCTGGTGCTTCAGATGCTCAGGCTTTGCTTCAAAGGAGAACAGTGCTGGAGGGCAGGGCTGAGCCTCAGACATCTCAGATTCGTTTCGTTTCTTCCCCCCCCCCTCCGCTCCTGCTTTCGGGATTGTGCAGGGGAGGGACAGGCTGTCGCCCACCGTGTTTGTATGAACGGAGCCCAAACGTGTCCCTCCTTACACCTGTGGCTTTTTGGATTGAGCTGCCGCACACACACAGCACCAAGAACCTCTGTTTATGTGGGGGACAACCTCAGAGCAACCCCCCCAGGCTGGCGTGGGTGGGGGCCCAGGTGATGCTCATATCAATGCTCCCATTTACAGCCTCTTCCCAGCACTCGGTGCCTCCCCTTGGGTGCAGCTGGTGGGTTTTAAGGATGGGGCGCAGACAAGCTGTGGCTCATTATTTTTTTGCTGGGATCATGTTGAGGAGAGGAGGGGGCGGTGGGGGGGCAGGTTTGGCTCTACCTGCTGTGGAGCACCCTGTTAATGGGGGATGTGAGTCCCCAGGGAAGTGGGTGGCAGAGTCAGGCTGGAAAGAGGAAAAACCCTTTTGGTGGCTGCGTAGGTTGGGGGCTTATAGCTGGGGGAGTTTGCTGAGGCCAAGAGGAGGGATATTGTGGGGTGAATAAGAGCATCCTGTTATTAAACTTCTGGGGTGCTGGATCCTCGGGGGTGGTCTGATCTGGCCTGGGTGACAGGGGGGGCTGCAGTGATGACCCCCCACCCTTCATGGGTGGCATTTGTGGCCCTTTGCAGGGGCCAGCTGGCAGGAGCTCCTGCTCCCCAAAGTCTTTGTCGTGTGCTGGAGCAGGAGGCGTGAGCTGCCCTGGGCTGCCCGGCAGAGGAGAGAGGATGAGGATGGCTCATTTTGTGGGGAGGGTTAATGAAAGGCAAGAAGCACCCAAATCTCCTTCTGCGGTGGGCACTTCAAAGGACTTTTTAGGACAAGTCGGACAAAAAAAGAAACGTATGATAAATAATTGAGAACCGAGGCTCAGCTTTCATGTTTCTCCCATCCAGCGCCAGAGGCAAAGGGACCTCGAGCCCCTTCTGCAGGGCTGGGGGGGTTTGGGAGAGGGAGGGTGAAACGGCAACCGCGCTGCTGCGAGGCTGCAGCCGAGCTGGGGAGAAGGTTTAGGAGCCTCGTTTCTTCCTTTTCCCTCTGCAGCGGGGTTGGTGCTGAGGGTGTTTGGGGAGAGCCAGCCCCCGCGGGATCCCATCCCGGCAGCTCTCAGGTGGAGCTGAGATGTCGGCTCTTTTGCTGAAGTGCCAGCTCCTGGCGTCGTGGAGTTATATCTGCTTTCCTTTTCAAATAAAATTCCTCTCTCTTGTGGCTGCAGGACATTCCCTCTCCCTTCCACTTTTGCAAAGCCTCAGAAAACAGAAATAAATAGACTTGTGCTCTTGTCGGCTTTCTTCCAAGAAGCCTTGGATGTTTTCAGGTCACTCCGGTGATTTCGGGTGGGGGCTGGCTCCTGGCCCCTGCCCATGGTGTTGGGGGCCGTAGGGAAGCCCTGGGGCCACGACTACCCTGTCCTGCCCTGCCAGCCCCCACAAAGGTGCTCGGGGTGGCCGGTGTCAACCCAACCTCATCCCCAGGAGCGGCCTCTTGTGCACGTGTTTTTAATGGGTTTTTGAAAACAGGAGATTGCCTCATGGTATCTTGCGTGCAAGGTTATTGGAAGGAGACCAGCAAAGGTCTATAACCTCTCTGCTGATGAGGATGAAGTGCTTGTTTAATACATTTTAGCTTTCAAATATTTCTCCTTAATGTGTTTTTGAAATGACTGGAGCTCTGAGGGGAATATGTAACTTGTTAGAAAATAGATGTGCCGATTAGACTGCATTTCAGCTCATTTAGAGACATTTCACCGCCTCACTTGGATCTGCCATGATCAAAACCCCTGCCTCTCTGCAAGCAGCAAAGTCGGGGAGCTGTCAGCCAGCATCACCCCGTGGTGCGGCCCCGGAGCCAGGGCTGGGTTTGCTCTCGCTGGTGTTGCGGGCGTATGGTTTCGCTGGTGGCGTGGGGAAGCTGTCCCAGCATCGCTGGCTTTGTGTCGGGTTGTCTTGGCCCTTCCCAGCTGCTCAGTTCTATGCCCATCCCAGATACCCCAAAACGTCTCTGATCTGATCCTCGTCAGCCGGGAGGGAGCGGTTGACTCCTTGGATTTCCCACCTGATGCTCCGTACAAGTGAAATCTCCCCCCAGGTTCACACCAGGCAGCAGCGGGGGGGGGTTCTGCTGTGGGAAACCCCAGAGCCCGTGGGGAGGGCAGGACCTGTCCCACTTGGCCTGGGAGGTGTCTGTGTGTGGGGTGGCCCCGTGGGGTGGCCGTGGGCCCCTCCGGCACGGGATGGTTCAGAGAATCTCCCAGTGAGCAGCAGATTAGGATTTGGTATGAAACGAGAGACTTTTAATGCCGGGGGGAACTTTAGCTCCTCTCATCTGCCTACCAGCGAGACACAGAGCGGAGGATTTCACTCCGTGTTATAAACACTTCACCTCTTATTACATCTCTGAAACGCTTCCAGGTCTAACAGCAACTCTTCCCATTCCCTTTTTTCATTCATCTTTTTTCCGCCTCCAGCAGGCAGAGCTCCCCGTCTCCCCCTCTCCCACGGTTGCAGGGGTGCAAGGAGGCGATGGGGTGCCCTGCGAGATGATGGAGCTTCCAGGGACCACGGGACGAGCCTCCTGGGGTACATCACCGAGCAGGGACAAGGCAGCACGTTGCAGCGGGCCCCATCCCCGTGCACAGCCCTGGTCCCTCCCCGGCAGCGTGTGCTGGGGCATCCTGCTGTCAGGAGCACGTCAACCCCATCAAGATGCACTTGACTGGCGCTGGAAGAGGCTTTCGCCCCACGGATGTTCTCTAATGGAGGCGGCGTTGCCGCGCTTCCCCGCACCGCCGGGCAGCAGCTCTCCGGCTAATGCAGCGCTGCGGGGGGCTGCGGGGGTTCGGCTGAGCGGGCATCACCTCCACCTCCCCTGCCCCTCCCG
>NW_020799138.1:1682370-1696854 GCF_003259725.1 Athene cunicularia
CTTCCCTCCCCGACAGCATCAGCCTCGCAGCAAAGGCCCAGCCTGGTGGGAAACACCCACCCGTGCTGCCTCTGCTTGCTTTTTCCACCAAGAAATTCTCCGCACCACAGTCTGGCTGGGGGGGGGAAACACACCAGCGAGACCCTGGGTGCCCTTTGCTGTTGCAGAGACCCAGGCGGGTGCCACCTCCCCCAAAAGATCCCACTGCCAGGTCTGGGTGGGAAGGCACAGCCCGACAAGCGCAGAGTTTAATTATAGACATTGATTCTCCTTGTTGTCACGCATCGATCCCAGCCGGGGCGCACGGCGGCTGCCTCTGTGCCCCAGGGACACGCCTGGCACGCACGAACACGCGTGAGCCATGTCCCGCGGCGTGGAGCGTGGCCCGGGGCTGCAGGGCCCGTCCCTTCGCAGCCGGGGGTTTGTGCCTGGGGTGGGGGGACAAGGCCAGGCTGGCCGTGGTCCGTCGGGGTCAGCGGTAACGGGTGTCCCCGGGGTGCTGTGTGCATGGATGAGTCCGTTGAGGCTGTTAAGGTTTTATTTCCAAGCGTTTTGGGGAGGAATGAGGGGGGCTGAAGGCTGGGGGGGGTGTTTTGGAGGGGCTCGAGGGTGCAGCGGAGTGGGGTTTGAACTGAGCGTTGGGAAGCTGCGGGGTGGAAAAGGAGAGGAGGGAGGGTGCTGTGCCGCGGTCCCCACTCCTGGGGGGAGTCACTTCTCCCCCATTTTGCTTTGCCCCCGGTGCGGGGGTAGCGATCTTGGTGCTGGGGCAGCATCCCTGCCTTGCTACCACTTGCAGTTGGTGAAGCACAAACGGCCACTTGCTCCAGCCCCGCAGCTCTCGGCTTGGAGGTGCTGGACCTGCAGCAAAGCGGCGTGACGGGTGCTGGCACCCGCAGTCCTGGGGGGCTGCGCCCGGGAAGGGGCAGCGCTGGCGCGGGGCTGGTGGGGAGCTGCGAGAAGGACAGAGACTCCCTTTTGTGCCAGCTCTGTGGCCGTGAAGTTCTTCTATGGCCGGCGCTTTGCTCAGTTGGCTCTTTTCCAGCAGCCATGGTCAAGTTTTGTAGCTATTATTATTATTATTATTATTATTATTATTATTATTATTATTATTATTATTATTATTAAAACACCTCTAGGTGGGGGAGGTGAGAGATGCCTGGCCTGAGGTCCTCAGGGTGGAGTGCGGAGGCTGCTTGGCCAAGCTTTGCAGAATTATTGGATTCAAAAGGCAGCGAGCGACCCCGTTAACATCACCCGGGGAGGGCTGGAGCCGGCGAGCGGGTCTCACCCCCCATCTCCAGCCGCCGCAGCAACGCGCGTGGGTCTGGGGAGGCCCCAGCTCATCACCGCCAGGCTCTTCAGCTTGAAAGGGGAGAGAGGGTGTGCTGTCACCCATCAGCTGTGCTTGCTCCCATCAAAGCTCCTCATTAACCCCCCTCCTGGCTGTGCCAGGCTGCAGGTGCACCGCGGCTCAAAGAGGCACTCGGCAAAGGAGCTTAAATGCTCGTTAAAAAATTACTGATTTGCTCCTCGCCGCCCAATGGGGATAATAAAACTTTGCCGTCAGCTGTTTTTATTTTTTCCCTCCCCCTGCATGGTTTCCACTTTCAGAATAAATGTAAATGATTTTTATTTTTTTTTTTTAAAATTCATCTTCAACAGAATGACTGATGGAGAGGGCTGAGTGGGGGTGGGAGGAAGAGGAAGGAGGGTGACAAACATTTATGGTTTGTTTGATTTTTTTTTCCCCCCTGTGCTGAAATGTTCTGATTGCAAAGGGAGGAGGGCGAAGGAAGATGATGCATTTGGGATTCTAGTACAGCTAATAGCTCCAAGCTGGGAAATGTGGCATCTGCCTTTCAGCCCCAAACTGGGAACCAGCGTTCCAGCCTAACTGGGAATGGAGACTCAACGAGCAGCTTCTCCTCCCGTCCCACCCCCGCAGCCCCTTGCTCGGGTCACCCCACAGTGTCTCAGCGCTCAGACCTCGACAAGGAGCATCTGAAAAAGGACGGGCCGAGGGTGGAGGCCAGGGCCACTCCTCGCCCGCAGGCTCTTCCCTGCCCTCTGCTCCGGCCGAGCCTCCCAACGGCCGCCTCGTCTGGCGGTGTCGGGTCTCCTCCACCTCGAGTTTATGGATTTCAATTACAGCCTGTTAAAAGTGCCCGTGTTTCAGGAGCTGCCCAGACTTACGGCTCCTGTCCTTCAAGCCAGCCCAGGCATCCTCCTGCCCTTCCCTGAGCTGCAGCTCTTGCTCCGGGGCTGTGGGTCCCCCCTCACCCGGCTCTCGCTGCCCCACGAGCTCTCACCCCCCTCGCTGCAGCCACGACGATGGGAAACAGCGTTTGGCTCCTGATCTGCCAGAATTTCCCCCCGATCTCCCCTTTCCCAAAGTGCCCAGTGTTCTCCCTGTGAGCACCCTGGGATTATGCTCACCAAAACCTTACGGTCAGTGGCTCTTATTAATTGGCTTAATTACCTATGGGAAGCAGGGATAGCCAGTGGGGAAGGGTAACTCCCAGCCCAGTAGCTTGACTCCCAGGGAGATGGATTTGAAAAGCGGTTGTGACATCTGGTCTGGGTTTTTGTGGTTTTTCTGTTTCGTGGGATATTTGGAGCTGAAATGGGACCAAGTGCCGAGCGACGGAGGCTCGGGTCCTGTCCCCGGCTGAGCTGGGAGGGAGCTAGCAGCTCACCGTGGCGGGGATGGAGTGCTGGGGTGGGATTTTGGGGGGATGCATCGCCCAGCGTAGGATCCCCTGACCCTTTACAAGCCCTGTGGTGCAGGCAGGGGAGGAGGGACGGAAAGGGATGAAGGCAGGGAGGTGAATCCGGAAAGGGCTGCGCGGGGACCAGGCCTGGGGGCTGCCGTGCTGGGTGCCGGCACAGCCAGGGCGCCCTGGGCTCGATCTCTTGCTCTGACAGGGATCTCCAGGCATGGAACCACAGGCCATGCACATTTCTAAAGCGCTGGCGTGTTTCAGTAGCCAAATTCCTACAGAACTGGTGTGCCTGAAGCACACACATCTTGCAAACCTGCAGTCAGCCTCATGGCGCTGCCTTGCCCATCTCCTGCTCTGCCTGGAAGCTCCTCAGTGACCCCGCGTGCACCAGCACCCCGATATTTTTTGGGTACCTGGAGACAAGGCTGCCTTGGAGAGAAATCCCTGCTCCAACTGCCCAACATCTGGGCTTGGCGACCCCTCTCCAGGCCTTCCCAAGGGCCTCGAGTCGTGCTGCTCTTCCCGAGCATCCCCTCGCCCGCTGGCGGCTCTGCTGGCTGGGGCCGGGGCTCGCGATCCCATCCATCTGTCAGCGGCTCGGAGGCGGCTGGGCCGAGCTGAGTGGCACAGTAATAGGGTGTGAAACAACCACCTGCCAGTTGACTTTCCTTCTGCGGCTGCCGTGGCGCTTGGCAAGGGCAGAGCTGGGGATGAATAAACTCTCCGCTCCCATGTTATTTGGAGGGATGCTGTCATGGTACTCAGGGTTTTTATTTGGCTCAGTGGTTTTATGTTAATGAAGCAGCTCTCTCGCGCTCCGAAAAGAGAAAGGAAAAAAGTGTCACTTTGGATCTTCATGCATGGAAAAATACAGCACCTCCCTCCCGCAATTAGAGTTGGATCTCTGGGAAAGCGCGTGGGGAGGCGGGCAGGGCTGGAGACACGGGTGTCTGCCTCTGCCGAGGCAGCCGTTGGCTGAGCCCACCGCGGCCACCTCCAGCCCCGCTTTGGCCCGCACGGGCCTTTTTCTGGCCTTAACGTCCCCTTCACAGTGACCCCCGAGACCCACCCCGGGGGGAAGCCCAAAGAGCCCGTGTGTCCTCCTCTTCCCACATCAGATGGATGAGACCGACTGCGGGAGGCTGTGATGCTTTCAGGAGAGGGGAGGGCAGGGGGGGGTTGGGTGACACAACCTCCTCCTGGGTGCTGCAGGGCTGGGTTTGATCATTTTTCCTTTCCAGATCATTTTTTCCCCTTGGAGCAGCTCCGGTAGGGAGGGACCCCCAGGGCCTGGCAGCCCTGGGGACCAGCAGCCCTCAGCTGCGACGGGGTGGGGTGGGGGGACAGGGGGGAGAACAGGGCTCTGGGGGTCACATCCCAACAGCCCCACTGTCCCCAAAAAAGCAGCAGAGCAGAGGCAGCGCCTGCCTGCTCGGCCGTGCAACAGGCAGCCCCGGCGCTGCCTGTGGGCTGCAGAATCTGTCTCATTTCGGGAGGATTAATGATTCCAGCATAATTTGAAAAACATTATATGGCTCATTAAAAACACATTGCCCAGACCAAACACAGAGTAGTTGCGTGTTTCCAGCCCTGCCAGCTCACCCTCCCCGTGCCAGCCCGTGGCATTGCCCTCTGCCTGCTGGGCTGCAGGGGATGATGGTGAGGCCAAAGGCTGTGCTTGCCACGGGTGGAGTGTGCCTGGCCGGGCGCGTGCGGGGCGGCCGTCTGCCTTTTCTGCCTCCTCCAGCTGTTTCTGGGAGCTCTCGGGGGTAGCCAGCTAGCTTGGGCACGGTGTCCCCTTGGGATATTTTGGTGGTGCCGAGGTGTGGGTGTGATTTGGGGAAAAGACGTCAGCGCGCAGCTGTTCGGAGCATCCTCTGCCCTCGCTTCCCCTCCGTGGCACAGGGACCTGCCAAGCTCTGGGTGAGTGTGGGAGGCTCCCAGGGAGCCCTTGTCCCCCCAAAAGGGACCCCATTTCCAGGGCTCAGTGGGACGGAGGGGACTGGCAGGGTCTCCTTCCCCCCATACCTGCTCCGTTTCTCCCTCCTCCCTTCCCGCACGCCTCCTCCTTTCTCTCGCCTTCGCTTCTTCCTTTCAACTCTCTCTGTGGTGGGGGGAATCAAAGAGGAGAGCAGTTTGGGATTTTTCAGTCCTTCCTCATCTGCTGCGCTGCATGGAAAAGCGAAGCCTCTAAAGGACGCTCAAGGACACTGAGACGGCGCCTTCCCCACGCCTTTCCCTGCCCTCCTCCTCCTCCTCCTCCTCTGCAGAAAGTCATGCCCTGCTCCTGCCCGTGCCACGGCTGAGGTTTGCCTGGGCTCCATCCGTGCCTCTGTTTTGTTCCCTCGTGTGAGCTGCCCAGGCTCAGCGGTGTGAAGCAGCATCTTCTCCATGCCTGAGGTGTCCGCGGGGCCAGGTGGCCACCAGAGCTCTCGGCCAGGGACCTGTGCTGCTCCCTCAAAGCTCACACGAGGGTGGAAAAGCAAATCAGGGCCCCTGGAGCCAGCACAGGCGGGTGGCTGGGGGCAGGATGGCTTCGGGGTGGGCGCTGCTGGGGTCTCCATCCCCAGGATGTGGCAGGACCTTGAGCAAATTGCTCGGTCACCTCACGACTCGGTATCTCAGCCAAAACAACTCCGGGGGGGTTGTGGTCCTCCACAGATAATAATTAACTCTTGTCAGCTGTCAGTCCCGGCTCCTCTTAAAAGCAATTCTGTTATCTCCCATCCACACGTGGGGAGGCCAAGGTGCTCCTAGGGCAAGTCCTTGGCCCAAGGTCACAATAGGGTGAAGCAGAGCCCGAAATCAGGAGCCAGGACCTGCTGCCAGGGTCTTGGCTTGGGAGGCTCGGCAGCGGGCCAGCGCTGCTGGCTGGAAACACCCCCAGCCTTTTCCTCCCCCCACCACCCAGAAAATCCTGAGGATGAGATTGGAGAGCTTGGTCTTTCTCCATGGAAAATGTCGTGTAAGAGGGAGCCAGGTTTGTTCCCCTCCTTTTTCTGATTTCCACTAGAAAAGCTGTATTTTGTCACTCGGGTCAGCTGGGGAGAGGAAGGATGTTCTTGCAGGTACCTTTGGGAGTGGGAGCGTCGCCCCTTGCGCCAGGTTGTCCCCTGCCTCCGGGCTCTGCTGCCCGTGTCTGGGCAGGCTGGCAGGGCTGGCTGGGGTCCCTGGGTCCCCCCGGGCACCCACGACCGAGCACCTTGCCCTCGCTGTGGGCTGCCGGGTGCCCCAGCCACCACCAGCAGCAAATTTGCTCCAGAGTCTTTCCTGCCATATTACAAAACATGGCATAAATAATTAAACCTGAACTGCAATTATCAAAACAAATGAGTAAAGCACATTTAGGAAGGATTTTCCACTTTTATTTCGTGTTTCTTGTTTCCCATTACGCCTTTAAGATTATTTACTCACTCTGGGCATGAAATCCATTCTGGAACCACCAGCCTTTGAATCCACACCCTGATCCGCAGGGATGCGCGTGGCCCCGGCGGGGGGAGGAGGAGCTGCACGTAGCAACCAAAATCCCCCTGCTTGGGTCTGAGGGTGAAAAACTCGCCCCCCAAAAAAGGGACAATGGGGCTTGGCTGAGCCCCAGGCTGCCCTGGAGCAACCCCGAGCGTGGCGTGGCAGAGCTTCAGCAGCATTTGTAGTGTTGTTGAGTCCTTTGGTGCTATTTATTGGGGCTGAAGCCATGCAGGGGTTAGAAAGGGCATTCACCCCCCTGCTACCCTCCTCCTCCTCCTTGCTGGGCAGGGGGCGCCCCACAGAGCACCCCCTGAGGAGCCTGGTCTCACCCCAGGGCTGAACCCAGAGAGCGAGCGATGGAAGAACTGGCACCCGAGCAAGGACACGCTGGGCAGAGCTGGACTTGGCGCTCGGGGCCAGATGTCCTGTGGCCGCGGGTGTGATGGATGAGCCGAGCTGCCTCCCGGCGCCGGGTGCAGCTTTGCCCGCTCGCCGGCAAAGAAAGAGATCCTTGTGGGTGCCGAGGTCTTGCTGGCTCGGCTGTCCCCTGCCTGCCCCTGCCCTTGTCACCCCACTCCTCCAGGCACAGGAGCTTGCACTGAGGAGGAGAAAACCGCCTCATGTCCCTAAAAACAGATGCTCAAACCGGGTCTGGGCTGTTTTTCTGGGAGTCAGGCACTCCCCGGGCTCAGCTGCCTGCAGGCAGGATGCTCCAGGGGTCCAGACCCACGGGGCAGAGGATGGGGGGGCCCTGCGCAGCACCTCTCCCCTCCCCATACTCCTCCATCTCAAGTTTTGCCATCGTGTTTGCTCACAGGGAGCCCGTCGGGTTCAAGCCCCGCAGAGCCGGGGTCGGGAAGGTGTTTTTTTTGGTGCTGGGATTTTGGAGCCGATGCTGGGAGTGGGCAGGTCGCCAGGACAGGCTGTGCTGCTGCACATGTCAGGGCACGACGAGGCTGTGCGGCCTCACGTATGATAGAAAGGTCCAATCTGGGTATTTGCCAGAAAAAAACCACCACAAGAAGCCCATCTACTGATTCTTCCCTTGCTCTTCCATGCCCGTGACTCCTCTGCCCAACACGCCTGGGCTGGAGGCTGAGCCGGGCAGGTCCCCTCGGCGAGACTCCGCGGCAGCTGCCGAATGGAGCGTTTTGGGGTTTGTCTGCGGCCTGTGCGGGGATGTTTGCCTCCCTACACCTGGGAGAAAACCCCCCCCCGTGCACAGGAGGGGGCCGTGTCCAGCACTGTGGGTGTGGGGTAGAAGGGGGCTGCTGCTCTCGTGCCCCCACGGCGGGGCACAGCCTGGCTCCCCATCGCTCTCCGCGCTGTGTTTCGTTCTCAGACGCTTTCTGCTGCTGCTCTTTTGTTTCAGATTTATTATGTCTTTGCTTGCTCTGATTTATTTGTTTATTCCCCTCCATCCCCGGCAAACTTTCCCGCCTGGATCGCGTTCATTCATGAATCTCCTCCTTTCCTGTCCCTAACCAGGGCTCGATCGAATTGCAGGAGGGAAGAAGCCAGGACTCTGTTCCCTTTGTTTAAAGTCTCCAGGTCAGTACCGGGGCTGGGGGCCAGCAGCGTCCTCCTCCCCATCCCACTTTTTTTCATGTTCGATGTTCATTCCTTCCCTGACCCTCTCCCAGGTGCAGGGACCGTGGTGGGTGATGGCAGCACCTGTAGCTTGGTTTTCTGGGTGATTATAAAAGGGTGCTGCCTGTTTTCTGCTTTGGAATGGATAATTAAGGCATCAGCTTCCTCTGGCTCTTTGCAGAAGAGGGAGGGGTTTTTTTGGGAAGCTGAGGATGGTGTCTGCAGCTGGAGGCATCACTGTTGCTCCTGGAGTGACCACCTCTTTCTCCACCAAATGCTGGAGTTTGCAAGGTTTGGGATTTTCCTTGCTGGGAGAGGGAGGGAAAAGCTTTCAACAGGGAATGAGAGGAAGATGCTGGCTCTCCGGGGGTTAGGTGGAGAGGCAGGTGTCTTATCTAGGAGCCGGCTGTGGAAGTGTGGCTGGTTCAGAAAAGCTGTAAGAGCGGATATGTGGTGGAATCTGTTCAGTAGCAACCCCTGCTGGGTCTGTCATAATAATAGATTTTATTTCTGTGGCATCTGTCGGCCTCTAATGGGCTGGGTGTTCACATTGCCAGGGATGGTTCCAGCGTCTCAGCAAAGATTTCAGTGTTTCTTTTTGGGGAGGCTGAGGAGTGCACCCAGAGCCCTGTCAGTCAGGGCAGCAGCTCTGAGCTAAAATAATCCCAAGAGCAGCAGCAGCAGGACCGGTCAGTTATGGTCCAGGGGATCAGGAAACCACCTGTGTTTAGAAAAACCTGCTTTTCCCTCGACAACCTCCGTGCTTTCCAAGAGCCGGTCCAGGGCTGAGAGCTGCAGGCGTCACACAGCATCCCTGAGGGATGCCACCACCCCCCCCATCCCATTTCCTTCTGCTTTAAGCTTATTTTTCTGGGATTTTGGTGGCCTCCTGCCCTGGAGCAGGTGGATTCTTAGTGCTGGTGTCAGCTTGGAGGGAGCTGCACTGGCATGCCCGTTTGTCTTAAGGGATGTGCCTGGCTGTGAGGCAGCTGGAGTCCCGGCTCAGGCAGGGCTGCGCTGGGGAGGACAGTCTGGAGGTGGAGGAAATCAAGCTTGTAATACGCGGGGTGTGCCAGGCCTCCCGACACGAGAGGAGTAAAGCCAAGGCACTGGAACAGCGCGCTGTAATTTAATTGCGTTTCCTGCAAACGCCTTGTTGAGTCGTAATGAACACATTATCCCGGAATGGGAGTGGGAAAGCAGGGACAGGAGCCCGTGGTCGGGCCGTGCATCCGTATGGGGATCTGCCCCGGGCGCTGAACGCTGTTCTAGATCGTTTGCAGTCCCAGATTTACGCGTGCAATTAAGTTCCTGGCTCGGAACGGCTGCGCGCTTGCCCCTCAGCTGGAGAACAGATTGCACGGCGCTTCCTTGGGGCCGCGCTGGAAGGAAGCCTCCGGAGCCGGGCTTGTGGCCGTGGCTTTTGTTGGTCCTCGTGGGAGCTGCCTCTCGGGCTGGAGGCACGGCCGGCCCCGGTAGTTTCATCACCTGTGGTCATGGCGGGGCTGCAGGTCCTGCTGGTGCTGAACCTGAACGTATTGAGGGGGGATGTATCAGAATGGTGACACTTTGTGGGACTTGAGTTCTTGAGTGGGTCGGGCAGCACCTGGAGGGGTTAAAACCAGCGCAACAAGGATGGCTGAAAGGAGGGGGTGAAGCTAATGGATAGGATTTGTGGGATTTGTTGGGTTTGGGGGCCAGAAAAGACCCTTCTGGTCATCCAGTTTGACCCCAGCTGCATGGCAGAGGCTGTAAAGTCTCGGCGGTAACTTCTGCATCAAGACCATCACTTCTGGCCGAGCGGGCGTTTATCTTCCCGAAGTTCATCCTGCCGTGGCGCGAAGGTGGGAAGTGATGGCGAAGCCACCCTGCTCGGCACAGCCTCTCGCCGGCCCTGTTCGGCGCATTTGCCTTCTCTCTTGTCTGCGTTTCTGACGCTTCAGCTTCCAGCTATCAGATCTTGTTCTGCCTTTGTCTGCACAAGATTAAAGAGCCCCCGCTCTCAGAAGCTGCATCCTTGCGGATGTGAACATATAGATAGTTATAAGGTCATCCCACAGCTGCGTAACGATGCCAGTTAATGAGCTTGTCTCCCATGGAAAAAAAAGAGGTGGTTTTGACCCCTTTTGAAAGGTTGCTAGCACCTGCTTAGGCTGACAGACCTGCGGCTCGGCGACGGAAATCAGCGCCGCTCTTTCATCCCATCTCGGGTTCCGGCAGTGACGTAGCTCAGGGTAACCCTGGAGGCAGCCAGGGAGGTTTTGGAGGTGTCTCAGCGTGGAGACTTGGCTTTCGCTTCCCGGGTCACATTGCAAGTCAACAGGATGCACCAGGGACTTGTTAGATGGGACCGAGCGGGGAGAAGCGAGAGGCCGTCTGCGCGGGGGCTGAGGCGGGAAGGTCCGTGCAGTGGGCGCTGGGGATGCTCAGCGTGTGGCTCGCCCGGGCGAAGGGGCAGTAGCCACGGGCAGGACCGGGGCCGGCTCCTACGGACCGCAGGGCAGCGGGTCCCGGCTGCCGTGGTGTCCCCCAGAACAGGGGAAGGGGCTGTCCCCAGCCACTGCGCGCCCGTTCCCACTCGCCTCTCCCCTGGCCGGGGCTCCCCAAATCCGGATGCTAAACCAGCTCGTGCTGTTTAAATACTTTTCCCTGTCAAGCAGCGCAGGGAGGAATAATTCACAGAGTCAACGGCTTTTTAATATCTCTGTGCTTCAAGTCAATTTTCAGTGCAGTCATTTGCCTTTTAATTAAAATTATTGCTTCTGCCCCCACATGTAGCTTCCTCCCCCCCTTTTAAATTCAGCAAGCAGCCAGCCTGCCTCCCCCTCTTCCTCCTCGCTGGTGCTGTCTGAGCTTCCCAACCCCGGGCTGCTCCCGGGCTGAAGCCTTATGGGCCTTGCCCCTCGCTGCCGTGTGGCCACAGCTCTGGCTCGCTGGCAACCAGGGATGTTCTCACCTCTGGTTTCCTTTAAAAGGATTGCAGTGGATATAGATGAGCCGATAGCCTCCCCTGGTGTAAATCAGGGCTGATCTACCGCAATAAGCAGAGCCACGGTGGCTTACACCGGGCAAAGGTCTGGCTTGTAGCACCCGTGGCTGGGCAGCGTCGCCAGGATCAGTGCGTGGACCCTCTCCTAGATGCTGGGGGCAGGGAGCAGGTGCCTGTTTGTCACCCAGTGCCAGCGAAATCCCGGTGTCAAACCCAGCAGACGCAGGAGCGGCCTCCTGAGCGCAGCCTGGGGGAACCTGCGGACGCTGGACCCCCCCTTTCCAAACAGCACCCGGAGAGGGATGGGGCTGATGGTGTCGGGATGGTGTAACAGGGGGTGCCTGGGGGCTGGGCAGTGGAGTGATCCCCAGAATCGAGCTGGGAGAGGACGCAGCCCCTCCGGGCTCCCTGCGGGGTGTCTGCAGTGTCGTGCTGACAGGTGCCGGGCTGACGAGCTCCAGACTTGCCAGCGCCGGTGATGTACCTATAATTACTGTCTGATGTGCCAGAATTAGACTGGGAGCTGAGTAGTTTGATGCAGACGTGAGTGTCCTTGGCTGCCAGCGAGAGGTTTAACAAGTGTGAGGCTGCAGGCAGAGCAGATCCCACCCCATCCCTCCCTGGGCACGGCTGCCCGCGGCCGCTCTCCTTCCCTGCCGGGAATTCGGGGCAGGATGGGCGAGGAGCGGGGTGCAGCCCCGTGCCCAGGGTTTGCAGTGGGGGCAGGAGGGCTCGAGGCTGCCGCTGGGGAGGGGGCTGCTGCTTTCAAGCTGCTGTTTCATCAGGTGGGGGCCCGAAGCCCCCGCTCTCCACCGTGACAGAGCTTGGCTGAGCCACGCGTCTTCCCAGCATCCGAACCGTGGGGCTGAACCTCTCCATCCTCCAACCCGCCGCTGCTCCTCGGTGTTTTATCGGTGCCAACCCCTCCGTCCCTCATTTAGAGCCCCCGGGGTGGCCGCATGCCCTGTAGCGTCCCTCCATCGAGGCAATTCTACCGACCCCCCTCGACTCCTGCCTCGCTCGCCCGTTCCTTGCCACCGTCGCCGGTTCCTCCGCTGCCGTCGGTGGCTCTGGCCGTCTGTCGCCAGCCGTGCTCGGTGTAAGCGACGGGTACCCCCAGCCTGCGCCAAGGTATTAAAGCCTTTATCATAGTCCAGGGCCTGTAATTCACAGCACAAGGACCAATAAATGGGAATGATTCAGAATCATTTAGCAGCTTCTGCTCAGGAAGGGAGAGACCAGGACCTCAATTAAGCTATTTGTAAATTGTTAATTTAAGCATTTCACTCAGATGCCTTAAATTGTTCCCTCCTGCAGTTTACAAATGGGTAAAGAGCACAGAAATATAAATGGAGCGGTGGGGAAATGCCATTTAGTTACCGTTTTTGGCAGTGGTAACAGCGCTGTCGCTAACAGCGCTTTGATTTAAATCAGAGTAAACCAGGGCCTTCTTTAAAGGAAGATTGACCAGGGAGCAGCGGCCCCTGGGTGATGGGGCACCCGACACAGGGTGGGATGCTGCTGAGGTTTGAGGTGCTGGGGGCTGCCAAGATGCCTGGGCAGCCCCAGGACTGCTGAGCCCCCATGCCAGGGACCATGACTTGTGTTTTGTTTTGTGGTTTGTTTTTTTTTTTTTTCTTCTATGCCCTGCAAAGTAGTTGTTAAAATCCTTATATTTTCCCCCTGGGTTTAAGCCAGGTGACTGCTTCCCCTCCGGCTCAGGTGTCCTGGGGAGGTCGGGCTCTCCAGGCAGGTCAGCCCAGCACCACTGGCCGGTCTGGATGGGTGCAGCTCGACCCCCTTGACTGACCCCATCCCTCAGCTTTGCCCCCAGGCACTCGAAGCACAAGATGCGAATGCTTTGGCAGTGGCACAGCTTGTCAATGCCAAAAGGTGTTCGGAGGCGCCAACCTCATCCGTGGCGCTTTGGGAAACGTGTCCCCTCTGAAGCGCCGGGGAGCTTGTGGCCCCCCAAAACCCCTTGCTGGGGTTGTCACTGCGCAGGGGATTGCTTTCTCTCTGCAAAGCTAAAACTAAAAGCGTCTTCAAGGGACCCAGACCAGGACCTGGACCCGCATCAGCTGCTGCTGCAGCTGGTCCTGGTGTATATTGCTCCAGATTTCAGGGCGGTGGCTATTTTAATGTGGAACAGGGCACATCTCCTGTAACCCCCCCGCCCCGGCATGGGACAAGTCTCAGCTCCGAATCCTGTCGCAGGGAGCAGGATTTGCTGCATCTGCGCTCAGCAAGTGAGCAAAGCGCTGCGGGCGCAGAAGGACTTGGTGCTGTGCCACGGCGCCGGGTGGGAGCCGGGTGCTGCGGGCGCCAGCCTGGCCCGGGAGGTGTTGTGGCAGCAGCTCGGGGCCGGGCTGCGCTGCCAGGCATCGCTCGGGTTGTGCCGTTTGGGGAACAAATTCTCGCTTGACGCTTCTCCAGGCGGGTTTTGGTTTTCTCGCCAGCTGGGGAGCAAAGCCCCAGCCCCACGGGCTCACCGAGTGGGTGCTGGGGCGGCCGCGGGAACAGCTTGGGCTGCGAGCGGAGCTGAGCCCCATGCATGGCGACACCGGTCCCCGTGGGAGGCTGGCGGGGACGCGGAGGGGACCGTACGGCGGGGCCCCCCCTCGCTGCCAAGTCCTCCCCTCGGCTCCACCTGCCAGCACTTGGCAGATCCCGGCTGGGATCTGTGAGGGGCCCTGCCAGCACTCCCGGGCGATGCCAGCCCCGGCAGATGTTGCCGCCAGCCTCGGCAGGCGAAGCCGCCACGTGGCCCCGGTTTCTCTCCCGCAGATCCGTTCCCCTCGCTCTGAGGAGGAGGCTGAGCCATCTCCCGAGCTGCCTTGACACCTCCGGGTTCTTGCCGGGCTTTAAGGAGTTTTTATTACTTGAGAACTTATCAGCCATAGGTTGGCTGAGTTTAATAAGAAATTACGCTCCCTGGCCCTTCAACTGTGAAATGCATTTAGCTGTGTGATGTCAAAAAGTCTCCAATAGATACTTTTTAATTTTTTTTTTTAATTTAATCTGGCTTCCTCCCTGTTTCTGATAGCAGCAGATACAATGCATCTGCCAGCCTCTGAAATGGAAAAGGCCTTTCTGTCCACTGAGCTCTAAGCTGCCCTGAGGCTGATGCTCCCTTGTGCCTCTGTGAGGATCTTTTTTCCTGCTTGTGACATCCCAGGGACTGGGATAAAGCCTGGTTTAAACAGCCTGACCCCCAGCCACAGCCCCTGGCCATCCAACCCCTCCGGTTTGAGGCAGAGCTTGGGTCCTGATGTGGCTTTTTCTGACCCATTGTCGCGTGAGGAGGGGACTTCAAGCACAGGGAAGCGTTTCCCGATGAGACATTGATTTTTCCATCAGATCGCCACTGTCTGGCTCAGCAGCTCAGCGTCGTGCTTGGGTGGGTGGCTCCTTCTCCAGCCACCTGATGCTTCAAACGCCTGGTACAAGCAAGGAGAGGCTGTCTGTCTGTCTGTCCGTGCCCATGCTCATCAGGACGGGCAGAGCGGCTGCTACCGGAAGAGCTCAAATCCCACATCTCATTCCCTGGGACCGGGGCACGTCATTTCACACGGGGCGGACCTGGGTCCAGCAGCCCAGCGTGGAGGTGATGCTGCGCATTGATGGCAGAGCGTTTGGTTTTTTGTAAGACCTTCAGTGTCGATCCACTCATGCTTAACTCTTTTTTTTTTTTTTTTTTTTTTTTTTTTTTTT
>NW_020799138.1:1696904-1699710 GCF_003259725.1 Athene cunicularia
ACTCCTCCTCCCAAGGCTGGAGCTCAGCATCACCGCCCGCTCCTGAGCAGCATCGCCCGCCCCAGGAGCGAAGCGCTCGGTCCCTGCTCTCTTGTTGCTTGAACGATGTACAATAAACCTACTGTGCGCGGCATGTCAGGGCACCGCATGCATGAATATTGCTGTATAGACTGTGTGTGCTGAGCCCGGCCGCGAGCAGACACAAAGCTGAGCTCTGTCCCAGCTCGGGGGAAAGGCGACTGCGTTCCCCCCACGATGACTGTCTCGCTGTTTGGATTGCAAACGCGGGGCAGAGAGAGGCTTCATTGTGCTTGGGGCTGTACATGGGCACTGTGAGATGGAATGGTGTTTCTGAAAAGCTGACAAATTAAATAGGAGCACCGGAGAGGTAGCGTGGAGGAATCGGTTGGTGTGTGGAGGGGAGAGCGCTGCCTGGCGCAGAGGCTGTGCTCCTCCCCGGAGCTGGCACCAGTGAGCGGAGAGGGGGCACGGATCTGGGCATCGGGCATCCTTCCCCCCTTACAGGCAGATTTAGGTGTCTGCAAACAGCTCCTTGGGTAGCTGCTGAGAGCAAAACCATGTCTGGCGTTGCAGGTGTAAATGCAGACGTCTTAGCCCGCCGTGTTAGGTGCTTTTACCAGCCTCTCCCGGGGAATTGTCTTGCTGATGCAGCCGCTCTGCCCGGCGATCCCGGCCCCGGTGAGGGCGAGGTGTGACCTGGCAATGAGCTTTTTGCACCCCCCTGCCAGCTCCGGTTTGCATGGCAGAGAAGTCGTAGCCTTGGAAAGTCCCTGGAGTGGGAAAACCTACTTTGGGATTTAAAACCAGGCATTTGCCACCATAACTGGGCAGGTCTGCGTGGGCTCTCAGGGTGCTGATGTAGGTAACGGTGCCCCTTCCCGCGGTGACATCAGGACCCTCCTGGGGACTGTCTCTGGTGTTGGTGCAGCTGTGCCTGGCGCAGGGGGATGCTGGTGGGACTGGGATGGTGCCTGGCACCCCCTGTCCTTGTGGCGTGGAGGGCGCTGGAGGGGTCCTGGGGTAAACCTGGGTGCTCGGTGCAGCCTCAGCTCCTGCTCCCATCCTGCAGCAGGTCCGTTCCCTGTGAAATGGGGGGGGCAGGTGCTGCTCTGCCCCCCCCCCCGGGAGCGTGGGGACCAGCAGCAGTAGGTCTGCAGACGGGCCCTTCCGAGCCGCTCTTAAACAGCAATAATGCTTATTTATTCCTCCTCATCAAGTAATCAGAATTAAAAGGTCACTCCATCCTCCGGCCCTCCCTGCGGCTAGGCTGCGGGAGCGAGCCAGGTTTCAGGGATCAGCCAGGAGGACAGTTAATCCTTGCTGCCAGCAGTAATCGTGGTGCTTTTCCAGCACAGCATCCTCCCCTCACTACACACTCCTTGTGTCCCCAGACCTCCAGCTCCGGCACCCCCGTGCTGTCCCTGTGGCAGGGAGCACAGTGCATCTTCCCTCCTGCTCTGCGTCCTGGCACGCAGGAGGGCTGGGCAAGTTTGCCAGCCCTGCCACTGACCTGCCGTTTGCCCTTGGTCATGTCTCCTCACCTCTCGCCTCCCAGCTGCGTTGCCTGTATTGCCTCAAAGCTCTTTGGAGCAAGTCCTACCTCTTCTCCAGGGTGCTGACCCAGCACCCTAAGCACGGCTGGTGCCAACACAGGCTACAGATAAGATAGTCACGATATAAATGTGGAGAGAGAGATGCCCTTGGCCCCAAACTAAGGGAGGGAGGGGGAAAAGCCCACTCTGTGTGTGTGTGTGGTGTGCGGGAGCCAGCCCAGCCTCCTCACTCAGAGCCCTCCAGAAGTGCTCAGCAAAGAGGAGCAGGTTGGTTGGTTGTTTTTTTTTTTTTTTTTTTTTTTTTTTTTTTTTTTTTTTTGGGGGGGGGTCATCCTGGCAGAGCGTGCAATGAGTCCTGCCTGCCTGTGCCAGCCGTGACTCACGGCTGCGGCTGTTCAGAGCCTGGAAGGGCTCCAGCCAGGAGCTCAGCGCTCCCGAGTTTCTCCCTTCTTGCCCTGCCACAGCTGAGCTCTGAGCCAGGAGCACTCCTGTCGTCCCCCCCACCCCGCTCCATCTGTGCCTCAGTTTCCCCATCTGCAAAATGGGGATAAAAACTATCTGGGGGTCTTTGGTGTGAGGTTTCCTGGGCTCTACAGCCCTCCCCACCCGGGGCTGTCTGGGCTGCGGTTTCAAGACCTGAGTGGTTCAAAGTCCACGAGATCACCCTTAGGATGCCAAAATGAGCTGGTGCAGCAGGACAGGCTGGCTGGGGAGAAACACCAGCAGTGGGGGACGGAGGAGCAAGGGGTGAGTTTGCAAAACCTTTTGCCAGCGCTGGAAAAACGGGGAGAGACCTGGAAAGGTGGGAAGGGCCGAGGCAGGTGGGGCTTTATGACACGAGAGACCGGAGCTGGGAAGAGCACACATTGTCATTAGCTGGGATCGCTCTGCCACGGATGTCAGGAGAAACTCCCCGTGCAGGCGGGCAGCGTGCGGGCAGCAGAGAGCCATCTCCTGAGCAGGTGAGGCATTTCTCTCTGAACAAGGTGGTTTAATTGGCTTCCATCTAGTTAATGAGCAAAGTGCCCTTCGGTGGGTTTTTAAATCGGCGCAAATCGGGTTTCTCGGAGCGGTGCTGAGGTCGCTGTGCTTGCAGCTGGATATTTCCCGCATTTGGCAGGTAGAAATGCAGCTCTTGGCTCTCCCGTCATTGTGACTGAATGCCAGGGGACAAGTGGCCCCACAAGCGTGTGTGCAGGGGGTTTTGGGGTGCTGCTGGCGTTGCTACTGCT
>NW_020799138.1:1699760-1703482 GCF_003259725.1 Athene cunicularia
GCTCAGCGCCGCCAAGGGCTGGATCCAGCGGCGTGTCCTGAGGACACGACCTGTGCGGAGCCCTGGGAAGCGGCTGCAGGTTTTATTTCACCCAAGTTCCCCCCGAGCCAGATCAGGAGCAGCCGTGGGCCAGCCTGTGCAGACGCTGTGGGGCTCAGGGGTGGCCGTGCCCAGGGCTGGGCAGTTTGGTGCCACTGGGGAGACAAACGGGCTCTCCCCAGCACCGAGCAGCCCCGGTGCCCTGTACACAGGCACCCTCCGGGTTTGTACCCGGGGCCGGGAGCATGGTAAGGGTTCTGTGAGCAGCTCTGGCAGCCCGTGGCACGCTGGCAGCCCGCGGCACGGTGCCGGTGGGCCCCGGCTTTGGCAGGGCAGGGAGCGGGCAGCGCGGCAATCCGCAGGCGCTGGTGGCAGTGCATGGCTGTGTGCTGGCTCCTGGCTCCCAGCCCATGTGATGTGTTTGAGGGGGCACGCTGACATTTCAAGAGGAAGGGAAAAAAAAAATTAGAAAAAAAAAAAATACCCAGAGACCCACAGGGAGCTCTGAAACGCCTGAGCCAGAAAAGAGAGCAAGAGAGACAGACGTCCGCGCGGAGCGGAGGAATAAAACCGGGCAGGAAGGAAAAGTCGCTGGGGCAGGGCAAGGATGTGAGCAAAAGCGCTGGCTTGGAGCCGGGAGGATGCGATGGCCACTGGCAACGAAACTGGGGCAGCGACCATCAGCCATGGGCACAGCGGCCGTGCCAGCCCACCAGCCGTGCGCTCCGCGCTAGCTCGGGGCCAGGAGCGGGGACCGACGGGCGAGGGCAGCCGGGTGGCCGCATCCTGCCCCCCTCCGCCCCGTGCAGCGGCTCCGCTTCCGCGGGCGCAGAGTTTGGCTCTGGATGTGAGGCGACAAGTCGCCGCCCGGCTGCTGCACGTTCGCTTCCTCGAGGTCAGCGCCGCGTGATAAGGTCGGTAAGAATCCACCTCGCAGTCCACGTTAAAAAATGAACCCCTTCGGTATTTGAGGAACACAAATGGCCAACGCAACTCGATACGTCTCCTTAGATTTAACGCGAAGGAGACGGCGCGTTGCTTTAAATGCCAAGTGATTAGTAAAAACCGTGTTTAATTTGGTTTAAACATATGCAATAAAATGCATGTGTTTGTTGCACAGATTTCGGTTCCTCTCGGCTGCCTGAGAGCGACCATGCTGCCTCGCTGGGCGAAGCATCCTTTTGGCGCTTCCCCGAGAGCCGCGCCGAGGCTGCGGGAGCCGGAGAGACCCGCCGAGCCCGGGGACTACCGGCTGACTCCGTTGCTCGTGGGTATGGAATTGAGGGGTGGGGGGGGAGATGTGGGGGGCACACGCCGGCTCGGGAGGCACTGGGTGATGATGCTGGTCCCTCAGGGATGGTGCCAACCCCACGCAGGTGGGCTCTGGCCCTGGGAGGCGATGGCGTGGGCTGGGCTGGGTGCCCGGCGCTGGTGGGAGGAGGCAGGCAGGGCTGCAGGCAGCTGCTGCTGCCCTCCTTTCGCTTGAATAAACCTCGGTGCCCGCACGGCTTCTGCCTGGCGCTGGTGGAGGGGCTGCGGGGCTGCAGCGCTCCCTCCACTGGGCCCTGGCGGGGCTTAGGAAGGGCAGGGGGGAGCACGAAGGTTTCGGGAGGGATGGCTTCTGCCTCCGGGGACAGTGCAGGGGGCCTTGTCCTGGTGTCACCCCCAGCATCCCACTCCGAGGCGGGATGCACTGGGGGATGCGGTGCTGGTCCAGCGGGGACTGGGCACCTCAGTGTCCTCGTGTCCTGGCAGCATCCCTGTGCACCTGGGGTCTCTGCTCAGGCTGGCAGCGAAGCCCCGTCGGTTTTCAAATTATGGGTGCGCTTTCCTTCATATAAGAGGCTTTAGACGTGGACATGAGCAATTTTTTTTTTTTTTTCAGCACTTTTGATTTTTAACTAGCTGTGACTAACCAGGCTGGCACAGCGGGCTGTGACCAACCTCCTACGTGCTACCTGTGCGCTTATAAATAGGGTCTGTTCTCCACACCCCATTTGGAGCGTTCCTGGGCTCCTGAGCTCCTCCATAACACCAAACCAGCTTCTTCCAGCCTCTCCCCCGCAGCCGCCAGAGTGTAGCATCACCCTGTTTCCTGGCAGGAGTCACCCAAAAAGGCAGTTTCCCCCCGCCCCATCCCGCTCAGGGGCTGCAGGAGCAGGGCTCGGTGCCGTCCCTGGGCCTGCCGAGCTCCGGGCTGCGTGGCCAAGCACATGGTGATGCCGGCGGGAGCCAAGTCTTTGAAAGAGTTGGGTCCCACCGTGCCAAGGCAGAGACGGGCCAAGTGTTGTGTCGGGCTGAGCGCGGCGCAGCTCTCCCCGCAGCAGCCGGCATCGCCGTGATCCCCGACACACCGAGCTGGGGAAAAAACCCCTCCCGGGAGCTTCCTCCTGGAGCTGAGCTCTGTGGTGACTCCAGCTCTAATCCCAGGCTGCAGGGCAAGGGCTGGAACATCCATAGGTTTGGTTTAAATTCTTCCCTTGGTGTTTTTTTGTGAGTACCCCCCCTCCCGGCAGGGATGCTGGATGGGTGGTTCCCTCCCTCAGCTCTGTCTCGTTCTCCCAGCTGAATTTGCTTTTGATGAGGTGCAAGAGTGTGCTGGAAGCTCCTGTCAGGTGGCTTCGGCCTCCCACCGGCAAGCGGGCGGTTAGCACGACTGCACTAATGGCAGGAGATGAGAGGAAGTGATTAACTTGCTTGAAAAATCGCACCAAGTGCATTTAGCGGACCCGCAGCGCCGGCGCCGTGCGTCACTGCATGCCAGGCAGGGGCATCGCCCGCTGTCCCCCTCACCGGGGCTTTGTGTCTCGTCCTGTAGCCGTCCCCCCCCCCAGCGACTTGTTGCCTTTTCTCTCTGCTGTTAATCGTGAGCTCTGCGTGGCAAAGCTTGCCCGCGGTTTCCGAGCTGGCGTGGGAATGCCTGGGCTGCTGGTGGGAATCCCTCGTGGCCATCCCCGGGAGCGGGGACGCAGCCTGTGAACGGCCTCGCGTGCGACTCCTGGCTCTCATCTCGGGGTTGCCGGTGGCCATGGGTCAGGCTGGAAGGTTCTGCTGACAAAACCCCCCTCCACGCTGCTCCTTCCCATTTCTGCCGTCACGGAAGCAATCGTGGTGGCCTTGCTCTGTTCAGTGTCATCCCTTAGTGTCTTGTTGGAGGAAGAAATGGGCTTGTTGGGAATTGATTTTTGATCTCGGAGTGTGTGAGTCCCCTCCAGCCCACCCTCCTCCTCCTCTCTGCCAGCCCCCCCTCACCCCCAGCCAGCTCCACGGCCTCCCCACGCCTCGTCCCTCTTTCTCTGCTTGCAGAGAGATGAGAATGAAGAACGGATGCGGAGCCCTGACCACAGGGCTCAGACCAGGTCCTGCCTCCAGCCAAGCAAATACGTGGAGCTGTGGGGTCTTTGGTGAAGGCTGGAGCCTGAGCCCCCACTCCGGGGGGGCCAGCACCCGCTCTCCCAAGCTTCCCTCGTTGCTCCAGCCCCGGGGTGGTTTTGCACAGCATCTTCCCTGCCCTCTGCCACATCGAGAGCAGGTCTGGGGGCTGTTTCCTTCCAACCAGACGCAGCTCTTGCCTGCAGAGTGACCCTGTTCCCCCCCCATCACCCCCCCATCCTCCCTGTCCTCCCACACAGCCCCTCTCCCCCCCTCCCTCCCTCTGCTCTGGGCTAAGAGAAACCATCGAT
>NW_020799138.1:1703532-1710237 GCF_003259725.1 Athene cunicularia
GTCACGGCCCCGCGTCCACGCACACCCCGCACCGAGGCAGATGCTGTGCTCGCCCGTCTGGGCGTGGGGGTGGGAGTCAGCAGGTGCTGCCAGGAAAACTCCGGGTCCTTTTGGGAGATCCTAAATACTGATCCAGTCAGGGCACAGAGGTGGCGCGTGGCTCTGCCGGTGCTTTCCCCCTGCTCCGCCGCTGGGTTCAAGCCCCTCGCGTCTCGGTATCCCCATCTGCAGCCGGACTCGTGCTCTCGGCGCGTATCACCCCCAGCCCCGTGCCTCAGTTTCCCTCGCCCGTCTGGGGCCAAGGGGGATCCCCAGGCTTGGACCCGGCTGGCACCACCCGCATTAATCCTGTCCCAGTTGCCAGGCCGCTGGCTGCGCCGCCTCGAACGGCTGCTGCTGCGTGGGTGAGAGACGAGACCACAATGTGGCTTGTGTTTATGCTGTGAAGAGCCTGGTCCCTTCCATCCTCTCCTCTCCTTTATTTTTATCTGGCGTTCCCGAGCTGCTGGCATCTCCCCAGCCGCTGTGCCATCCCTGCCAGCTGAGGATGCGGCCTCTTGCCAGGGCACGCGGGGCTCCTTTCTCCTCCGCTCCCCGGCAGGGACCCGGGCAGGGATGTTCTTTATGCGCAGAGGATGCCGCCGGCTTCGGCCTCCTGCCAAAGATCAGGGAGGAAGATGATGATGGGTGAAAGGTTTGCCCTGGCTCTCCCAGCTGAAAGCCATCCTTCCTGTGCTACCTTGAGCTCCTTGAGCTTGCCCATCTTGTTTGCCCTTGCCTAAGCCAGGGCAGCTTTCTGTCTCCCTCTGCAGAGGGGGGTGATGCTTCCCAGCGCTGGGGTGTCTTGGGGGGAGAAACCCTCACTTGGGTACTGCCCTTCCCGCAGGGCGTTGGGGACATTCCCACCCACCGACCTCCTCCAGAGCATCCCCTGATGCTACTGTGTTCTATTACTGGGCCCGTGGCACAGCTCAGGTCACATCTGTGCTGCCAGGGGCATCTGGAGCGACCCAGCTGGCCCCTGTCACCAGAGGAGGGGGGGGTCTATGCTGGTGGGAAGCCCTGGAGCTCCCCCTGGTCTTTGTAGCTCTATCAGCTGCTGCGCTGGGTGCTGCAAGGTGAAAGCAGAGCCACTTAGCCGCCGTATGATGAACCACACAAGGTTTATTCACTTACAGACCCCCCGGTTGCCTGGTCAGCAGAGCCCACCCCACCGGGCTCTTGTTTTTTAGCATTGCAGCCGCCTCCCGACCTGCACGGGCAGCCACCGTGCGAGAGAGAAGGGACGGGGCTGTCAGTGCCATCCCCTCCAGTCCCTGCGAGGAAGCCCTTGGGCAAGGGGGTAGGATGGCTCCCAGCTTGGAGCTGGCAGGAGATGCCAGGGAGATGCTGAGCCGAGGAGACACCGCGAGGAGGAGGAAGGACAAGGGCCGGTTCACGCTTTTTAGCTGCAGCAAGCAGGCAGGGGATAGGCAGCGTGGTGGCAGGGAGCCCTGCCTGGAAAAGCAAGCCACGAGCGAGGCAGGAGGAGCAACTCAGGGTGTCGGGTCACCCTTCCCTGGGTGACAGCACGGGGGCCAGCCTGGCTCGTGTGCCCCATCTCAAAGGGGGATGCAGGGATGGGGCTCTGGGTGGTGTTCCGGATCCCGCACACAAAGTGAGCAGCAGGGCGCGCTGGCCCCGCGCGTGGCCGAGCCGTCCCTGGGCGTTGGGAGGTGAACTCGTCTCCCGTTTCCGTGCCCACGAGTGGGTGTGATAACACCCGGCGAGGTGGGAAGTAGCTGCCGCTATTTACAGGGCCGGCCAGATGGGATTTCTCCTTCAGTTTGGGTTTTGACAATGACACGGGAATTCATCTGGTTGTTTCTCTGCTTCCAAAGTGAAGGAGCTGCTTGTCAGGGTGGGCAGCGTGGCGGAAAGATGCCAGCTGGACCGCCCCGAGCTCCGGCCGGGGAGCAACCAGTGCGCACTGGCACGTCGCGCGGCGGCGGTCCGGCTCCTCGTCCTCGCACAGCTCGGTGGCATTGGCAGGGCTGGCACTAGTGGGGTGCAGGCAGCATCCAGGGCACGTAGAGGCCGGGGACAGGCAGGGCCAGGTCTGCAGGGTCTCATCCGGACCGCCACCGCGCGCGGGCACCGTGCCCTGCCCGCCTTCGAGGAGCCAAGCGGTGTCCTGGCCGTGGGGTCCGCACTGAGCCGGCTGGGAAGTTCCCGATGAAATGGTCGGCGGGTGGTGTTTTATTTTCCCTGGTTCCACTTGAATTTGGGAGTGAAAGGCATGGCAGGGAGCCTGCTGCCCAGCCAGGGCTAAGCTGCAGCTCGGCGCTGCAGGGAGGGACCCTTGGGGATGGGGAGAGGAGGTGGGGGAGCGGCATCCCCGCCATCCTGGGGGGACGTTTGTCCTGGCGTGGATGTTAATGGTCGCTCGTGGGCGGCCTTGGCGGTTTGGTGCCAGGTGTCCATCAGCCCAGGAGCAGCTTTCCCTCCCTGTCTCGCTCGCCCGGTGCTCTGCGAGGCACGGGGAGGGCGTGAAGATGCTGGGATGGAGCCCAGGTCTGCCCAGCTCCCATGAGATGGGGACATCTGCAGCCCCCGGCTGGGCAGGGCTGCATTTCTCTGCAGTTGGACTTTAAACGGACAGATCTGGCTGCCTGAAGCGCTGGGATGGTGGGACCCATTCAGCCTCTGGCAGTGGTGCGGGTGGAGGGTGCTGTGTCCCCCCCTCGGCATGTCACTGCCCCTGGGCACGGCTTCCTGAGCGCTCCCGGCACTTTTTGGCCGTGTTTGCTGTCGTGGGGCTGAGGTGGGACCCTGAGGCAGGTCCTGGAGGGCATTTCACCACGTCCCCATCCCAAAATGAGAGCAAATAGACCATGGCTGAGCCAGGGACAGGGACCCCCCGGGCTGCAATGCCTCTGAAGGTCCCTTTACCTCAGCAGCTCCTGGCTCAGGGGTGGGTATTTTTGGGGTCCCCGCCGAGATCGCCTGCGCAGCACAACAGGAGTTAAGCGCAGCCTGAGCCGTGCAAGCTCTGCCAACGCTCAGCCCAGCGCTCCCACTGTTCCCCCCGGGGCCTGGCAGCAACGTGGCAGCGAAGGGGTTAGTGCCGAGCAGGGCTCTGGGTGCTGGGCAGCCTCCTTGGGTGCTGTGCAGGCAGAGGGCTGGCAGTGCGGCAGCTGCAGCCTTCGGGAGGAAGAGGAGAGCATCCCGCTCTTCCCGCTGCCTTAATGGCCGGGTGCGGGGGAGCTGCATCGCTCCGAGGGGCTTCTATTCTTTCGCCTCCCGTTCTCCCCAGATGTACTCTCTCCTTCCCCTCCCCTCGCCCCTTTTTGTACAATTGCTTTCTTGGACTATTTTTCATGCTCCGCTAACTGCCATTGCTTTCACGGCCCGCGTGAGCCTTGCTGCCTCATGAAGATTTATGAAACTGCAGTAATAAACTGTGTTTGAAAGATCCTTTTTATGATAAAGCCCTGCCAAGCTGCTGGTGGGGGGATCCGAGCGGACCCCGCTGCCGACCCTGCGGCCACTCTGACCCAACGTGGCTCTCGCGGGGCAGCGCCTGCAGCAGGGGGCAGGTTTTTGGGGGCCTCTCCCACCCCTGGCTCTCGGTGAGCTGGTGGAGAGCCGCTACTCGGGCTGCAAGGCGCTGATCCTGAGGAGCATCCCCCGGAGCACCGTCGGGCTCTGGTGGTGCTGAGGCTCTCCCAGGAAGGAGGCGATGGCCGCATCCTGGTAGGAGGCTGGGCCGTGGCGCCGCCGGCGCGGGTGACACCTCTACGGGCAGGTAAGGCAGATGGATGGATGAATCGGCAAAGAGAACCGCGCTCCCTTAACGCCCCGCTGCTCGGAGAGGGGCTTGCCAGGATTTACCGTGGGATTTTGGCTGTCGTGGGAGCCCTGCGTCGGGCCAAGGAGCCGCCTTCAGCCGCTGGAGACTCGGGGGTTGCCTCCCCCGTCCCACCGGAGCAGTTTGTTGGCCGCTGTGGAATCTGTCCTGCGCCCGTGGGTAAGCGATGGGATGGTGGCAGTGTGGGGGGATGCGTGGTGGAGGGTCACCCTGTTTGGCTGGGCTGGGGCAGCGCCGAGATGGGGACCCTGGGAAGGCTCCGACCACCAGCTCTCCCACCCCAGTGACCTACTTGGAAGCGGCCCTGGGAAGCATTTTTCAGGGATCCGCGGCTGGCAGCGGGGCAGCCCCTCTGTGGGCACCGCTGCTCCGGCATCCGGGCACGATCCCTGCGCGGGAGGAAGAGAAAACCAACTTGGTGGGGGGATTTTGGGTGGCAGGATGTAATTATACCCTTGGGGTGAAGCCAGGAGGGAAGGATTAACCCCCTCTTTCCATGCATAGTGCTGGGGGAGCACGGAACGGCATCGGCGGTTTCACGTCCCTTTCTGATGGACCCCCCCGTACCCCAGTCGTTGGTTGTTCCCTTATCAAACCGTCTCTGCCCGCTCCAGGCTGGGAGTTGGAGGGGAAGGTGGTTGACACGGAGACAGCTACACGCGTGTCTATGGTGGCTTTTCCTCCTCTCGCCTTGGTGGGGTTTGGGGATGGTGCTGGGGCTGCCTCCCTTCCCCCCCCCCCCCCCCCCCGTTTGCTCTGGAGCCCGACGAGGGATGCGGGAGAGCAGATGCAGCGCAGCCGGGGGTGGAATTGCCCCCGGTGGCATCCAGCTTTGCTCTGACCCCTGTGCAGGGCTTTTCAAATCATCCTTTTTAGTAGTCGGTGGAGAGACAGCGAGCTGGCGCGTTCCACTCTCGGAGCATGTCATTAGGGAGTGGGGAGCTGCATGCTGATGCGTGGTTTGGCGGTGAGAGGAGCAGGAGGAGGAGGAGGGTGGGAAGCAGCCGGGAACGTGGCCTCACCCCAGGGCTGGTGGAGGCTCTGGGTGAGGAGCTGCAGGGAACCAGCCCCTCTTGCACCCCCTCAAGACCCCGTCACTGCACCGTCCCCCCGCTCGAGGCCTCCTCGCTGCTGCTCTCCCCAGTGAGGAAGAGGAGCTGCGGCTCCTTCCTCCCAACCCTGTCACTACTGTGGCTGGGGGCTTTCGGGGTGCCCCGTCACCCCTTTCGCAGCCTTGCTGTGTTTGTCGTTCCCATGGGGGATGCAACGAGGCCAGGAGTCCCAGTGGCACTTGGGATCCAGCACCGTGGGTACAGGCCACGCTGGGCACCCTGCCCCGATGCCCGGGGTCCCACTCCCCCTCTCCTCCGAGAGCTCCAAGGGTGCACCCAGGCACTGCCACTGGGCGCCCAGTGCTGGGGCTGGGCTGGATGTGGCCTCCCAGTACATCCCAGCTGCTTTGCCATCATAAATCAAGAGCTGGAGTGACCAGCTGAGGGCAGGACAGAGTTTCCTGCCTGGGAGCAGCAAACCCTCGGCGAGAGGCGTGCGTTATGGGGGGGGCTGCTACATGAAAGGAGGGGTGGGAAGGCGACTCCTGGGAGAAACTGCTCCGTCTGCGTTTCCCATCGGTGCTGGAGTTTAGCAGAGGCTCCTCGGCCGGTGCCGCCCCGGGACGATGCTCTCAGCCCCACACTGTGCTGCCTTCTCCTCTCCAGCAGAAGGGCCGGGGTGTCCCCTCTGACATCTCCCCTGTGCCGCTTTCCCTGGGGGATCTCGAGGCGTTTTGCACGTGGCCCATGTGCCACCATGAGCTCCCCCGTGGGGACGTGGGGACCCGGCTGAGCGAGGCGGGGAGGGACCGGGAGCTTCAGCACTTGTTCAAATTCTGCTGCTGTCTGCTGGGTACGGGGGTGATGGTCCCCTGGCCGAGGTCACTCTTGGTGATGGATCCACTGGAGAAGGGACCTTGGACCGGTTGGTTTTTGAAGGAGGAAGGGGGGGATCAAGCTTTGGTGGGGGTAAGAATGTCCCTGTGGCATTTGCTCAGAGCGTGGTGTCCCTGCCTGGCTCGTAGCAAACCCCCTTGTATGACCTTGAGCAGAGGAGTTGTCTGTAGCACACGCTGGAGTCCTGTCCTGCGTTAACAACAGAATCGGTTGATATAAAGCTAATACGTTGGGCTGATAAATAATTAAGAGAAGAGGAAAAACCCTCTATGATTTGCTTACCAGGAGCTTGAGAAGGAAGGGGGGGGGAAAGGACGAGGAGGGAAATGAATAATGGATCAAGGTTAAATGGTGAGCGAAAAAGGGAAGCCTTAACGCGGTGAATCCCTGCAACACGCCTGCTGCAGGTTGCCAAAGTAGTTTGTGGTGGCAAACGCAGCTCGTGGCCTCAGCGCAGGCTCGGCGGTGGCAGCCAGGGCCAGCCCAGGGGTGTGTGACACGGGCTCAGCCAGCACCAGACCCTCAGAAGTGGCTTTTTGGGGGGGTGTTTGGTGCCCCCAGTCTGCTCTGGGGCTGGGGACAGTGGGGTGGCCTCATCCTGCAGCCATCGAGGAGGTGCCGGGTGCTGGCAGCGTGGCGGGGACTTCCAGGCAATTCGTTACCCCTCGCTTTGTGCGCGCTCGGCACAACTTCCCTGGAAATTAAAATCACAACGTGCAGCTAATGGATTATTAGCAAAGGGTCCAGCGCCTTGCGCCTCGCTGCGTGCGTAGCCCCCCTGCCTGCCCCCCTGCCCGGGATGGGGTCAGCTCTTCGGGAGGGCTGGGCTGGGGCAGAACATCCCTGCGATGCGACCTGGGTTTGGTGCCCGAGGGCTGGGCTGGCTCCTGGGACCCCGGGGGGGGG
>NW_020799138.1:1710287-1712321 GCF_003259725.1 Athene cunicularia
CAGTTGGATCCCGTTGAGGGATGACCCAGCTCCCACTTCGGCTCAGCTATCACTTCTAGCTTAAAGCCCCCTCCCCGTCCCCAAACCTCAGCACCCCCACCTCTGACCCATAGCAGCGGGGTGCCCCGGGGCTGGCCCTGATCCCGCTCTGCTCTCCCTCCCCGCGCAGATCCCGAGAGGACGAGCACCCACATGATCTCGGCGGATGATGCCGAGTACCCGCGGGAGTACCGGACCTTGGGCAACGGCACCCGGCGCTTCTCCAACGTAGGGCTGGTGCACACCTCGGAGCGCCGGCACACCGTCATCGCCGCCCAGAGCCTGGAGGCCCTCACCGGCCTCCAGAAATCGGAGATGGAGCGCAAGCGGGATGCCTTCATGGACCACCTGAAGAACAAGTACCCGCAGCACGCCCTGGCGCTGCGGGGGCAGCAGGAGCGCATGCGGGACCAGGTAAGGGGCGTCTTTTCGGGGTACGGGGACCCCATCTCACCTTTTGGAGCTGCTCAGAGGTGAAGAGGCTCGGTGGGGGCTTGGATGGTGCATGGAATGGGTGGCCGTTTGCAGCAGCTCTGGGTGGGAGCATCCCTCAAGTCTGAGGAAGAACGTCCCCCAGCCCCAGGGGGGAGCACACCCCTCTCTCCCCAGGGCTGGGGGGGTGGTCCCAGGCACGTTTACCCTGCCACATGGGTGGATTCAATCCCACCAGCTGTCGGCAGCTGTGAGGAAGAGAGAGTCGTTCCTCCATTCAGAGGACGTGTGGAGGGGTGGCAGTGATGGCCGTGAGGGACAGCTGGCACCTGGATTTGTCCCACAGAGGGGTAACACCCAGCCCAGGTCTCTGTGGGTGCAGTCTTGGGGGGGCAGATCTCTCCCCTCGGCACGGTGCCAGGGAGACTGGTGAGCTCCTGGGGGGCTGCGGGGCAGGACGAGCGGAGGCAGTGAGGGGCCGTACCACTGCCCAGGACAGGGTGCGAACGGGCAAGTGCTGCCCAGAGTTTGGTACCCACGTCCAGGTGGGGATCTCCCTTGGTTCCCTCTTCCCTGGGGACTCAGCGCACCCCCAGGGACCCACTGGTCCTCGGAGCAGGACAGCGGGTGACACATCTGGGCACCCTTGGTGAAAGCAGCAGAGCCCGAGGGCTTGAAGGGTCCTTGAGGGGCAACATCCATCCCTTGTGCCTGGGGGTTCCCCCCCCAGGGCCAAGCAGCACCCCAGGGTGCTGGGGAGCCCAGACCGCTCCTCCTCTGGGTGTCAGTGATACCCCAGCGATGCTGTCGGGGCAGCGATAAATCCCCACCTAAACGGGCACTTGTTATAAAAAGGCACAGGGGAGGGTGAGCGCGGAGCAGCTGGAGGAAGTGGCTGGAAAAGAAATCTTATATCATCCCCAACTAGACGCCTCCCCGAGGGACGGAGGCGACAGCTCCCAGCCCGAGCGCGGCGGAAAGAAATCCAGCGTTGTAAGGAAAACAGCGGAGCTCTGGCAGCGCCATCGCTGCCTCCTCCGAGCTGCTTTGGGGGGCAGCGGGGAAGTTGGGGGGGGGGTGTCAGTGCTCTGTAGCCCATCTCCTTGCAAGACGCTCGTGGCTTGGATGCAAAGGGCCAAATCCTGCAGAGCTGCGGTGGTTTGGGCCGGTTCGGCACCCAGATGTTGGTTGAGGGCTGGTTGGTGGTGGTGGCTTTGCTGTTGCCATCAGCCTGAGCAGGGCCGGGTGTCACCCACGGGGCACGGTCCGTGTCTGCGCTGTCGCTTGCGAGACGGAGTGGTGACATTTCGAGCTGCAGAGTGATATTTCTCAGTAAATAACTAGAGATCTTTCCCCTATTATTACAATGATTTAAAGGCTTTTTTTTTGCTTTTTTTTTTTTTTAAATAAGCAGCAGCTATAAAAAAAAATCCAGCTCGTGTTGACTTGGGGTCTGATAAGCTTTGGAAAATTTTTATAAGGTGAAAGAAAGATCATATGAATCCTGGGATGATCTTTATTTCTGAAATCCCTGTGAGTGCCCAGTGGGACTGGGGGGGGGGG
>NW_020799138.1:1713527-1715574 GCF_003259725.1 Athene cunicularia
GGGGGGGGGGGTGTCCAGTCATCCATTGGCACCAGTCAAACCCAGTCTGGCTGTTTTGGGGCTTGGTTGCAGAGGGGCGAGGGTCCCCCTGGGTGACCGTGTAGGACCGTGGCCCCCGGCTGGCTCCATCCCTCCCCACCCCGGGCAGGGGCTCAGCTCCATCCATCCGCCCAGCCACAAACATCACCTATTCGCAAACTGGTGGGGAAAGAAAGAAAGAAAGAAAGAAAAAAAAAATAAAACCACCACAACAAAACAACCCAAATCCTATTCTTTTCTCTTTTTGAAAAGTTTTTGCTTCATTTTCTCTGCAGGCGGTAAATAATAACGGGGAGAAAATGAAACTAGAAACACTGAAAACCCCAGGTGCCAACCTTTAAATGACATTGGGATACAACGCTCTGGGCCTGCCTGAAACGTTTGAAACTTGCTTTGGTATTCTAGGGGAGCCTGGCAGATCACAGGCTTTGCTTGTTTTTTTTTTTTTTTTTTTTTTTTTTTTTTTAAATTACATATGAGAGAGTTTGCAAAATCAGAGGTGAATAGAAACATTTCATAAATGTCAACATCCCTTTCAGTGTAGCAAAGCCTGCAGCAAAATGCCATAGTACTCGTGCATAGGAATTGGAAAGCGAGTGCAATATTAATTTTAATCGTATGTATATATAACAGGGCAGAAAAAACCCAGGCAAATAATTGTACCAACACCCAGCAGACTGCTAGCAAATCTGCGGAGAAGTCCAAGGCGGCAGCTAGCTAATTTAAAACCCAGATGGGAGAATGCGTTAAATGGGCGCGTTAACAATAAAGGGGGGAATTGGGAATCGGGATGAGGTGGCTGATGGAGCACATCAGCTGCTGCGCTTTGGGTCTGCTTTGGGGGTAAATCCTGTCCCGGGACGGGTAAATCCTGCCCTGGGAGGGGTAAATCCTGCCCCAGGAAGGGTAAATCCTGTTCTGGGAGGGGTAAATCCTGTCCTGGAAAGGGTAAATCCTGCCCTGGGAGGGATAAATCCTGCCCTAGGAGGGGTAAATTTTGCCCTGGGAGTGATAAATCCTGTCCTGGGAGTGATAAATCCTGTCCTGGGAGTGATAAATCCTGTCCTGGGAAGGGTAAATCCTGTCCTGGGAGGGGTAAATCCTGTCCTGGGAAGGGTAAATCCTGCCCTAGGAGGGGTAAATCCTGTCCTGGGAAGGGTAAATCCTGTCCCGGGAGGGGTAAATCCTGCCCTGGGAGTGATAAATCCTGCCCCAGGAGGGGTAAATCCTGTCCTGGGAGCGATAAATCCTGCCCCAGGAGGGGTAAATCCTTCCCCAAGAGGGGTAAATCCCGCTCTAGGAGGGGTAAATCCGGCAGGAGAGGGATGGTGAGGCCACGGTTCTCATCTCTGCGCACATCAACGCTTTGGGAGCCGTGACTGGGCCTTGGCCACCCCGCAGTGCCCGATGCCGAGCATACAGAGTTCAGAACATTTAGAAAAATAATAACACGATGGTTTAAGGACGTGACCCCGCTGCCCCTCCCTGCTTCTCCCTAATATCCACGTTGCTTTTGGACGTGCTTTTCTGCAGGGGGGCTCAGAGGGCGCGTACCAAGCCGGGAACGCGTGGTTTTTACAGAGACAAATTATAAACCCCAGAAAATAAGGGATTACAAACCCTCCCTTGCCCGTAAGCAGTTAAAAGCATCCATGCCAGCTGTATCGCAATTAAGCTCTGCCTACCCGGGCTTCTCGCGGCTCGTAAGCTGCAGCATGGGGTTAAATACCGCAGCGGAGCTGGAGCAGGAACGTGCCTCTTTCAGGTCTAAATAAAAGTATCTAAAAGCTTGGATTTTAAGCTTGTCCAGTTCTGCTGCAGGGGAAAAAAAAAAAAAAGAAAGAAAAAGGAAAAATAAAAAAAATAAAAAAAGGAAAAGGAAAAATAATAAAAAAGGAAAAATAAAAAAAAAGGAAAAATTAAAAAAAAGGAAAAACTAAAAAAAAAAGGAAAAATAAAAAAAGAGGAAAAATTAAAAAAAAAAAAAGGAAAAATTAAAAAAAAAAAA
>NW_020799138.1:1717421-1727694 GCF_003259725.1 Athene cunicularia
GGGGGGGGGGGGGCTTGGCAGGGCTGTGGGTGCCCCCCCAGGACATGGGGTACCCGGACACTCGGTTTTTACCAACCCTGTGGTCGTGGTGGTGGTTCTTGTGAACGGCGCTTGCAGGGACCTGCTGGTGGGAGTTCGCTGGGGCAGGGGGAGCGAGAAGAGGGGGGGAGCGAGAAGCGGGGGCCCTTCGTTGCTCTTCCCGGGGTCTGGGCTTGGTCTCCGGAGGTGAAGTGCGTTGGGAACGGACACAAACCGCTGTAATGGTGGAGGAGAGCGTGAGCGGCTGTCGGGAGTAACATGAACGAGCCTTTCTCTGTGTGTGTGTGTGTGTGTGTGTCTAAGACTGCAGCTAGAGCTGGTTTTATTGATTCTCTTATTTTTCCCTGACTGGGAGAATTTCCTGACTGATTAAGAGAGACCTGGCCCACGGTTTGGCTGGGAATCAGGTCCCGGGGTGTTGGAGTTGTGTAAAGGTCTGTGGGTCACCCCGCTTCTCCTTGGGCTTTATTGCAGAGCAGGGAGGAACGCGGTCCTGAAAGTCCCTGAGAAGTGGGTAATAAATACGGCCGCGGTGGTGACAGCACCGGCCACCCCGGGGGGGGACATTTATGAGCCCGTGGTATAGTCCAGGAGGGAGAGACCCAGTGGTTGCCCGTCGGGAATTGGATCCGACTCCATCCCAGCGCTCCCCAGTTCCCCGGCGCCGCTGAGGGCAGCGCGGTGCCGGCCCGGGGGGGCCGTCGTGTTCCTGCCTCTCCGGCACACACCGACGTGTGCCCCCATCCCTGCCCCAGCGCCCAAACTTTGCTGCTGTTCCAAACCCAAATTCGGCTCCTTCTTGCCGGTGGCTTCGAGGGTCCTTGTGAGACGGCGCTGGGCTGGAGCGGAGCGGGGTTGGGGAAGAAAACACCAAAAAGCTGCAGCAGCCGGAGAGGCAGCTCCTCCGTCCCTCCGCTAACGCAGACCTGGCTCTGGCGGGGGGGCAGCCAGAGGCCGGAGTCGAGAAGAACAGTCGGTCTCCATCAGCAGCTGCGTGTTGGTGCCCTCTGCCCCCCCCTAGCCTTGCTGCTGGCCGGGCAGGGTGGGGGCAGCATCCTTCACTGCACCCCGCGGTGCTGGTACCCCACAGGACCTTGCGGTGGGGGACTCGGCTGCTGTAGCCCCCCAACCCGGGGAGGTGGTTGTGGTGTTGCCAGATCTGCAGGTCCAGAGGACCCTGTGGAGGCTCCGGCCCCCCTCACCCTTGGGTGGGAGGTTCGGAGGTGCCTGATGGAGGGTGGGGGGGGGTCACCCCAAAGCTCTCGGGGGTCGGACCCTGGCTCTGTGCAGTGGGGAGTGGATGGATGCTCGCTGCCTGCTCGCTGCCAGGTTTACCTTACACGTCCCTATTGTGTTGGTCCACCTACGCCGTGCCGTTGCCATAGCTACTCTGCAATCTGATCTGCCCAACTTCTGCCTGGTTTCCCTGCCTTCCCCCCAAAACCTTTGGTCCTGCTCCCTGCCTGCCCTCCCCACGCCCCGGGAGCAGGACGGGGGGGGGACCGTGGCCCCTGCACTGGGGATCTGCCAGCAGCGATGGGGCAGAGACGCACACACCCCCTCCCTCCCCATCATGAGCAGGCATAGGAATCTTCAGAGCACCAAGGCCGGACCCCAGGGAACCTGCAGCGCAAGAGGGGTCCCTGACCTTGAACGTGGAGGCTGCAGAAGGGAGATTTTTCAAGCCCGAGCAGGCAGTTGCATGGCTGATCCTCAGCAGAGCGTTTGCCCTGACGCATCGCTACCTGGGGGGGCATTGCTGTAAACAGAGGGTGCTGATTTGCTTTGTATTAGCATTGGGAAAGGAGGGGGCTTGAGTGAGGGTCAGGAGGGCAAATCCACTGATGTCCAAAGGCGTTTGTGCTCTAATAGCGCCTGGGCCGCCTCGGAGACGCTGAGCTGTAGGTCAGGGCTGTAATTGCTGCTGGAGAGCTGACAAATCTCTCCTGGAGAGGAGGAGGCTGGTGCGAGGGCAGACGGAGGGACAGCGCGGTCCCACAGGCAAACTTCGAGCCGTGCAGCCGGGCCAGGGGTCTGTCGGGGATGGCTACCATCAGGGTCACTGTGGCAACCTGCTGTGACATCTCTGGATGGACACCAGAGCCTCTTTGGGCTGGGCGCTGGAGAGAGGTGTAGTGAAACCCAAGTCTCTGCCTAAAGGTGCCTGAAAGGGGAGCGTCTCGGTGCCCTTTCCATGGGGGGGCTGGGGTGGAAGACTTTAGGAGCCCAGGTCTGATGGGAACTAGCCCCAGCACTCCTGCAGCCCGGCTTATCTCGCCCCAGCCTCTCTCCTGCGTGCTGGGATGCTCAGGCTTGAGGGTCCTTTTGGAATAATTGTGAGACCTCGGATGACAATATCCGCAGTGTCGATGTCCCTCCTCACTCCAGCTGGTTGCCGTTTGCCTTTGACTCTCTATCGTCATTTTTGCTATTTCCACCTTAATTCAGCTTCGCTTGCGCTGAAAAGCGTTAAAAAACTTTAATAGGGAGAAACAGATTCAATTCACTTTAGTGTTATTTTTCAAGGAGATTTTTTGTTTGTCAAGACACTGCCTGAGGGGGACTCTATCAGAAACTGGAACTCCTGAAAATGAGTTAATTAAAAAGCCAATGAAACTGCCTCTGTCCCTCCCTTTGGTGGAGTGTGCTGGGGATGCTGCTGCTGTCCATTTTAGAGGGACACATTCGGTCCTGCCTAGTTAATCACTAACAGATTTGTGTTATAATTGCTAACCGGGGGAAGTCTGTCCTGGTCAAGGCAGTGACTCACTTGGATTTCATTTACCTCCTGTCTTCTCCCGGGACAGTCACAAAGACTATTTTTTAAAAACTTAACTCCAAAATGTTCTTCGCTATATTCCCCCAGCTCTGGTTTTCCTCTTCTGCAGCGCTCACGTGTGCGGGTGCATCTCCCCGAGCATTCGCGTGTGCATGAGTTCCCTCACGGCTGGGGGGGTCACAGGAGCAGCTCAACCCACATTTCACGCTTCCACGCGTCTTCCAGCCCTGAAGCACATGCCTGTGCACACGTGTGCACGTCTGTGCTTTTTTTTTTGGGGGGGGGGGGGTTTTTGGGGGGGGGGGGGGCCGGTCCTAGTTAGTCCATCATTTTGCAGCATCATGGTCATGACTTTCATTGTAATTATAATCTCAGCCTGTGTAATTCTTCATACCTTCTGCACAGCTCTGCTGCGAGCGAGCCTGCCTGTTTTATCGGTTGTAACAAGGCTGTTGCTTCAAATCCTCTCTCAGACCATTATCTCCCTTTGATGCTTTTGAAGAGCCAGCGATATGTTAATTCTACCTTGGCCCTCTCCTCTTGCCTTCCCTTTGTACGAACCCACCCCTGCCAGCCTGGCCGGCTGCCGCGGTGCTCTCAGGGGAGCTGGGCGCCGCGCTTGGGCTCTCTGCTCCGTCCCCTGGATTTGGGGGAGCTGCTGGGACCTGCCTGGATTTAAGGCTGTGGCTGCTTGTGCTGCCCCGGTCCCCTGTCACTGCCAGCTCCTTGGGTACAGCCTGTGCCCGGAGCTGGGGGTACCTGTGCCAGGGGGGCTCATCCTCTGTGCTTTGGGAAGATTCGGGGTGGATGGAGGATGAGCGAACGGGCTGGGCAAAGCGCCGGTGCGGCAGCAGTGCCTGCAAGGACAGATGGAGCCCCCAAAAGGTCTGCGTGGGGTGTCCATCGCCCACTTGGCCCTGGCAGGCAGCACCAGATTGTCAGCCCTGGACAGTCCTGGCTCTTGGCAGGGGACGGGCAGGGCAGGCAGCATCCCCTGTTCCCCATCCAGCCCGTAGCCTGGCTGGTGGCCACAGCCCCGCTGAAGGCAGAGCTCTGCTTGGGGGTCCCGTGCCCCTCCTGGGGCTGCCAGCCAAGGGGCTTTTTTGTGGCCTGATCCAGGGATCAGGGAGAGGGTGGGTGCTGTACCATCCTGGCACGGGCTCTGGGTCACGCTAACCAGCCCAAATCTCTTCCAGAACATTCTTGATTCCCTCCCACGGCACCTGGGGTTCAGACAAGCTCATCGCCAGTTTGACGTGGAGTGGCTGTGTGTGGTGGGGATGTAATTTATGGACTTTGTGATAAGCCTGTCCAGTCATCCTAAAATAATAAATAAAATACATACCAAGGGCTGGCATGAGATAGGATCAGTAATATCAGGGTCTGAGGAAAATTACTGAGACTCTTCAACAGCAAAATAAAGAGCATGGAGGGGGGAAGAAAAACGTCACAGGAGGAAAAAGTCAGTAGCATCATCTCCCACCCCAGACTGGGTCAGGGACTGGAACAGACTGGTTTGGCCACAACTTTTCCAGGCAGTGCTTGGAGTATTTGGGCAAAACATGCAATGCTCTTGTGGAGGCCCATTGCAGCCATTCAAAGCACAAAGGAGTTCAGAGGGGGGGTGAGCACCCCCTCGTGTGAAGGCAGCATATCCATGCCTGCAGGGACCGGGCACCCCGCTGCTGCCCTCCCCGGGTGGGGGGTCTTGGATGGGGGGGGGGTCTCATCCCTCTTCCTTGCCTGGATGTGCTGGTGGGGAGACCCTGGCCAGGGAAGGGGATGAAGGATTTACTCCCATCCATGGGAAATGGGCTGTGATTTATGAAGTGTCCCTCGCCCAACCTTTCCAGGGAAGCAGCATCCGCGCCCGGCCTTGGGGTGTTGGGATGAAGGCTTGAGGGCTGCCGAGCAGCAGCACCCTTACAGAACCGCTGCCCTGTGCAGCTTCACTTGAGACGTTTCTACTCGAGGCTCGGCACGTCAAACCCTCCGGGAGCTGATGCAATCCTGCTCACCCCTCGGAGACTGCGCGACGGGCTGTTGCTTCCCTGCTCTAACCGAGGAGAAACCCGCTGCAGTGGCCCGAGCTCCCACCCGGGGTCAGACGCTTTGGCCTGACCCGTGGGGGTGCTGCAGTTTGGGCTTTGACCCCCCTGCTTGGCCGGGCAGGTCGCGGTGCTGCCAGCCCTGCCTCGCACCCGGCACCTTGGGCCTGGAGCTGGGGCTGCGGAGAGCTGCGGCTGCTGTGCTAATTCCTCCGTGCGATGGGTGGCTTCGTTTAGGACCGAAAGGCGTTCTGAGGCGGTTTCTCACTTTCAAGCTCCCGGTGTTTTGGAAAAGCTTGGCATGGCCAGGATAGGCTTGGATCCTGCTGGTTGTTATCTAACGGTGCCTGGTAATCGCGGCTCTGGACTTCTATTTCTGGTTCTGCCTCTGAATCACACGGCGTGCCCTTGGAAAAGACCTTTGTGCCTTGAGGCTTGTCTGCATGAAAGCACTGCACTCGTTGGACTTAAATCACTTTTAAACCAGTTTTGGTTTGGTCGAGGCAGAACTTGGTTTGGGTCCACTGATGCCTTACGGAATAATAACGGGAACTGCATCTTGAATTGGGCTAAGAGTATCCCGCTGATGCTTGAGATGAGACTAAAAGGTGAATTTGGGTTAATACACATAGACTAGACCTGTATTTACCTTGTCAGCGGAAGGGTTAATACCCCAGCAGCAAAGCTGCTGGTGGATTGTTAAAGTCCTTGGATAAATATTCCGTGATGGTCTAAAGTTATTGCAACTTCTTCCTCTGCTCCCAGAGCGCTGCGATCAGAGACTCCTCAGCAGCCGCTGGGCATTGCAGGGACTGATGGGGACTGGGAGCTTGGTGCGGGAGCTTGCTGCCTATTTTAAAAAATAATTAAAAAAAAAAATCATTCTCTAAGTAACAAATCAGGTTTGCAGCCACAGTGAACGTGGTGGGGGGAATAAACGCTGTAAAAAACAGCAAGGGGATAGGTGGGTGTGAGAGGGGAGGAAAGAGCAGTCAAGAACTTTGATCCCAATAAAAAAACTGTTGGGACAAAAGCTGCTCTGCACCCGTTTCTCCCACCTTGCCCGTTACCCGCCCGTCTCGGTGATGCCAAAACGCTTCCCCTGCCAGCAAGGTGGATCAACACTTCTTGTTGCTGGGTCTGACCTCCCTTCTGCTGGGTACGCTGCCCCCCCGGACACAGTCTCGGGGTGCTGCTGGATACAGGGTGCTGCTGCCCCGGCGTTAGGGACCAGCCCTGGGGTGGGATGGAGCCGCTTGCCATGCTGCTGTGCCAAGTGCATGCCCTGCTCGGAAGGGTTTCACCGGGGTGCTCAGCCCTGGGTGGGGGGGTCCCGCTCCCCACATTGTCCTCTGAGGATTTACTGGGCTCCTGCGGCCCCGTCCTGGCTGTGCCAGCCCTGGGAGGGGATTCTGAGTCTCACCCACGTGCCATTCGGCTGCCCGGCAGTGGGTATTGCAGCTCTGAGCATCCTCGGGGCCTTGGGAGCGATCTCGGCGGGTGGCTGGGGGGCAGGAAGCCCCCGAGCTCTCCAGCTTGCTGGGCCGTGGGCGCCGCCAGCTCCCGTCACTCGCTGTAGCATATTGGCTTGACACCAGTGGAAACGCTGCGAAGCAGCAACAGAGGGAGGTAGCAGGGGCGAGGAGGGGGGGATTGGAAGATCCCTTTAAAAATGAAAATTATTCTGACTTCCAGCACCGACTCCCAGGGCCGGCAGCCTGACCAGCACGTGCCGGGACGGTGTGGGCAGACCAATGACTCCAGTAGCGATGCTGGGCTGCCGTTGTGCTCCCCGCTTCGCTCTGCTTGGGATCCCCTCAGCCTGTGTTCAACACCCTGCCCGCTTGCATGATCCCGCTTCCCCTTTGCCAGCCCTTAGCAGCATGAAACTTAAGCAACCCGTTGGGAGGGGACTCTAAGCAGAACCGAGAGCAGGTTTAATGTCGCAGTTTAAAGTCAACAATTCTCAAAAGGAAAACAAAAGTCAAACCAGAATCTTAATGGTAATTTTTTTGTTTTTGTTTTTGTTTTGTTTTGTTGTTTTATTTTCTGTTAGCAACCCAACTACTGGAGCTTTAAGGTCAGTATTTCTGATTTTTTTCATGCTTCTGTTTGAAATGCATGCACTTTTCCACCCTTGCCTCATCTTTGTGTCTGTGTTAGGGGGGGTGGGAACTCGGGGTTTTTTTGGTTGAGGATTCCTGTGCCAAAGTAGTTTGTTCTCAGCTCAGCCACAGTTTAAACTCGTGAGAAGGATCTTATGCTTTCGGGTCGAGTTGTTGTGCAGAGATAAACCTGTTGTCTGAGGGGGACCAATCTATGTCCTGCCCTCACTTGGAGCGTTGCGATCCCACGCTCAAATCCTGCTGCTTTAGAGTTATTGCATTGCAGCAGAGACCTTAATTCTGGGAAAAGGACGGAAAAGAGCCTGTTGTGGATGGGTTTAGAAGTCCACCTGCGGAGCTCCATCCAGGGGCTGGCTTCTGGGCAGAGAGACAAGGGTTGTTGCTCTGATTTCCAGGCGAGGAGGAGGAGGAGAGCTGCTGAGCAGAGCCCGTCCCTGCCGCCGTGACCCTTCCCATCACACCCTGTCTCCGTCACTTCTCTGCACTTGACCGTGTGCCCAGCACTGGTTCCCCCTTCAGGGCCCTGATCTCCTTCTCCTGAGCCCCTCGTTCCCCGGAGAGCCCGCGCTGGTGGGCAGGAGACGAGCCCGGGGGTCTCGGGATGAGCTCTGTGGAGGGGTGGGGATGGAGAGGGAGGAGGAACGGGCTTTCCATCACAAATTCCACGCCGGACCCCAGAGCCTGGCTTGTGTGTGGCATGTCGAGGGATCTCTAGACCAGACAGCAAAGTTTATTTGTTTGGCTGATGGTGTTGGGCCCCGCGGGAGGGGAAGGGGCGGCTCTGTCCCACATTGGCCCATCGCATCGCTGTCACCATCCTCTGCTCTGTCGCTTGGGCGTTACGGTACCGGCCTCTTCCTCAGGAGGCTGCTGCCGGAGCGACAGAATGGAGAAATCATGAGGGTTTGCTTTATTGCACTGGGATCCGTGTGCCTAAACCCACCTTTTCCAGGGGACCCTGACAGGGTCTGCGCCTGCCTGGCGATTCCTGCCAGCACCTTGCAAACAGTTGCCTTATTGTCTGGCAGGGTGAAGTACGCATGTCATCGCAACTCCCCTTCCTCCCGCCTCCCTCCTCCTCCTCCTCCTCGCCCAGGGATGCGGTGGCAACACTTCAAGGTCAGGCGTGTGGCTGGATGACCTTGGCGTGTTGTCCCCGGTGGGTTTGCTCTTCCTGTGGAAAAAACAGGCGTTTTCCTTGGTTGGCAGCGGAGAGTGGAGGAGTCGTAAAATGCAGAATATGTGCACTTGCTCCGAGGTTTCATTCTTGAAGTACTTGCAGCGGAAAAGGCGCGAGCGGCAGCTCCCTGAATATTCAGCTGTCTGAGTTCTCACCGGCCGGTTTCAGCCACGTGCTCTGAGGGACATTCCTGGGACTGGAGGGGGAAGGCACAAAAGCCTCATTTTAAATTTTTTTTTTCCCACCCCTCGTATTTCCTAAGAAATAAAATGGGGACAAACTTCAGGGGTCCACCCATCCCAGAGGGCTCCTCCTCGGCAGCGGCTGGGGGTTTGCAGCCACAGAGGGTGTGTTTTTGATAACTGCGTCTTTTTCCACCCAAACCTGGGAGCATTTTGCCTTGCACGCAGAGCATCTTCCCTTGCGGTATCTGCTGTGGAAACGCGTTACGGGTTAAATCGCCCTCCCCTTCCTGGCGGAGGGAGCCCCCCAGCTGCCTGACCCCCCTGCCAAGTGGAGCATGAGCCAGGGGCAGCTGGGGATGGCTTGTCCCCGGGAGAGCCCTGCGGGGAGGCTGATCCCAGCAGGCAGGTGCTGGGGGCTTCCTCGAGGCCACCGCAGCCCCCCTGCATCCTCTGGGGTCTTCTGTAGCTGTAGGCTTGGCCTTCAGCTGGGAAAGCTGCCTCCCACCCCCTCTCTCCTCAAAATAAAACTTTCATGACCCTTTAGGTTCCCTGTCTGCGTCCAGCTGCCACCCTGTGCTGCTGGGGGTGCAGAGCCAGCCCTTCTCCATCCCTTGGCCGAAGCGGGGGGGCTGCAGCCAGAGCCCCGGCTGATGGGGGGTGGAGGGGATCGGATGGTGGGGAGGGCTGTGCCAAATTCCTAGGGACACCCAGGGACGTGGTGTGCTGCTGCTGGTGCAGGTCCTGCCCTGGACACCCCAAATCTGCCTGGGGACAGGCGATGGGAGGCGCTGGCTGCGATTTGGGGGTCTCCAGGCGTGGGCTTTGGGGGGAAGGGGGGCCCTGCATTGCTGGGTTTGTTGGTCTTGGTGCTGGAGATGAGCAGACGCTCTTGTATGTCCGTGGTGATGCCATCGTTGTGGAGAGGGGTCTGGGCGATCGCGCTGTCCCCAGCCATTTCATCCTCCACGTCCCCTCACATCTGCGGGTCCTGCCGCTGCCCCCTGCCCTGCTCCATCCTCCCACCCCGTGCCCAGGCGCATCCCTGGGATTTCTGCGCTCGCTTCTAGATTGAGCCAGCCCTGCTCGGCTCACGGATGTCCCTTCCCACCAGCTGGGTCGGGCTGTGGGCTCGCACGGAGCCATCGATCCAGCTGCTCTGTGGCTGCTGTCGTGCTGCTGCCGGTCCCCAAGTCCCCGGGCAGATGCTGGAGTCCCTCAGCCAGGACAACCTGGTACCCACCCGCCTCTCCATCACCTAAACCACATCCCAGCTCAGCCTGCACCCCTGCCTTTGGCGTGACTCCAACCCACCTCCTGGGTGTCAGACAGCCTCTCCCAGGCAGGAGCAGCTCAGCCTCATGGTTTGCAGGGCCTGGGGGCTCCAGAGTCCCATCCCTGGATCTGTCTGGGGGGCGAAAATCCCTCCCCAGGGACGCAGCTGGGAGGGGGCTCCGCTGAGGAGAGAGCGACGAGGCAGCGCCGAGGGGTGGGGGGTCCCGAAGTGTAACGTGGGGGGTGGGCTGGCTCCTTGCTGGGCTGGAGGAGGAATGGGAAGAACTGAAGGCAGAGCCTCGGCTGAGCTCCTTTGGTGCCAGGGCTTTAAAAGAACATCAGAGGGACCGAAGCAAAAGCTAACAGGAAAAAAAAAATATCTAGGATGTGGAAGGGAGAAAGGCCACATTTTTAAAAACAAGCGTCTGTTGTGCTGTAACTGCACAGCTCCTGCTCCAGCTTCATCCAGGCTTCAGCTCCTCTTCCTCCACCCCGGCACGGGCACGGCGCATCCCGGGAGCCCCTCGGCTCATTTCCATCCCCGCGGCCAGCCGGGGGCTCGAGGCGTTTGCCCAGCCGGTATTACAGGCAGGCAGCGTGGTATTTACTTGCAGGAGACGAGCAAATACCAGGCAGGCTTAGCT
>NW_020799138.1:1727744-1730105 GCF_003259725.1 Athene cunicularia
TTTTTTTTTTTTTTTTTTTTTTTTTTTTTTTTTTTGTCCCTTCAAACCAGCCCCTCCGAGCCTTTTCCCAAGAGGTGCCCGCACATGTTAACCGGAGCCTGGCCTCCCTGTGTACAGCTGTTAGAGCAAATCATGCCTCAGATGCCAGAGCTGAGCCTTGTCACCTGTCACTCTGAAGTCCCCGTCACTAATGCTGCTGACCCGGGTGTTCCCGTCGCTTTGCAGCCTCTACTGGCTCCCCTCCCTCCTGTGACCCCCCCAGCCAGGGCTTGTCCCTTCTCCCCCCCATCCCCTTTCTGCTGCTTTCTCACACTTGGCTTTGCTTCCCATCTGCCAGCATCCCTGAAGGATGCAGTAATTTGATTATTTTTGGAAGATGCCGTCACACGAGGCAGCGTCACCAGAGCATGGGGATTGAACGTGGCCGGCGCTCAGCCCCAGTGAGGAAGGGGATGGCTGGGGTCAACGTCCGCCCGGGGCTGAGGCAGCACGGGCACCCTCACCCCCAAAAGCATTAGGAAAAAAATGTTTCCCAGCAAGAGTAGTCAGAGAGTGGAACAGGCTGCCCAGGGAGGGGGGAGTCCCCATCCCTGGGGGTGTTTAAGGGTCGTTTGGATGAGCTGTGGGGGGACGTGGGGTAGGGGAGAACTTTCTAGAGTCGGGCTGAGGGTTGGATGATCCCGAGGGGCTTTTCCAACCTGAATGAATCTGTGATTCTATGATCTCCTGCCACACACCCCTCCATAATGCTCCTGGGACCACCTCAGCCCCAGGGGAGGGGCTGGATCAAGCCTATTTCTGGACACCCACCCCACCTTGTCCAGGGTCTCCCGGCAGGGATGCTCTTCTCCCCATGGATGCTGGGCTGGAGGTGCCTGGTTGAGACACAGAGAAAACAACTCCAGGAACAAAAGGCCACCCGCCTTTGCTGGGAGGTTAATGATTACCCTCCCCGTGGGAGCCAAGGTCGCACCCAGCGCCGGGGAATGAGGATGAGTGGGCACAGCGTGTCCCCTCACCCGCGGGTGCTCCCAGCTCCAGCCCTGCTCTGGGTGCCAGGACCTTCTGCTTCCCCACTGCTAGTGGCCAGACTGCTCCACCCACGTGCTTTTTGGGAAGAAAGTGAGTGTTTTGGGGGCTGAACGCAGAGCGCTCAGCGTGGCCGGACTCCTGGTGTGGTGTGGCAGGGACAGCCCTTGGAGCTGCTCTCTCCTCTGCAGACATCCTGATCCCCCACAGCCCTGCTGATGCCAACCCTGCCGCCTGTGCCTGGAGAGGGACTGGGACGGACTGGGAGGGACTGGGAGGCACAGCCACCATGGCGGGCAACCAGCAGCTGTCAATATTCATGAGGCTGCAGAGAATCCAGGCTTTTAAATATTCATCAGGCAGGCGAAGGTGGGAGGCTGTTGGTGCCAGCAGGAAGGGGAAAAAAAAAAAAATAAAATGCAGAGAGGGGGCAAGCAGCCGCTGGTGGCCCCCGCGGGCCATGTCCAAGGGCAAAAGGGTGTTTTGGAAACACGACGTCGGAGTGTTGGGCTCCTGCTCATCACCTTCAGAGGGCCGGGCAGCTCGTGGGCTTTGCAGGGCAGGCGCGGGGGGTGCTGGTGGCAGGGAGGTGCTCGCTGTAGGGGTACCCCCTTTCCTTCACCCCCACGTGGGGCCCATCGCGAGCTCCCACCCGGGTCCCGCTCACATCTGGCTGCTGGTAGCAGGCTGTGCACATCTGGTGGGGAAGGCCCCTTTCTTTAGTCAAGGGGTCTGGTTTAAAAAACTAATCCGATTTTAACGCTAATCCTGTTAACATTGAGATCAGGATTAATTCTGGGTTAATCGGGATAATCCTGACAAAATGTTGAGCATTAGACGTTGGATGAATTATTGCTGCCGTGAGCGGTACGCTTTTAATTTGGCGGCGAGACCCAGGCGGGGTGAGAGGGGTGGGGGCTGGTGGAGGGCGATGGAGAGGCCACGACCCCCCTTGGAGGGGGGAGACTCAGAGTAGATGCTCAGAGCGCCCTGGGTCTCTCATTTCTTCCACCTTTGCTGCTTCAGCCCCACTTGCCTCCAGTTTTTCCTCCTTTTCTTCCCAGCTGGGCATCTCCTGGCTCCTCCATCTCGGGAGGCAGGAGCTGGGCTGCTGGAAGTCCCTCCCGGCATGGAGGTTTTGCTGAAATTCAGCGCTCCTGGCTGCTGGAGCTGCTGTGAAATGCTGCACAAGGATGCAGAAGGGTTCAGCTGCAGCTGCATGGCCCCTGCTCGCTGGGAGGAGCGTGGCATCGCAGCCCTGGGCATGCAGGACTGGGAGAACTGGGCTGCCCTGTCTGAAACTGGTTTGAAACTCAAGAGCTGGGGGGGGGT
>NW_020799138.1:1730155-1737320 GCF_003259725.1 Athene cunicularia
CTCCCGCAGCTCTGCTTCCGTCAACATTTCCAAGGACCATTTTAATGGAAATTTGAAACTTTTTTTTTTTTAAGCAGCTCTAAGAGCTGCTAAGGAAAACAGAGGCAGGGGAGGGAGAGATTCCCCGATACCTGTCCTGTAGTACTTCCTCCCCCATTTCTCTGCTTGCCTGACCCCCTCACAACATCATAGGGGGGGGCTTGGGGGTCATTCAGCCCCCTTGGGTCAGCACAGTGGTACCCGCCCTTCTCTCCTGCCGAGATGCTGGGATGAGAATCCAGCATCTCCATCCCCACCCCCTGGGCCCCAGTAATGGCTGGAGGGGCTCTGGTGGAGGACGGGGCTGTGCCCTTCGTGCCTCAGGGTGCGGGACAGTGGAGCTTTGCGAAAATAGACTCGAGTTGTGTCTGGACAAGCCCTCTGAGACTCCCCAGCCTGCCCAGCTCCCACCGTCAGGAGCCTGGTCACTACCCGAAGCAGCTCTGACCCGTCCGCAAACAAACCGATGTCAGCGCACTCACCGACTGCTCCATTCATTCACTCATTCATTTATTCCTAACGAACTCCGCTCATCCTTAATTATTGATGCTGCCAGAGAGTGGGTCAGCAAAGAGCTGCCGGCTGTTTTGTAAGAGGAGCAGAGCTCAGGTAACAGGACACTTCCCCAGCAGACACCTCCTCACCTTGAGGCTGGGGGGTCTGGCGGGGCGATGCCCAGGTGCCGGGGATGCTCTGGGAGGGATTTGAAGCCAGGCTCGAGGTGAGGAGGTGTCTGCTGGGGAAGTGTCCTGTTACCTGAGCTCTGCTCCTCTTACAAAACAGCCGGCAGCTCTTTGCTGACCCACTCTCTGGCAGCATCAATAATTAAGGATGAGCGGAGTTCGTTAGGAATAAATGAATGAGTGAATGAATGGAGCAGTCGGTGAGTGCGCTGACATCGGTTTGTTTGCGGACGGGTCAGAGCTGCTTCGGGTAGTGACCAGGCTCCTGACGGTGGGAGCTGGGCAGGCTGGGGAGTCTCAGAGGGCTTGTCCAGACACAACTCGAGTCTATTTTCGCAAAGCTCCACTGTCCCGCACCCTGAGGCACGAAGGGCACAGCCCCGTCCTCCACCAGAGCCCCTCCAGCCATTACTGGGGCCCAGGGGGTGGGGATGGAGATGCTGGATTCTCATCCCAGCATCTCGGCAGGAGAGAAGGGCGGGTACCACTGTGCTGACCCAAGGGGGCTGAATGACCCCCAAGCCCCCCCCTATGATGTTGTGAGGGGGTCAGGCAAGCAGAGAAATGGGGGAGGAAGTACTACAGGACAGGTATCGGGGAATCTCTCCCTCCCCTGCCTCTGTTTTCCTTAGCAGCTCTTAGAGCTGCTTAAAAAAAAAAAAGTTTCAAATTTCCATTAAAATGGTCCTTGGAAATGTTGACGGAAGCAGAGCTGCGGGAGGGACAGATGTTGTTTTGCTCCCAGCTTTGCTCCCAGCTTTAGTCGCCGCTGACCCTCTCTGGCAGCGCAGAGACGAGTGGCCGAGGCTTTGGCCCCACTTCCCTGAGTGCCCGGAGGGACCCGTCACCCCGGGGGGGGGCCCAGCGGGGCCGGGGTCCCCAGTCCCCATCAGTGCATTCCCAGCTTTTCCAGTGCCCAGGCACTGGGAGCATCCTCAGCTCAGTGTTTGAGGATGGGGGTTACACCTGCAATGCCCATGGAAAGGTTTTTCTGGGTGAGGGGAGGGCCATGGGACTGTGTCCACTGTTTTTTTTTTTTTCCCCATTTCTTTGTTTCTGAGGTCTGTTTCCCCAGGCGTGGGCTGGGAGAAGTGGTCTGGGCCCGGCTGTCACAGATGCTCCGCTTCATCTCTGGCTTCTCAATATTGACTGTCCCATCCCTCACGCTGGCCCTGTCCCCTGGGGGGTGCGCTGACGTGTCACGGTCCCCACGCTGCCAGGAGGGACCGTCCCCTCTAGCCCCAGTGAGCCAAAATTTGGGGATTCAGGGCAGGAGGCAGCAGCCCGAGGGGACGCGTGTGCAGGCAGGCATAGGGATGCAGGTAATGCCTGAGAGAAATAGACATTTTAATTATTTTTTTAATAGACATTTAATATTTTTTTTTAATAGATAGGGAGACAGACAGGGAGGGAGAAGAGTGATGGAGAGCAAGGATCCAGGAAGCATCAGCAGCCCCACATGAGGCATCCCGTTGCCCTCCCCAGTGCTGGCTCCGAGGGATGATGGGCCAGGAGATGGCACAGAAAGGTGCCAGTGGCTCACCCTGGTCCCGCAGGAAAAGCCCAGGGTGGCTCGAGCATCCCCACATCGGTGATGCTAAAACATCCTTCCCCTCTCCCGGCATCGCAGCTGGAGGCTGGTGGGGTCCCCTCATCCCCAGCACAACCCGGATTTTCGAGGTGCTGAGCTCCAGTGCCCATCCCCGGAGCTCAGCACCACCAGATGGGACCTGTAGTCAGATGCTGGATTAAATGCTGAGAGTGGGATTATGAGGAATTAATCCAGATCAGTGTCCAACCAGGGGCTGGAGCTGGGGGTTTATGTACTCGGTAAATAACCGGTGGCGTCGCCTTGCCCAGGTCTGGGCTTGCCAGCTCCACGCCAGCTGTTTCCCAAGCTGGCCGGGGTGGATTTTAGGGGGCTGTCGCCTTTATCCCCATCATGCAGCCTGGCAGAGGAGGTGCAAGACAGGCGGGTGCTGGGAAGGTGGCAGCAACGCGGCTGCCCCGCACCTCTGCAGGGCTCCGTCCGCCTGCGCAAGGGCGATGCCCGGCCGGCCCGAACGCGCTCCCCTGCATCATCCCTGCCGATGGGGCAGGATGGGGCGTGAGCTGGGGGGGTCTGGGGGCTGCTGCCGGATCCAGCCCCGTAGCAGCAGCCCTGAGGCTGCTTCTCCTGGTGACCGCAGGGTCCTGGGGAGAGGCTGAGCTCGGGGCCAGACGCTGCCTGGGGTATTAGCACGGTGAGGGTTTATCCATCCCGGCTGTGAGTACAGGTCTGTATGGGCGCTTGGGGCTGTGGTCCGGCTGTCCCAGCTGGTTTTGGGGAGGAGGTGGGGGGGCTGAACTGGGAGGAGGAAGAGGGAAGATGGAGGAGGAGGAGGAGGAAGGAGATGTCTGCATCTCCTCTGCCACAGGGTGCTCAGGGACCACCCTCCTACTGCCCAGTCTCCTTGTCACAAATAATATTCTTACCACGGCTGAAACACCCCTGAGCACCGCAGGTTGCTGGGCGCTGGAGGGTGTGTGATATTCAGAGGGGTCAGGCAGAAACGGACCCGAAATGGCTGTTTTCTTCTCAGGTCGAGTCCGACACCACCCTCAAGAGCCTGCTGTGGGTAGGAGCAAGGTGCTGGCAGAGGCTCAGCTGCCTCCGCTGTGACAAACCCTTTGCTCCGAGGGTCCCGTTGCAGGGTCAGACTCGTTGCCTGTCTTAGGAGCTGAGGGGAAATAATGAGCTCCGGTGGCTTTGAGTTTTGCATGGGAACAGCTGCAGAGTGCCCTGCTCCATCCCGGGGCAGGAGCCTTTTCCCACACAGTTTTTCTTGGTTTTGTTTTTCTTCTATCTTCTTCTAAGTGCCCTGCGGGAGGCCCTGAGCTGCTCCTCTGCCCCAGCTCTCCCAGCTCCGCTCCCTCCAAAGTCCTTCTGCCACCCTCCTCTGTGCCCCTGGTCCCTCCACTTCTCTCCTAAATTCTCCCTCTCTTCCCTGCGATTGTCTGGACTCTCCATCGAGACTCAGCAGCTCCCTGCCCCTGCTCCACTGGGATGTCTGTGATGCCCATCACCGCCCTGCTCCTTGCCTGGGCCCCCCAGACACCATTGGCACCTCAGCTCCTTCCTTCCCTCCTTCCCTGAGCGTTCAGCCCTCAGAGCTGGGGAGGGTAATATCGAAGAGGGGAGAGGGGTGTGGAAGAAGGCAGGAAAGGATGGGGACAAGAAGGGAGATGAGGAGAGAAGCATCCTTATCTAGCCAGACAGATATAATGAATCCGTTTCAGCATGACAGTAAAGGGATTGTTGGGAGTTTTAGGAGCTAAAAGAATTGCTTAATTGTATCTTTTTTTAGCTCTGGGGAGATAAAAGGCAAGTCTCGCTCCGTTCCCCATCCCACCTCTTCTATATAAGACGCCCAGGGCGTTGCAGAGGGACTGGGGATGCTCCTGTCCCCGCCAGCGTGGGGGTTGTTCCTTCCCCAGGAGGGGCCGGGTGCTTTGCGAGTGGGTTTTTGCTGGGAGAGCCACCAAAATAACACCCACGGTGCGCTGCCGGGGCGGAAAGGCTTTGCTGAAGCTTTTGCACCAGTGAGATTTGCTCTGCTCGAGCACGCAGGAGGCTCCCGGGGGCTTTAAACCGCTCTCTGGCAGATTGCGGCAGGTTTCTCTCCCAGGGCAAGGCAGCGAGTCCTGACCTTGGTGTCCATCACACCCCCTCGGCCGCAGCTCTGCCCTCCCAAAAACCCGACTCGTTTCCCACCCGTGGTGCCAGCCGGAGCTCCCACACCTCTGCCCTGTGGCCTTGAGTGACTTTTGTTTTGCTTTCGGGCAGCTGCACTCCTTCGCCTTCCCTTCGTGCTCTGTCCATGAACCCGCTGCTTCCCACGCTGTGAGCCGTGATCGGGGTCGGGGCGGGGGGAGATGCTGCCCCTGCCTTGACGGCCCCCAGCACATGCTGCCGTGGCAGAAATCAGCCCGGCGCCATATTAACCCTGTGCTGCGATGCTGGTTCGGCCAAAAATGGGTCATCTCCCAGCGTGGCATCGCTGCGGCGCGGGGACAGCGAGCCGGAGAGCTGCGTCCCCTCCCTGCCATCGCGGGTGGGTTTCAGATGCTGCAGGGAAAGATCTCGGTGCCCACGGGGGATGTTGGGCTCTTTGGAAGCTGCAGGAGACCGAGCCCTTTGCCTCTGGGGGGGCAAAAAGCCTTTGCTGCCAGGCTGGGGGACATGGGGTGGGTTTTGGTCACCTCCCAGCTGCAGCCATCGGGATTTATCCTGCGCCCCCAGCACCTTCCCCAGCTGGGATCTGGGTGGGGGGGATCCTGCGTGGCTGCAGCCGGTGGCGTGCAGAGCCGTGCCCTGGGTGGGTGTCAGGGGGGTACAAGCACCGAGCCCCGCCGCGGTCTGGCGTGGGGCTTTATGTGCGGGAGGCAGGCGGGAGGGTGAGGCCTTTGGGCTGGAAGGAGCTGCCCAAATGTGACACGGTCTGGGCCAGGCAGAGGACACCCTTCCCCTTCCGGAGACGGTTGGGAGGGTTTGGTGTTTATTTTCATCCTGTCTCAGGTTGAAAGCTCACCCCGTGCACCCCCACGCACGGGCCCTGGCAGGCGCTCGGGGACCCCAAACCCGGTGTGACCCCAGGACCAGGGCAGCACCCACAGCCCTACATCTCCCCCTTCCCTGGCTGGAGAGCGGGGTGACACGTTCCCCTGTGACCCGTCCTGTCAGCCTAGACACTGGCAGCGACAGGACCAGGCACTGCTCATCCCAGGGCAGCCCCCAGCAGGGCAGGATTGGGGCCCCCCCAAAGCATCTCCAGCGAAGCAGGGATCCGGGTACCCATTTTAGACTCCGCAGTGATGGGTGAAGCTGCATGAAAGTCTCAGGGCCTGACACACGCAGGGTGAGCCAGAGCCTCGGTGACTGCGGGCAGGTCCCACCTGCACCGGGAGGGCTGCGAGGGGCTGGGGGGGGGGGACACACACGGAGCAATCCCAGGGGCTGCCAGGCCACGTCGGCACCAGCCGCTGGCAGAGGCAGGATGTGCGGGGACTGAGTTGTCAGTGAACGCGTTATCTTCTAGCAGGAGAAGTCCTTAACAAGGCAGAGTAATAAAAACCAATTCCCTCGGCGTCCGCTCATTCATGGTCTGCTGGAGGCCAAGGACGGAGCAGCCGCCGTGCTCCCTCCGCGCTGGGCATCCTGGCTCCCCGCTGTGGCTACCAGGCTCCATGAGCACCCCAGTCCCGCGGCTGCACCTCTCGGCAAGGCCGGTGTGGCCAAAATGGTGGCAGGCAAGAAATGGCAGAGACCCCCCCCCAACCCCAATAGCAGTTGGTGTCCCTCCCTCACACCGCAGGGTCTGTCCCAGCGTCCTGCGCTGGCCGGGGGTATGTGGGTGCTCTGAGCCCAGCAGCGGAGGGTCCTGTGCCCGTGGAGGGGCCCCGCAGCGAGGGGGGACAGGAATGGGGGTGCACGGCTCTCACCCTGCTGCCAGAGAGGGTTTTGGGGGGCTGTCAGGTCCCTGCTGGCACCCAGAGAGCTGTTCTCTGAGCGCACTGTGCCGAGCATCAAGCCAGAACGGTCCCTTCCAGGCTAAAAATCCATTAATTTCCATCTTGCCCTTTTGCTTTTTTTTTTTTTTTTTTTTTTGACAGATGCCATAATTAGCTCCATCAGATGAGCTTAATTACTTGAGGTCAGCTGCAGCCCCAGGGCAGAGGCTGAAGGCAGGAGGGGTCCAGGCTCACCTGGAGCAGCCAGTTCTGCCTGCTGCCCCGCTCCCATGGCCATCCCTCGGGCTGTGGAGTGTTGGGGTGTTGTGGCGTAGGGGCTGTGGAGTGTCAGGGTGTTGTGCTATAGGAGCTGTGGGGACTGTGGAGTGTTGAGGTGTTGCGCTATAGGAGCTGTAGACCCCATAGAGTGTTGGGGTGTTGTGGTCTAGGGGCTGTGAAGCGTTGAGGTGTTGTGCTATAGGAGCTATAGGGCCCATAGAGTGTTGGGGTGTTGTGCTGTAGGGGCTGTAAGGACCATGGATTGTTGGGGTGTTGTGCTGTAGGGGCTGTAAGGACCATGGAGTGTTGGGGTGTTGTGCTGTAGGGGCTGTAGTGCCTTGAGGTGAGGCGCTATAGGGGCTTATAGGGGCCATGGAGTGTTGGGGTGTTGTGGTATAGGGGCTGTGGAGTGTTGGATTGTTGTGGTGTAGGGGCTGTGGAGTGTTGGGGTGTTGTGCTCTAGGGGCTGTAGGGACTGTAGAGTGTTGGGTTGTTGTGGTGTAGGGGCTGTGGAGCATTGGGGTGTTGTGATGTAGGGGCTGTGGAGTGTTGTGGTGTTGTGGTGTAGGGCCCATAGACTGTTGGGGTGTTGTGCTCTAGGGGCTGTAGGGACCGCGGTGTGTTGGGCTGTTGTGCTGAGGCGCGTGCACCGCAACAGCCCTTAGCAACAAGGA
>NW_020799138.1:1766855-1777125 GCF_003259725.1 Athene cunicularia
AGCTGAGGGCCAAGGCGGTTATCCCTGGTCCTCGGGGATGTGCAGCGCAACAGGATCTGGCCCGCTCAGGGAGCCACATTGATGCTGCTGGAAGTTTCCACCGGGGCCTGTTGCTGCTCTGGGGGAGCTGCTGCTCGAGGGAGCCCCACAATCCGTTTGCTCCCGCACCTCAAAACCTTCCTTGTGTGTGCAGGGCGAGGAGCTGCTCCCTCCTCGCCGAGGCTGGCCCTTCCGCAGAGTGCCTGTACATCCCTTGGCTCGCTTTATTTCAGCTGCTTCTCCTCTTAATCCTCCTTAAAAAGTGCCAGGGAATTTCCCCCCAGCATCAAGGAAGGAGAAAACAAACTCTGGCGTTGGCCAAGTGGCTGTAAGGCCTGCGCTGTCACAGACCTGGCGGAGTCACACCAGGAGTTAAAACAACAACAACAGAAATCCTGGCCAGTTTATTCTAAGACATTGTCTGATTTCCTGCTGTTAATATGTAAATATGCAGGTGTTTGAGCTCCTTTATGCCTGACTTTGAATACTTGCTTATGGCCATGACAAACATACAGGGCTGTTACCATCGGTGTGGTTTTTTTTCTCCGTGACTGTGCTTAGCTTCATAATCCTGAGCAGTTTTTTTGCAGTTGCCAAGGTCTTTCATGGATTTTAGGGGGACTCTTGGTTCACCTTCGTGCTCAAGGTGCTAATAAAACCACGGTAACTTAGATCAGGTGTGTTAACTGGCTTAAACCGAGTGCTGAAAGTTAGGATCATGTTCCCCCTCCCTGTGCCCCCCAAAACAGATCCATCAGGCAGATGGGAAAGGCAAAGGAGCAGAGACTCCTTTGCAATTTAAATACCTGGACTGCTGGCTTGTGACCTGTCTGTAAATTGATGTGGTATTTCCTCTCTCAGAGGGGGGGCGATGAGAAGGTAACAAGGATATCCTGGTGATAGGGCTTGAAATCGTGCTCCAAAATATACAAAACCTTTCCAGACCCCTCCCAAAAGGGAATTTAGTAGCCTGCACTGCTTGAGCTGCAGGACGGGGCGTTGGTTGTGGCTCCGAGGACTGGCAAGTACCTTCTCAGCAGCGTTTGCCTCTGTCCCGGGCTCCTCCGCTGAGCTGGGAGCTGTAAATCCCACAGAGGACTGCCTGGCAGCTCTCCGAGGAGAAGGGCTTGTTCCTGGTTAGGAAGAAAAAAAAAAACAAAACCCCATCTCTCCCCTTTATATCTCTTGTAGAATATTGAAGATAATGGCACAGTTTCCAAAGTAAATAAATTCTTGGGAGAAGCGAAGGAGCCACCTCTGAGCAAACCTACCAATCGTGCTGGTGTGAGCGGTCCAGCTGGCTGCTAGCAGGCGTTTCCTCCGGCTGGACATGGGGTCTCATGGGCTGGCGCGGTTGGTAAGTTTTCTCTTCCTACAGCTCCATGGCTTGAGTCCTTTGGACTTTTTTTTTTTTTTTTTTTTTTTTTTTTTTTTCCCCCCATCTGCTGTGAGATCATGACGGGCCCTGAGAGCTCCTCGAAGCGCTGTCAGGCAGACCTCAGGGTATCTGGACAGTTGGTCAGGACGTGAGGCGCTTGGTTCTTGTGTCCCGGGGCAGGAATGAGTCCTGGTTGTGCTCGTTTGAGGAACTTAATAAAGGAAATGGTTCCTGAGCCACAAATCGCAGAGTTTTTAGTTCCTTTCTCCTTTTACAGGAGTGAAGGCAGGCAAAGGGCGAGACAGCTGTTTCCAGTCTGTAGGGAGATGGTTTCCATACAAAACTGTGCTTGTGACAAGCTGAGGAAGAGGAGGTGGCCAGAAAAAAAATGAATTTTATGAATCGGCGCCCTTTATTTGCCTTAAGGGGAAGTCCTCTTCCACTTGAGGCTTGGCTGGGGGGGTTACAGAAGGACAAACGGGACCTGAACTGCTCAGCAAATTGTTTGTGGGGTGTGAATAAGTGTGTAACGCGGAGCAGGCAATGGTTTCAGGGCATGTGTCTGTGTGAGGGTGCTGGAGGGGAGCTCCTGCTTCTCAGGAGAGTCTGTAGCCCCCAGGATGGATTCAGAATCATTGGCACTGACTGTCCCTCTCCCCCTTCTATCCTGAGCAAACACGTGGAGAGTGAAGCCTTGTGCTCTGGTACCCGCTCGGTTTCACCGCGCTCTGAGTAGGTTTATACAACATTACACCCTCCGGAGGTGAAACTGTTGCTGCTGGACTCGGGAGGTGAATTGTAGAAGTGAGAAACTCGTGGAGGGATTACACCGCAACTGCAGCGACCCAGAGCTTCTCTCCCAGTCATTATCCTTATTTATTTGTTCGGGCTAATGGGATCTCTCCTGGTATGTGTCTCTCTCTTTCTGGCCAGCTCAGCATTGCTCTTATTTGTAGTCAGGGCTGTTAATCCTCAGCAGTGCCCTAATTCTGCTGAAAGGGAGGGTGCAGCCGTTGAACTCGGGCAGCCGTACAAGCTCCCGGCTTGCTGGGAAGAAAGCGTCCTTTTATCACAGGCCAGCTTGCTGGGTGCGAGCGTCTGATGCTTTCGTCTCCGGGAGGTTGCCACAGCGAGTGGCTTCAAGGGAACGGATGCCCTTCGCTAAGGAACGGGGCGAGTTATTTCCATGCGATGCTATTCCAGGCGCCTGGGACTCTGACCTGACTCTTCCCGGGGATTTATGTGCTCGGTCACAGCAGCAGGGCTCTGAAAGAGCCTCCGTGGTGCCTCGAGAGGAGCCGTGGAGCCTGTGCTGGTGAGGGGCGAGCTGCCTGCCTTTGGGAAGCCAGCTCCTTGGTGACTTGGCCTGGGGCCCGATCGCTCGATTTCTCAGTGGGTTTTTGTGTGGCAAAAGGCTTTGCCTTCCCAGAGAGGAGGTGTCTGTCTCGGTCCGTGCTGTGCAAGGGGAGCTGAGGGCCTTCACCTCTGGTTTTATGTGAGCATTGCCTGCATCTCAATTACCTGGAGGACTTTTCCCCCGACCTTAAGCTGTAGAAAGATGTGACGAGCGTCCCTTGCATTGGGCAGCAATGCATAAGCCTCCTGCACCGTCCCTGCTAGCCGACAATTTCAAAACCAAACAAACCCCTTATTTTCCCACTGCAGACGTGCCTTTTGCCTGGGGCTCCTGCAGCCACGTGCTGGCAGCGGATGATGCTTGAAGCAAGGTCAAGTTCACTCTCCCTGTGGTTGGGTGCTGGCCCCGTTGCCCTCAGCCAGCCTGTGCTGATGCCTCTTTCCTCCGATGCTGCTGAGCCCTTGCTGGGCCGCAGAGCACGGTGTTTGCTGCCATCAAAACGAAACCCACGGCTGGTTTTCCCCACCCATGTAGTCCCTCGTCCTGCCCTGGATCCCCCGCAGCTCCCCGGGCAGGGGTGTGAGGTTGTTAAACAGCTGCTCTGCCTGTGCCAGATCTTCTCTTCGCCGAGCTGGAGCCCAGCGCTCTGCCGCAGTCCTGGGACACGGTTCTTGCCCGGTCCCTGTAAGCAGCAAAAAGCCACTCGCTGTGCTTACACAACACTTAACTGGCTGGTACGATCTGTTATAAGCCATCCAGGGCTTTGTATCTTCATCCTGCTCCTCGTCCTCTGCCAGCATTTCCCATCGCTCCTGCCATCCGAACATCTCTAAATGCCACAGCACTGGCTTCCCGTCGGCTCGCCCGCGCTGGGGCTGTCTTTTGGAGACGCCTTGAGTAAACCCCTAGCATCTGTATTCCTCAGACGGCCGTAATTCCCCGTTTGAAGTCAGGACGTTGTCAGCAGCGGTAATAAAGTGCATTCGAGCTCAGACAAGTTCTCCCTGGCACCTTATCTAGGCAAATATTATCAAGCTATTGAGCCATACAGCGACTGCTGGATGGGGGTGACTGGGGAATTTGCCAAAGGAAGTGTTGAGGGTGAAATGTCTTTCTAGTCCAGAACAAAAGATTTAGCAAATTGTGAGGATTTAGGAGTCTTTTTCCCTGGCTTTGCTGTCTTAAACCTTTAAAAACAAACTGTTGTAACTGCCCCTGTGGCAAAAGCAGCCTCAGCCTCGGTGTTATCGCTCTGCGGCATTCTGGGCAGAAGTGCTGAGTGTCAGAGTTGCCAAACTCCCGAGGAGAGTGTTGAGAGAGGAAGGCAGCGAGGCCGCAGGGGTGGTGAATCGTCCTCATCCTCACAGCTGCCCCTCGGGGCCGGGGGGCCCCTGCCTCATCCCACGCTCCCACCGTGCCATCGGAGGAGCCGCGGCCGCTCGCCCTGTGCCCCCCCGCCCACCTGTGCCTGCCGAGGCCCTCGAGTCCCCTGCTCCTCCACCGTAACTTGGCCCTTGCCTCTCCCCGGCGCACAGATCCCGTTTATTTAACCGCCGTCGGCTCGGTGGCCCTGGCTCCCGTGGGCACCTCCTCTCCTTCATGTGCCGCCTGCTGCCACGCTCGCCGACAGCTTTTCTCAGCCCCCCGAGGTCCCGCTGCCATTCAGCACCAGCAGCTTTTTTTATTCCCCGAAATGACCTTTTAATTACATAACGACTTACAAACACTCGGCACCCGACAACATACCAAAATAATTGAAACAATGTTTTTCCAGCCTTCAAAAACACCATTCTGTACCAAAACTCGGTCCTTTTTGATTCCCCAAGTTAGAAAAACATCTCGGGGAGATGGCGTGAGCTGGGCACGTGAGCCCGCTGGGCACGTGAGCCCGCCGGGCACTCGCCTCCGCGTTGCAGTGGGGGGCTCAGCAGGGCTGTGATGGTCTCTGTCAGCCCCGGGGGGGGCTGTAGCTGCGGGTCAGGGCTGTGCTGGGGTGCAGGCAGATGAGCGAGGGCTGCGGCCGGTTGCTCACCGTAATTGGCATTTCCCTTTGGTGGCAAACAAACCTCAAAGGCAAGTGCAGGGGGAAGGTGATGAGGTGGTGAGATTCCTCTAGCCCCCCAGTAACCCCCCCGCTCTGCTGAAGGGGTGTGGGTGAGGTGTGACGTTGGGGGCAATGCGGGGAGACACCGGGAGAGGCTCTCGGGCGTCGGGGCCTCGGGCTGGGGGCACCGAGGAGCTGCCAACTCGGCTCTGGCTGCTGGTCTTACTCCTTCATCTCTCTGCTTCCTCCTCGCAGATCAAGAGGCAGCATGGCTGCGACTGCTGCCGTCAGCCCCAGTGAATACCTGCAGCCGGCCGCCTCCACTGCCCAGGTGAGCGCGGGGGCATCGGCGGGCTCCTGGCTCCCCCCCCCGGGGTGCAGGGACAATTCTGGGGTGCAGGACAGCAAACGCTGCATCCTTCAGCCCCTCCTGCCTGCGCTGTAGCTAGCGTTGCCACGTCAGGAGGAGCAGGACAGGCTGGGGAGCTGCGCTCTGGACTTGTTCCCAGCCCCGACACCAACTCTTCCAGAGTGTTGCTTCTCCTCCCCGCGGTGTGTTTTCCTTGAGGACCTCTGGGTCGTGTTAGAAGCTGATACCACAGGGTGGTCTTGAAATTAAAACTGCCTGTGACACTCCAGGTGTGTGTAATGGGTGTAAATACCAGCAGACTTGCAGGGTATTTGCAGCTTTATAGAGCTTGTAAGAACACAGGCACCACGATTAAAAGGCAAGTCGCCATCCTGATGGCTAAAAGTGGTGTGAGGAGGATTAGCTAAAGGCACATGTGGTGTGGGTAATTAAGCAGTTCCCTTAATAAGGGATGTCTCATTGGCGTGGACTGGCTCACTTTCGATAGTGTGTACCCTTTCCTTTGCTGACTTGATCTCCAGATGTTTGACACAAGCCCCTGTCTCTAACTTTCCCGGCTCCCCAGGACTCGCAGCCGTCTCCTCTGGCCCTTCTCGCAGCCACATGTAGCAAAATCGGTCCCCCTGCCGTGGAAGCCGCCGTGACTCCTCCTGCCCCTCCTCAGCCAACGCCTCGCAAACTCGTCCCCATCAAACCTGCTCCGCTCCCTCTGGGCTCCGGTAAGAACAGCTTTGGGATCCTGTCGTCGAAAGGGAACCTCTTCCAGATCCAGGGCTCTCAGGTCGGCACCTCCTACCCCGGGGGACAACTGGTTTTTGCCATTCAGAACCCAACTGTCATCAACAAGGGGACCCGCTCGTCCGCCAACATCCAGTACCAGGCGGTGCCCCAGATCCAGGCTGCGGGGGGACAAACCATCCAGGTCCAGCCCAACCTCACCAACCAGATCCAGATTATTCCAGGCACGAATCAAGCCATCATCACCCCTTCCTCTTCCTCTCACAAGCCTGTGCCCATCAAACCGGCTCCGGCGCAGAAGGGTGGAGCTTCGCCGGTGCAGGGCACGAGCAACGTGGTCAAATTAGCCGGTGGCAGCAACGTGACTCTGACCCTGCCCGTCAATAACCTGGTGAACGCAGCTGAGCCGGCCACGCAGGCTCAGATCCTCGCAGAGAGCCCCTCAAAGCCCAGCAAAAAGACTCGAAAGAAAACCATGTCACCCGCCCAGCCCGCCGCCGTGGCCGTGGCCGAGCAGGTGGAGACGGTGTTGATAGAGACCACGGCGGAGAACATCATCCAGGCGGGCAACAACCTGCTCATCGTGCAGAGCCCCGGCTCCGGGCAGCCGGCCGTGGTGCAGCAGGTGCAGGTGGTGCAGCCCAAGCAGGAGTCGCAGGTGGTGCAGATCCCGCAGCAGGCCCTGCGCGTGGTCCAGGCCGCCTCCGCCACGCTCCCCACCGTCCCCCAAAAATCCTCCCAGAACTTCCAGATCCAGACGACGGAACCCGCTCCTACCCAGGTACCGCCTCCTGCGTCCTTCTCCGAGGTCCCTCTGCCCTGGTTCTCCTCTGAGCCCTCACCTGGGCTTTAAAAAGCTGAAGGGTTTTGTGAGCTGCCAAGCATCCTCAGCTTGGCATCCAGTTTAGACATCGCTTGTGTGGATTCTCTGATGTCTGAGGAGGGCTGGGAGCGCAGCTGTTCCCTCCACAGGGCTTTACTAAGTCTCTCTTGCTGGCCACCTCCTTTTACAGTGGCCTTGAAACCTCTGCTGTGCCACCAGCGTGGGCTGGGCTGAGCCAGCCTGCTCAGAAGCTTTGGGGAGACAGAGAGAGGTGGGGCAGTGGAGCTTTAGAACTCTCTTTAGTGTTTCCTTTGGCAACCAGGCTGCAAGGCCAAAGCAGCTCTTTGCAGCCGTGCAAAAGGCCAAGGACCTTTCTTCAGGACGCCCACAAAGGGACTTCAGATGCTTGGGCAAGTTCTACTCTTTGGCTCATCGTGGGCCCAGATTCCTGCCTTGTGCAGGGAGGGCGACCATCGTGGTGGAGACGGCTGTGCCCGGTGGCAGCGGCTGGTCTCATTCCTCTTCTCTCCTCCCACCAGGTCTACTTCAAAACGCCGTCGGGTGAGCTGCAGACAGTGCTGCTCCAGGAAGCCCCAGCCATGACGGTGGCTCCATCTGGGACCTCTTGCAGCAGCCCCGTGTCCCGTAACTCCGGCACGGGAAGCAGCACCAGCACCACCACCACCAGCAGCAGCAGCAAGAAACCAGCCACGCGTAAGGAACGTCCCCTGCCAAAGATCGCTCCCGCCGGAGGCATCATCAGCCTGAACGCGGCTCAGCTGGCGGCCGCGGCGCAGGCCATGCAGACCATCAACATCAACGGCGTGCAAGTCCAGGGCGTGCCCGTCACCATCACCAACACCGGAGGTGGGCTGCGTCCTGCTCTGCCGCGGGGCGGGAGGGACAGCAGGACGCGGGCAGCTCCCCCATCCCCAGGACAGAAAGCCACGCACACCCCCCGCCCCCCAGCGCTTTTTTTTTTTTTTTTCAGCTGGGATATTGCAGCTTTGTAAACAGATCCCTTGTACCCCGAGGCTGAATGTTGCTGCCTGTTAAATGTTATCAGTTTCTGGAGCTCCCCTGTCGCTCCGGGAGGCCCCGGGTGTATCGTAGGGTGTCTCTTTGGTGGTTCTGCTGGGTGTTTCCAAGCCTGGCTGGATGAGCTGTGTCAGGGAGGGTGGTTGGCGGAGGCAGCCGAGCTGTGTGGTCGTGCCGAGCTGCAGGACGTGTCTGAGCGCAGGGGCTGAGCCTGCCCGAGAGCCCAGACCAGCTCTGGCTGCTCCCGAGGTGCCGGGGTAAGGCTGAGCTTTGCCCAGACCCTTGGTGTCTGTTTTTTTCCGGAGAGCTGTGACCCAGCCAGGCAGAGGGACGTGGTGCACCGGGGTTTTCCCTCCTGCACAGACCGCCCTGCGGGACTGGGACACCTCACATCCACTGGATGGTAGTTTAGGCTTCCAGTAGCCAAACTGGGAGAGGCGTGTTCACACACACACACAGGCTCTGTGCTCCTCCAAGCTCCGTAGCGAGGGATCACCATTCCCTGTGAGTGAACCCAGCCCCTCACCACCACGGGGCGAGTGTCTTTAAGCCAAAAATAGCCATCAGTGGCCGTGGAGCAGCCTGTGAGCCACAAGCAGCCCTGCTGCCCGCCTGCCCCCGTGTCACCAGATCCTGGTGGCCGCTCTGTCTTCCCCTCCTGCCCAGCAAACCTTCCCCAGCCCAGTCCTGGGGCAGCCGAGGGGCGGAAGCTGTGTCTGAGGGAAGTTTTATCTGCTTTCTGATCCAGAAAGACCTGCTGCCGCGCGGTGGTTTCTCTCTCAGCAAGAACCGGGCAGGAGGCCCGGCTCGGTTTTGCAGTCGGAAGCTGTTCTTTCTTGCTTGACTGAACGCTGTCAGCATAAAACCCGGGCCAGTGTGGTTTTGTGCTCTGCAGAGGGCCGCCGTCCTCGCTGGGGTTGCTTTTAAGGGGGTTTTTAATTGCTGCTTGGCGTGGAAACCCGGGGCCAGCCGCAAGCGTCGGCGAGATACCACGGGCAGATTTGGGTGCTGTCTGCGCTGCTGCCCGCAACGCGCCGCAAGGCTGGCGGGGGCCCCGCCGTGGCCCCGGCTGCGAAAGCGACCGGTAGGACCTGCTGGCTGCTGCCTGCGAATGAAACGAATTGAGTCGGGTCTCAGCCAGGGCTCAACTAGGACGTGCCCGAGCGGCCGTGTGGCCTCGCGGCACTGCCAAAGGGCTGCCCCGACCCTCGGCTTCATGCTTTCCCTTCCCGTGGATGTGGTGGCACCTTTGCTCAGCCTGCGCCCCCCGATCCCTTCTTCTTTCTGCTGTCAGATCCCACTCCTCCTCCTCATCCTCCTCCTCCTCCTTCCCTGCTTGCTGACGCTGACCCCATCTTCTTCTTTCCAGCCCCCGTCATGGCTGCCGGGTGCTGTGCAAGGCCCAGGCTGCCGCCTCCGTGAGCGCCCGAGCGTGGAGCGGCCCTTAGGGTCCGGGGTAAGTCCCGTTTTTTTGGTCAATATATTGCACGTTTTTTCAAAGTTTCTTTTTTGTTTCCTCTTTGGTCATTTCCCCACCCCGAAGGGTCAAACCAAAAACTTTGAAAAACCGCACAGTATATTCAGAAAAAAGGGACTTACCGGCCCCGCTTGGGGACCAGCACGTGGCGGGGCAGGGGGGCCGTGGCAGTGCTGCATGCAGGGCTGGGGCTGTCGAGATTTGGGGTGTCCCGTCCCGCACACGGGGTGGGGAGGGGTCGGGGCAGGGGGGGTCTTTCCTTCCAGGAAACCTCCGGAGGGGTTTCGGCCGGACCCGCGCGAGGAGCATGGACGGACGCGTTGGGGCAAAGCCTGACTCCCCACTTTTCCTCCCCAGGGCAGCAGCAGCTGACGGTGCAGAACGTATCTGGCAACAACCTGACCATCAGCGGCCTAAGCCCAACCCAGATCCAACTCCAGATGGAACAAGCTCTGTCCGGAGAGATTCAACCCGGGGAGAAGAGGCGGCGGATGGCCTGTACCTGCCCCAACTGCAAGGACGGGGAGAAGAGGTGAGCGGGGAGACACGGAGAGGGGCAGCCCTGTGCCACCGGCGCCCATCTCCGAGGCTCTAAACCCTGGTTCTCCTTGCCAGGCCGGGCGACCCAGGGAAGAAGAAGCACATCTGTCACATCCCCGAGTGTGGCAGGACCTTCCGTAAGACCTCGCTGCTGCGCGCCCACGTGCGCTTGCACACGGGCGAGCGCCCTTTCGTCTGCAACTGGGTCTTCTGCGGGAAGCGTTTCACACGCAGCGACGAGCTGCAGCGGCACGCTCGCACGCACACAGGTCTGCGGGGCGCGGCGGGGCTCCTTCCCTCTTCCCCCCTGGGAGAGTCCCCAAATCCCCCCTGCAGGGTCCTGAGCCTTGTGAGAGAACCAAGGGGATGTGCTGAGCCCAGGAGCGGGGTGATTTGGGGCCAGTGCAAGTTGTCCTTGGGGTTTAACTGAGTTACTGGGAGGGACTGGAGAACCTGGGGGGGGGGG
>NW_020799138.1:1777175-1780464 GCF_003259725.1 Athene cunicularia
GACCACCGACAGACCCCACCAGGGCACCCGCCTGCGACGCCGCAGGAGCAGAGGAACCCTCGGGGACGTCCTCCTGCCCTTCCTCTGTCCCCCCACGCTTCCCCCCCCGCGGAAGAAACCCTTTCTGAAGGGTGGGAGGGGCCCGCGGACCCCCAGCGCCCCGGGCTGGTGGCCTGGAGCCCGGTGAAACGTCTCACGGCCACGCAGGAGCCGGGCACAGAGAGGGGACGGGACGCTCCGGTGCGGGCGGGCCCGGGAGAGGCTCCACAGCACATTCCTACTTTATATTTAAAGTCTATAAATAGCTATAAATATCTATATAACCCCCTTTGGAAAGTCCCTTTTTTTATGGAGATCGTTGCCTTACGCTCCCCGTTCCCGATTGCGAACACTGTGTATCGTGAGTGCTTTTTTTAATCTTTTATTTAATTTCTCCGTCAGATGCTGCCCATCTTCTCGTCTCCCTTTTCTCCTAACGTTTCTTTTCCAATACTGAAGACGTTCTTGGGTTGTTTGTTTGTTTTTTTTTTCTTCTCTCTGATGATTTCTCTCTCCCTTCTTTTCCGTTTCCAAGTAACGTGGCGTTTCCTTTTGAACTTTGGGACTTCAGCCCCTTTTTCCTCCCCCCGTGTGCTGCCCACCATCCCCACTGTGTATAGTGTACATTGTATCATAGATTATATTGCTTTTGTGTTTACTACATGTTTAAAAAAAAAAAACACATATGGCTTGTTATTTTTGAGCTTTTAAATTAAACAAATCCACTTTATTTTTTAGTTGTAACTGCCCGAGGTTGTTTTCTGGATTACGTGACAGATCTGTTAAGACTTTATTAACTGTAACTGGTTGGCCGGTGTGGAGTCAGCCGGGAGCTTTCCTTGCTAAATAAATTTAGTCACCAGAGGCAAATCCAGTGCAGCGTGTGCCGCCGAGGGTCCTTTCCTTCCCGGGCCAGCACGGTGCGAGCCGTGGTGCTGGGCCGGGCACCGGCGCGACCGGGGCTGCGCCAACAACGGTGGTGAAGAGCTGAGGGCGAAATGCTCGGGGCGGCTGCAGGGAGGGCGAGTGGCCGCCCTTCTCCAGCCGAAAGAAAGTGGAGTTTATTTACAGGAATCCCACATACGAACTTACTTACAGGAAAACGGCCCCGAGCCTGTTGAGTGGAGCCGCCGCTGCTGCGTGCGGGAGCAGCTCAGCCGCCAGCCCTGGCCCCTGCGCCCGGGGACTCCCCGGCACCCCGAGCGTCCCTCAGCCCACTCAGCACCCCCGAGTGCGGCTTCTCCCACGTGGGGACGCGGGGCTGAGCCAGACGGGTGGATCCTCCAGCTGCAGCCCCTCCGTAAGCACCAGGGCGCCATCCCGCCGCGTCCCTACCTGTCCCCACCTGTGGCACCGCAGGGCTTCGGGCTCACTCCCCCCTCCCCAGCCCTGCGTGGCTGGAGGGCCGTGGCCATCCCGTGGGTCTCGGCTCACTTCGTCTTCACGACCATCTTCTTGACGGCCCGCCGGGACGTGCCGCACTTGCTGTTGATGACGGCGTTGAAGTTGCAGCCGCGGCCGCACATCTTGGTGACGTACTCTGCGGGGTGGAGCGGGACCCGACCCCCTTCGTGGGTGGCACCGTGGCTTTTCCTGACCCACCACCGTGGCCGACATAGCACCTGGAAGGGACGAGGGACCCCGTCCCACCCTGTCCTTTACCTTTGATAGCGTTGACCACAGTCACGGGCAGGCGGAGGGGCCGCTCCATGGTGGTGTTGTTGTGGGCGATGCGTTGGCCCGTGGCCGAGGACCGGGCCAGCGTCTCCCGTGAGAAGAAATAATCGAGCAGCCGCCGGGTCATGAGCTTGGGCTTGTTGGTGGAGACCTGCAAGAGGTCGTCCAGCTGCGGGTGGGTGATGTAGACCCCCGAGTTGGGAACCAGCTCCCGTTTGGGCCTCCCGTTCTCCTGCGGTGAGGAGGAGAGCTCTTGTCTGGGTCCTGGATGGAGCCTGGAGACCCCCCTGCTCCCTCCCGGGGCACCCCTGGGGTATCCTGACCCCCTGCATCCCTTGGGGACTCTCTGGGCCACCTCTCCTGTGCACTGGGGGGACCCCATTGTCCCTTTTGCTCCAACCACTGCATTGTGCCCAGTGGGGCCCCAGGAGACTTGGTGGGACCCCAGGTCTCTGGTGGTACCCTGGCAGCTTTGGTGGGACCCCATCAGCCCCAGCTGGCCCCAACACACCTCAACAGGTGAGGCCCAGAGCGGGGTGCCATCAGGCAGCGTGTCCCCCCTGCTCTCCTCCCAGAAGCAGGCTGTGTTGGTGAGCACGGCCGGGCTGCCGGCCCCCTCCTCTGTGCCCAGGCAGGGGGGGAAGCCGCCGGGCAGCTCTGCCTGCAGCTGCCAGGCCAGGGGGCTCCGTGGGACGTCAGCCGGGGCAGAGCCCTGCTCCCCGGGCCTGGGAGAGGAGAAGGGCTGGAGCCCCCCAACCTGCGGGGACAGAGCAGGGTTGGCTGGGCACGGGCGTCCCGCTCGCCCCAGCTGGTCCCCAGCCTCTGCGTGGTGAGGAGCTGCGTGGGTCGGGGACACAGGGGCAGAGCTGTCCCCAGACCCCCACCCTGGGGGGACCAAGACCCACCTGCGTGGTGGCATTGCTCTCCAGCAGCCCCACGAGCCCCTTGAGGAACTGGATGTTGCTGTCGCTGACACCTGGAGGGACACGGTGGGGGCTCAGTCGTGGGACAGACCCTGTCCCTGGGCAATGGGGGGGGGGACCGGCCACTCCCCTCTGTCCTCCACAGCCCAACCAGCCTGTCCCTGTCCCCTTCCATCCCCACTCACCCTCATCTGTCCCAGCGCCACCCAACAAACCGCGTCCCCTTCACAGCCCGCAGCGGGGACACCCCACCCGCTGCCGTTACCAATGGAGCCGTTGCCCGCAGCCAGCAGCGTCCTGGTGGCAGTGGCAGTGGTGGCAGCCGCGGCCAAAGGTCCCCCGCAGCCACCCCTGGAGGACAGCAGGTCGTTCTCCTCCTCCAGGCTGCGGACTTGGCTCCGGAGCTGCCGGTTCTCCAGCTCCAGCTGCCGGATACGACGGTCCCGGCGCAGGACGGCCTCGTCCCGCGCTGCCAGCGCCCGCTGCAGCTCCCCCACCTCCGCCTCCAGCTCCCGCAGCAGTTGGGCGTACAGCCCCGTCACCCTGCCCGCCCGCGGCCCCCAGCCCCCCTCGGCACCCCCCAGCTCCCAGGGGCTCTCCGGTCCCCGCTGGTGGCTGGGGCTGGCCTGGGACCCCGGGCACAGCCGGGG
>NW_020799138.1:1781501-1783862 GCF_003259725.1 Athene cunicularia
AACAGCTTTCCAGCCCCTTTGCCCTGGGGTGAGATTCTCGGAAAAGCGAGTTGGATGGAGGCTCTGCCCGGCAGCGCGTGCGGGCAGGTCCTGCCGCCGCCGCAAAACTGGAGGGGGGGGAATCTCTGATTTCTGAAGCTGGTTTGCTGACAGCTCTCTCCTATCTCCCCCCCTCTCTGTGCCCCAGGATGCCAATCCCTTCGCTTCCCTCGTCTTTTACTGGGAACCCCTCAACCGGCAGGTGAGTCGTGGTTCCCTGGGCATGTGGGGGGGGCCGAGGGGGGCAGAGGGAGCACGGTGTCGGGCAGCGGGTGCTCCCTGCCTCAGCGTGGGGTGTTGGGGCTCACACATTTAGGTGGGGGTCACACTGGGATGGGTCCCAGCCCCTGTGGATGAGACGGGACAGGGAGTGCCCATGTTTTGGGGGGTGAGAGTCGGGGGACAGACCGATTCCTCGCTCGGGAGCCCACGCAGCCCGTTTGACACCCGTTGAGCCGGTGCCCCGCACAGGTCCGAATCGAGGGCTCGGTGAAGCGGCTGCCGGAGGAGGAATCGGAGCGGTACTTCCACTCCCGCCCCAAAAGCAGCCAGATCGGGGCCGTCGTCAGCCGGCAGAGCACCGTCATTCCGGACAGGGAGGTGAGCGGCCGTCCCTTTCCCCACGGCAGCGTTCGGAGGGGCCAGGAAACCAGGGCTGCCCTCGCCTTCACCACCTTCCCCCTCCCCGCAGTATTTAAGGAAGAAGAACACGGAGCTGGAGGAGCGGTACAGGGAGATGGTGGTGCCCAAGCCGGCGTACTGGTGAGTTGTGGGGGCTGTGAGCAGGGTGCTGCCCACCAGTGGACCCACACACACACTTAAATCCCCTTGTTTTTCTGCCAGGGGGGGCTACATCCTGCAGCCAGACGTTGTGGAGTTCTGGCAGGGCCAAACCAACCGCCTGCACGACCGCATCGTCTTCCGCCGCCTGCGGGATGGCTCGGCCCCCCTGGGAGACATGACACACCGGGGAGAGGGCGAGTGGGTCTTCGAACGCTTCGCCCCGTGAGGCTGCTGGTGCCTCCGGCTGCGTTCGCCCGATCGGGAGTGTCACCTGTGCTAAACCTGTCCCCTGTTGTGCCCCGGGAAATGGGGCTGGTCTCGTTTTACCCTTCCCCGGGAGGACCACGTGCTGGTGGGGGGCCCCTATCCAGCCCCAGAGACCCTCCTCTCCCTTCGCTTCCCCGTGGGTCCCAGAGACCAGCTGCTCCCCCTCGCCAGCCCGTGGGGAGCGACGGCTCCCAGTGCTGCTGGTGGTTAATTCATCACGTGAATGATGATGGAGGGACCAGGAAAGACCCCAGCGAACCCCCTGCCCGTGTCCTGCCGGTGCCTCGTGTTTCACCTAGAACCCTGCGGCGTGCTCTGTCTGTGCCATAACTTATTGAACCGCGGCTTTAATGTCACCAGTCTGTGCAGTAACTTATTGAATTGCAGCTTTAATGTCACCACCGTGTCACCGGCGTTCGGGGCTGGCCCTGTGTGTTGACACCAGCGCACTATGGGACCCCAACCCCTCAGCCTGTGTGTTTGGGGGGGGCACCGGCGGGTGCTGCTCCCTGTTCCCCCCGCAGCTGCCTGTCAGAGCTTGGAAAAAATAAATCCCGATCGGCGCGGAGCCGTGCGTTTGGGTTAATATTTACCCCCACGACGCTCTCCAGCAGACAGAGCTTGGCCCTCGGAGCTGGCAGAAGGTGCTGGCAGCTCTCGCTCTGCTGGGCCACATCCCAGTGAAACCCAGCGCCGATAACCTTCACCCCCCAGCTCCGTGTTTGCTCTCCCAGTCGCTGGCTCTCGGGGCAGGATGGTGCCCCGAGGCTTTGTTGTGGGTTCCCCCGGTGGGTTCCCAGCCGCGCTGGGCAAAACCCTGCGGTGGGGTGGCAGCGGGAGGTGGCTCGGTTGGTGCTGGGACAGAGGGAGCCGGGTTGGGTGGCCGTGGGGGTCGTCACACACCTTGTGACCCGCTCGGTGGCCTCGGTCCCTTGTGGGTGTGCTCATCCCTGAGGGACGAGCCTCCGTGGTGGGACAGGTGGGTTCTGGTGTCACCTCGAGGGGACAGTGTGAGGTGGCAGCTTGATATCCCAGGAAGGGGCCGGGGCTGGCAGGTCTCCCACCCATCCTGGTAGTAGGAGTGTGGTGGGGAAGCCGGATACCACCGTGATGGGCGTAAATGAACCGCTTGGCACCAGCTGGGTGCTGACAGCTCTCCTCCTCCCCGCTGCCTCCCTTCCCTCTCGGGCAGGATCCCTCCGGCGCTGCCAGCCCGGGACAAAGAGCAGCCTGTGAGCAAACAGAGCAGAGGGCGGGGGCCGGCGGGGGCCC
>NW_020799138.1:1784990-1788002 GCF_003259725.1 Athene cunicularia
GGGTCGGGGAGTCCCTGCGTTGGTGGCAGCCGGTGTCGCTCCCCACAGGGGTGGCAGAAGGGAACCACAGCCCTGTGACCCTGCCAGGCGGGGGGCCGGGGGGTCCACTGAGCTCTCCCTGAGCTGCCGTTGCTTCCAGAGCTGGTTTATTAACAGCAGTTAATTATCAGCAGTCGCAAGAGCCGACTAAAGGCTCAGCTTCCAACAACCCGAACTAACACCGGGGGTTGCCAGATCGGCTGTGGCAGCTGCCCTCGGCGTCAGCTCTGGCACCGTGCTCCGTGGTCGGGTCTCCCTTTCCGGGGGCAGGGAGCGATTCCTGGATGCGAGCGGGAATACGGCTCCTCCTGGGAAGCCCGGAGCCCTCCAAGCTCCCCACGGAGGCACCTCAGCAGAGACTTTGCCCATGGGGTTGTTCCCTCGGGGCAGGGATGTGTCATGTCCCCTGGTTTGGGGGTGACTGGTGGCAAGGACATGGCATGGGTGGCTCTGCCCGTGGCCACGTGGCCCCTTGAGCTTGGGAGAGGCACGGGGGGGTCCCCCGGTTTCGTCCCTGCAAGAGGGGGTCAGGATCGGGGCCGTCGTGCTCGGGGCAGAGCTGGGTGAACGATGGGCTCTGGTGGTCTGCGGCAAGCGGCCAAGCTGGGGTGAGCATCCTCATCCCAGTATGAACCAGTCAGCTTCGGGGGGCTCCCCATCCGTCCCTGGGGTGCCGCAAGCCTGCGGGCTGCAATTAAACAGGGTCCTTGCTTCTCCCTTAAATAAACTCCAGTCCGAGTCCTTTCTCCTTCCGCAGCCCTGGGGGGGGGACGGAGCCGAGCCAGCTGGTGGCAGTGGCCGGGGGGTGACAACCAGCCGGGTCATTTCTCCTCCCGCTCGCTGGCAGCGCAGAGGTTGGGGTTCTCTGCGAGCGTTGCCCGCACTTTCTTCTTCTCCTTAAAGCGTCCAGAGTTGGAGACCTTGACGTGTTTGCCCTTGGTGCTCTTGTCCACGATTTTCTCCAGGCGGGCGGCGAAGCCGGGCGGCCCCTCCTCGCCCGACCCCTCCTGGCTCTCGCCGCCGGCGGCAGCGTGGCTGTCGGGGCTCTCGTACAGCACCGTGGGCACCGACCGGCGTTTCCGCAGGAAGGTCAGCTTCCACCAGCCGTGGCCGTCGGCCATCGCTGTCGGCCCCTGAAATGGAGGTGGGGGTCGTACTCCCTCTGGGGGGGTCCCTCAGCCCCCCAGCCCTGCCGTCCCTGGGATGGACAAAGGGACACGGGCTGGCCGTGCCAACGGGAGCGCCGGGTGCCACGTTTGCCAACGTGGCTTTGGTGGTCTCCGACCGTCCCTGCCGGGATGCTCATGGCAGATGCGGGGGGGCTGCATGGGGCTGGGGTAGGAGGCCCCCCAGGTGCCGGGAGGGGATGATTTGGGCATCGCTGAGCCCGGGGGAAAGGCTGGTGGCACCGCCAGGAGCCGCCGGATCAGCTGCGTGTAGTGGGGCAGGGAGGGAGCCCAGTAAGCAAACAGGAAGAGGAACTGGGAAGCGGGTGGGAGCTGGGGAGGTGCCGGGATCCCTGCCAGGGGGGGGTCACAACCTGCTGCACCCCAGGGTCGGGGTTTTCTCCTTGCCCAGCCCTGCCTGCAGGGACAGGCAGCAACAGCAGTGGGGCCCCGGCAATCCCGGAAGGCTCCGGTGCGGAGCGTGGCTCCAGGGCAGGGCCAGGGAAGGTGGCTCGGAGCGGAGGAGCCAAACTCTGCCCCGGCAGCGGGCAGGGAGGGGATTCCAGCCCCGGGTCCCCATCCCGGGGGCCAGCGTGGCTCCATGCCCCCGCGCCGCTCGGCCATGACCAACCCCACAGACCGACCCCTGCCCGGCTCCTCCCAGGTGGTGCCTCTGGCGTCGCGCCGGGTGCTGAGACAGGGGGACAAGGACACCGAGAGCGGGGCCACCACCCCAGAGAAGACACCTGGTAGCCCCCTGGGCCAGTTTGCTGTGTCCCCCCGCAGCGCCGTGCCCCCGCCTGCTTCCTCCTCACGCCAGAGCCGGGCGGGACCCGTCGCAGAACGGTGGCCGTGCCGTCACCTTGTGCTGGCAGCGGGGGGTTTCCACGTCCCACTCCCCACCGCGGGCACCCCCTGTGTGTACCTGCACCTCCCGCTTCTCTGCTGCGACCACCCAGCCCGGGGGGTCCCGGGGGTGCCGGGACAGCTCCGGCTGCGGTGCGCGGGCAGGTGCCGTCTACCTGCCGCTGCCCCGTTTGCTCCCGTCAAGGTGAACCCGCGAGCAAACCCCTCCTGCCTGAGCAAACAGCGGGGCCGGGCCAGGGCACGGCTGAATATTCATGACGGGGGAACCCGGGGCTGAGCCCCAACAGCGGCTGCCGGCCCGTGCCGGCTTCGGGTGCTGGCATTGACCGTGGCACCGGGCCGGGCTCGCCGCCCCGCTGGCCTCGAGGGCAGGTCACCGGCGGGTGCCGGGGTGGCTCATGGCACGTGTTTCGGGCAGACAGGAGTTAAGGGCAGCCGGCGGGAGCGTGGCTACGGTGACTTTCAGAGGAATTAGCCGAAACCAGGGGCTGCCAGACCGGTTCTCGCCTCCCGCTTCTCCCCGCTGGCCTGCGGCGAGCTGTCCCCAAGGCTGCCACCGCCGGGGACGGGGCGATGCCACGGGGGATGGAGAAGGAGAGCCGCCACCTCGCCCCTGCGCAAGGACACGGCTCGTGGGGACACGCTGGCTTGGGGATGGCACCCACGGGTGTGCCCCCCGCCCCGGAGCGATGGTGTCCCCGGGGTGCTGGAGGCAGCTGCTCCCCCAAGGCCCGTGGGCATCCCGGGGCGGCAGCTCCCGGCAGGCGGGTCCGTGCTGGGGCACCCAGTGGTCCCCGAGGGATCTGGGATCTGCTCTGGCCCCTCCCGGGGATCCCCAAGGGACGCTCTGAGGCAGCTGGGGGGTCCCAGGGGGGTCCTGGCTCCGTGCTGGGGGACCCCGCGATCCCCGAGGGATCCGGGAGCTGCTCTGGGGGCGGCT
>NW_020799138.1:1788052-1791044 GCF_003259725.1 Athene cunicularia
GGTTTGTCCCCCCGTCGTGTGGCAGCTCGTGGCCCCAGCGCTGCCACGTTGGGTTGTCCCAGTCCAGACAGCAGCGGGGTGACACCCCCCCCACACACACACACACCCCTACTCCCTTTCCTCTCCAGCCCTTCCCAGCCCCGCCGGTGCCCCTGCCCCAGGGTCCCTCTCCCCGCTGACCCCCTGTTCCCCTGCCTCGCAGACTGGCTGGTGGACAGGAGACACTGTAACCTGAAATGGCAGAGCCAGGTGCTGGCGGTGCGCGAGAAGATCAACGCGGCCATCCAAGACATGCCCGAGAACGAGGAGATAAAGCAGCTGCTCGCGGGGGCCTGTGAGTGGAGCCTGGGGGTGTCCCAGGAGAGCTGGGACACGGGCAGCCGGGGCCGGTGTCGCACCAGGAGCCTGTTCCCGAGGGTTTGGTTATGGCAGCCTCCCCCCAGCTGAGGAGGAGATGGGGAGTCGGTGGCACAGCCCCTTATGAGACACGCAGTCCCCAGGCTGAGGTGGGAGGGGGTGGCACCCAGCAGACATCCCGGTGACTGTGTCCTTCCTTCCAACGCAGACCTGCACTATTTCCACTGCCTGAGGATCGTGGAGATCCTCAAGGGCACTGAAGCCTCCACCAAGAACCTTTTCGGACGCTACTCGTCCCAGCGCATGAAGGTGAGCACAGGCCTGGGGACGTGTGGCTGGTGGCAGCCAGCGTGTTTGCAGCCTCCTCCACCCTCGGCTTCCTCGTCCCTCCCCAGGACTGGCAGGAGATCGTGTCCCTCTACGAGAAGGAGAACACTTACCTGGGTAAGGCGGCTCCAGAGAGACCCCGGGGGGTGTTGGTGGGATGAGGGATGGGGTGGGCAGAGGAAGGGGCAGGACATGATCGAGCTGCCACGTCCCACGGGGGTGAGGGCCCTGGCGGGGGCACCCCGAGGATCTCACGGGTGGCTGGCACGGCCTCTCAGCACCCCCCTTACCTCCCCCTCGCAGCCGAGCTCGCCAGCCTCCTGGTGCGCAGCATCAGCTACGAGATCCCCTCGCTGCGGAAGCAGATCAGCCGGTGCCAGCAGGCCCAGCAGGACTTTGCTCGCCGTGAGGACGAGTGTCAGCTGGGGGCGGCCGAGCTGCGGGAGCGCTTCTTCGCCTCCTGCAAGCAGTACGGCATCACCGTGAGTCCCTGTGGCCGGCCCTGCGGCGGAGGCCTTCCCTCTGTGCCACCTGCCTCCCAAAGCAGCCCCCAGACCCTGTGTTTGGCCTCAGTGGGGCTCAAGCTGTGACTGTGTGTCACATACGATGTCCCCGTGGTGCCACCTTACCTATGGGAGGAGCTGGAGGGGGGGGATGTACGTGACCCCGCAGTCCTCCATCCCCTTCCTGCCCACGTGAAGCTCCTCAAGTAGAGGGTGAAGCCACCCCGGGGGTGCTTTTTCTGCCTGTCTCCGTGCCCTGACACATCCCTGCTCTGTCCCCAGGGTGACAACGTGCGCCAGGAGCTGCTGGCCTTGGTGAAGGACCTGCCATCGCTGCTCTCCGAGATCGGGGCGGGAGCCAGCGCGCTCTCCGAGGCCATCGAGCTGTACCAGGCCTGCGTGGAGTTTGTGTGCGAGAGGTGAGCAGGAGGGGACCCCCACATCCCCTTTCCCCACCTGTGGGGACAGTGGGTTGGGCTGGCAGCTGCTCCCAGGCTCTGGGGCTCTCCCAGAGGGATTCTAGGGCAGGCAGGGGGGTGCTGGGAGGATCCCCCCACTTTGTGCCTTGAGCACTGATGTCCCTGCGCTGGCTGCCAGCTCCACGGAGCTGGTGGTGCCTCTGCTGCGGTACGTGGGGAAGAGAGGGAACACGACCGTGTACGAGTGGAGGACGGGGCTGCAGCCGCTGCGCGTGGAGCGCCCGCAGGTGGAGGAGGTGCCGGAGCCGCCCAAGGAGGACACGGTACGTCCGGGGCCGAGCTGCGGTGCTGGGGAGAGCCCCAGCTGGCTCTGCCCTGTGTCGGGTTAGGCTGTTTGTCCCCCGGTGTTTCAGAGGCGGGGGGGTGTCTCTTGTTCTTCTCCCCGCAGATCGACTGGGGAGACTTCACGCTGGAGCCGAGCAGCGTGGGTGATGGTGCCGCTGCCGATGGGGTGGCCCAGGGCGAGGAGATCGACTGGGGGATCACGCTGGAGCCCGCTCCCCAGGTGTGGGACCCCTGGTTGTGTGGTTCTTGGGGTCTGGCCCTGCTCCAGGGCTGGGCTGGCTATCTTGAGGGGCGTCCTGGGCCCCCCCCCGTCTCACAGGGTGCCTGTTCTTTTGCAGCAGGGTGATGGTATTGACTGGGGAGATGGGGAAAGCGAGGAGGTGCAGATCACGGTGCTGGAGGCTGGCACCGAGGGTGAGCACGGCTGAAAAGGGACACAGGGGGTCCCAGGGGGCAGCAGGCAGCGCCCACCCTGCCCTTCCTCCTCCTTCCCTGCCTGCGGGGACCCTGGGCACCGGCACGAGGGAGGGTGGATCTCCACTGAACAGTGCCATGGGGTGATGCTGAGCACCCTGCACGGGATGAGTTGGGGTGGGGGGGAAGGTGGAGATCCCTTCCCTGCCCCACTCACCCCTGACTCGTCCCCCAGTGCCCGAGGGGGTGGCCTGTGGCTCCGACGCCCTGACGCTCCTGGAAAACACCGAGACCCGCAGCCAGTTCATCGACGAGCTCATGGAGGTGAGGACAGCGCAGCAACGCCGGGGCAGGGGCAGCCCTGCTGCCATCCCACCGCAGAGGTGAGTGTCCCCGGGCTCTGTCCCCGCAGCTGGAGCTGTTCCTGTCCCAGCGGCTGGTGGAGATGGAGGAGGAGGCCGATATCGTGGCCGTGAGCCAGTTCCAGCTGGCCCCCGCCGTGCTGCAGGGCCAGACCAGCGCCCACGTGGGCTCCCTCCTGGCCACCACCCGGGCTCTGTTGGACCAGCTCTGCACCCGCAGCATGCAGCACCTCTTCATGATCCTCGCCTCCCCCAGGTCCTCTCG
>NW_020799138.1:1793892-1795705 GCF_003259725.1 Athene cunicularia
GGCCTTGGGCCGCACCCCGGCTTTTGTGGGTGTTTTGTGGCTTGTTTTCCAGGAGGAGATTAGTGAGACGGAGCAAGGCAAGCCCATGACCCAAAATCGCTTGGAAACTGGCTTCCAGGTTCCTCACCACCTTCCCCTGGCTGCTCCGGTTCCTTTTCCCTCCCTGGATGCTCCGGAGCTTCCCTGCTCACAGCGTTGGGGCTATCTGGGTTTGGGGGGGGTTGCTCAGCCTGTCCCCCATCTCTCAGCTGTGTCTGCAAGCTTGGTCCTTTGCATAAAGAATCAGAAAACTGGAAAGGACCTCAAGGATCATCTAATCCAACTTTTCTTGGCAAAAAGAAGGGGGTTCTGCTCACGCCGCTGCCCTGGGAAGACACCCACGGCTGGGAAACCTCACCCCGCTGCGAGGCGTCGGAGCCCACGCTCATTTTCCACGTTTTTTCAGATGAACTATTGTCTCTGGCATCCTGTTTGTCCCGGCGAGTTGCTGGGGCAGGGAAAGAGGGTGTCTGGTTTTGGCAGCTGCGGCCGCTCCGGGCAGCTGCAGTGTTGCAGGAATAGCAGGCAGGGGTGGTGCTGCCCGCCTGCCCGTACCTCCGACCTGCCTGCCCTCGCTGCCAGGTCTGCCAGGGGCTGCCCCTCGCCCCGTGGGTGCTGGCATTGATTTGGGCAGGAAGCCCAGGTCGTTCGATCGATGGGGAAGGTATAAATATCCTGCTCAGAGGCGACGGTTTTAACACCGACTTCACTCCGTGCTTATTTATTTAAATAGTTGATGGAGTTCTTTGGTGAGCTGGTGGTTGATCATCCCGGAGAGGTGAGGATGGGATGGGGGCCTGACGCTGGCCCCGTTCCTGCGGCTGTTTGCAGAGCCTTTCTGCTTCTACTCCTGCAGCTCCGACAAAAGATCCCGGCGCTTTTTGTCGAGTGGTTTCAGAGCCCCCGGCTGTGCAGCGTAGGTCCTCAGGCACCAGGTGAGGTGGTTGGGATGAGTTGCAGCCTTTCCCTCACCTTTGCTGGGTAGTTACTGTCTCAAAAGGCATCGAAAGTCGAGACCTCGTCTGTTCAGTCAAACTCAAACTGGTCGGTGGGTTCCCCCGTGATTAGCAGCGGTGTTTGTGGGGAGACCCATGGACAGAGCGACTCGTTTTGGGCAGACAAGTGCCAGCCAGACACACGGACAGTCCCTGGCAGGCGGTTTTGAGCAACTCAAAGGCAACAGCTCTGTCTGTGTCGCAGGGAGCCCCATCCTACTCCAAGCACCAGCACCCAGGGGCACAGAGCCCCCCCTCCCCGGGCTCTCCCCCTCCCCACAGAGGGATGCTGGGAGTTACATCTCTCTGACACAACCATTTGCACCTCCAGCAGCTCCCACCGCCACGGGCGAGGAGCAGCCGACCAGGAGAGCTCGCTTTTCTCAACCCCAAAACAGGCCTGGGCGTAATGAGCAGGGCTATGCCAACTGGGCAGCTGCCGGAGCATGAAATTAAAGACTTTTAATTAGCGAAGGGCTGGAGCAATGAAGAAAGCAAAGCACGGGGTTAGCAGGCGATGCCCTGGCTGCGCTCCCGGCCCCGCCACTGTCTCACTGCAGGGCCTGAGGCGAAGCTCCGCGTTCGGCTTTGACTCAGTCCTGTCGGCAAGAGGCTCCGGTGGCTGCCTCGCACCTGCGCGGGGCCGGAAACCTGTGAGGGGTGACCGTGGGGCAGGGTCGTGTCTAGAGGCAGCGTTACCAGCCCCAGGGCCTGCGGTAGCCCAGGGGAGGCCGCCGGGCCGCTCCGCGGGGGTGGGGGGGGAGTGAGGCCGAGGAGCC
>NW_020799138.1:1797217-1799474 GCF_003259725.1 Athene cunicularia
CGAATCCGAGAGTCCCTCGGTCTGTTTTGCCGCCTGTGGAAAGCCCGTGACGGGATTTTGTTTTGTAGAGCTGCTGGAAACGGGGCTAAGGAGTGAAAGGGAGTCGGAGCTGGATTCCTTCGGAGAGGGGGGAAGTTGACGCACCGGCCTAAGAATAGCTCAGGGAGGGGAAGTACGGACAGTATTGTCGCCAGAGGTAACCTCCGCGGCGTGAGTTTCTGTGCCCGTGTTGTGTCAGGAAAATCAACCTCTGGAGTGAAATTCGCTCCCGTTCCTCAGGGGCCCGCGCGCGGGGAAGCCGCCGTTTCCCGGTGTAGTAGGTCCATGTGCGGTGTTTAGGGTGGTGCCTCGTCGGCGCCTTATCGCGTTTGCTCTCTGGTTTATATTTCAGCTGCTGATGAAATCGCGGCCGGGAGCTGAGGAGTCTTTGGACCTTCCCATGATTGGGACCTTTGACTTGTAAAAGGTTCATTCAAGAAGCTTCGCTGACCAGAAGAGGGGAAGAGCAGCCGGTTGTGGGAGGGAGCGGACCCCGTCCCGGAGCGTGGGGAACTGGGGGGGGGGGCGAGAGGACGTCGCTGTATGTGGAGTTTTTGGACAGTAAGTCATGTGGATTTTGTATGTAGCTGCATGGTCTGGGTTATAAAGCGGTTCTGGAGGAAAGAAAAGGGCAAGAGAGGGTGGAGGCTGTCTTCTGGGGAAGAGTTTGTTGCCTTCGTGAGATTTAAATCTTTAATTACGCTCTGCTGGCCGACCACTGTGTTCCAGAATTTCACAAGGAAAACAAAGGCATCCTGAACCCAAAGTCTTGAACGTTCTTTAAACTTTTATCCTGTTGTTTAGCGATAACCTGAACGCCGAAGTTGTTGTTTTATTTTGTTTGTTTGAAAGTGGGGCAGAGGAAAGACAAACCCAACCAACCTGTTGTGTGGAGAATTCATCTGACGCTGGTGGTTTGGTTGGTTGGTTGGTGGTTTGTTTTTTTTTTTTTTTTTCCTTCTTTTTTCCAAATTCCCAAACCCTCCACCTGTTTTCTTTTCTCCTCCACCAGAAATGCTTTCTCTGAAGAAATATTTCACCGAAGGCCTCATCCAGTTCACCATTCTGCTCAGCTTGATCGGCGTTCGTGTGGACGTGGACACCTACCTGAACTCACAGCTCCCCCCTCTCCGGGAGATCATTCTTGGCCAGAGCTCCGCTTACACCCAGACCCAGTTTCATAACCTGCGTAACACCTTGGATGGATATGGCATCCACCCAAAAAGCGTAGACCTGGACTATTACTTCACCGCTCGCAGGCTGCTCAACCAGGTGAGGGCCCTGGACAGGTTTCAGGTGCCCACCACCGAAGTCAACGCCTGGTTGGTGCACAGAGACCCCGAAGGTTCCGTGTCTGGTAGCCAGCCCAGTGCTGGCATCGCCCTAGAAAACGGCAGCGGCCTGCAGGATGGGAGCAGCCCCGACAACGGGGTGAGGGAGAGCGGAGCTGAGCAGGGCTTTGGGGAAGAACTGGAAGATTTGGGAGCAGTGGCTGCCCCGGTGAACGGAGACCTGACCAAAGAGGTAGGCAGGATCTTCTTTTGCCTGGGGTGGGGGTGGAAAAGGGAGCCCTTGGGGGGGGGCTCTTGCCCTCTGGGATCCATCCGAGGGAGCAGCACTTGGTACGTTGTGTGTGTTTAGCACTTGGGAAAAGTGGGTCCCTGCTTGGGAATGGCGCAATACTAAATTATGGTTCGGTTAGAAGGCTCCAGGGGAATGTGTGGGGTGGTTTTTCCATTTTGTTTGGTTTATTCTTGGTCTGCAAGTAACAGCGAAAGGAGGGAGAAAGGGTTGGGGGGTCAGCATTTCAACCTGTGCGCATAGCTTTGTGTTGTGAAACCGATAAAACCAGGCAGGGAAATAAACAGGGGCATTGGGTAACAGCCTCATCCCAGGTGTCGGGCGGGCGGTTGGGTTACTTGGCTCTGGAGTTCATCCAGTGGAGATGTTTATTGCTTGGTTTTCATCACAGACGGGTGGGGAGAGGTGAACTGGAAAGTGGTTTATTTTTTTCTGTCTGAGCACAACCTTTCGGAGGCTGTGATGCAATGTTGGTCCCCGGGAGCTGCTGTTCTTTTTTTTCCTTTTTGGCACCGATCTCTTTGTCACGGCATGTTCGGCGTCTCCCTGGCCGTGGTGTGGGGGGATGTTTAGTGCTGATTTGCAGCGTCGGGTCCTTCCAGCGTCGTTCTTGCGTCTCATAAATTGTCTCTGGGAC
>NW_020799138.1:1802724-1805218 GCF_003259725.1 Athene cunicularia
AGCAGCGGCGGTGGTGGAGGATGGTGGGGTGGGGGGAGGTGGGTGGTCACAATTAATTAAAGACTTGCTTTGCTTCTCATTAGTTCATAGCGAACTGTGGAGGAATAGCTGCAACCGGTTTGCTTTGAACAAAGGAGAAGCGACTGCCCGCGCGGAGGTGGAAGGGCACTGGGGATTGCTGCTGCCTGGCCGTGGCCGAGCAGCCGGGGACTGACTCTGTCTCACGTGGTTAGTTTCCAGCTGCGGATGTCTCCACCCTGAGCGAAGCCGTGTCCGGCGAGAGCAGGTCTGCGGGCATCCAGACCAGTCTGCTGTCTCCTCTCCTCGCTGAGACCGAGTCGCCCTTCGATCTGGAGCAGCAGTGGCAGGACCTCATGTCTATCATGGAAATGCAGGTGAGCTCGAGGCGGAATCGCGGGGCGGCGTTTGCCCCTCCGGCCACGCGTCGTTGCTCCATCCGATTTAGGGCCGAAGGCTCGTCCCCAAGCACCTGGATCCCGGACGATCGTGGCTTGGGGTTGGTCGCAGCTGCTTTGGCGTTGTCCCCACCGGCGTGGTGACGCCGTGCTGCCCTCGCTGCTGCTGTTTTAACCCTTTTTTTTTTTTTTTTGGCACGTGCTGGGGGCGAAGGCAGGGCTGGAGCGTGGCTCATTTCACCGAGCTGTTCCGCATCTCTTCCAGGCTATGGAAGTGAACAACACAACCGCTGAAACCCTGTACAACGGCACGAGCGGAGACCTGCTGACTTCTAACTACAGCCTGGCTCCGAACACTCCCATCAATCAGAATGTCAGCCTGCATCAGGCCTCTCTGGGTAGCTGCTCACAGGACTTCTCGCTCTTCAGCTCGGAAATCGAAAGCCCCTCCATGGCTGGCAGCTCGGCCCTGCTCCAGCTGGCGCCGGACAACTCCACCGGCCTCAACAGCACCTTCGGCTCCACCAACTTGAGCGGCATCTTCTTCCCTCCGCAGCTGAACAGCACGGTCAACGAGACGGCCGGCCCCGAGCTGCCCGACCCGCTGGGGGGTCTTCTGGACGAAGCCATGCTCGACGAGATCAGCTTGATGGACTTGGCCATTGAAGAAGGTTTCAACCCAGTGCAGGCCTCGCAGCTGGAAGAGGAGTTTGATTCCGACTCAGGTCTTTCTCTGGATTCTGGCCACAGTCCTGCTTCCCTGAGCAGCTCAGAAGCCTCTTCCTCCTCCTCCTCTTCCTCCTCATCCTCTTCCTCCTCCTCGTTTTCTGAGGAAGGAGCTGTCGGCTACAGCTCAGACTCTGAAAACGTGGACTTTGAAGAAGCAGAAGGGGCGGTTGGATACCAGCCAGAGTACAGCAAGTTCTGCCGCATGAGCTACCAGGACCCGTCGCAGCTCCATTACTTGCCTTACCTGGAGCACGTCGGCCACAACCACACCTACAACATGGCACCGGGGGCGCTCGACCCCGAGGAGCCCAAACTGCCCAGCGCGGGGAAGAAGAGCAGCAAGGAGAAGCCGTCCGAGTTCCTGGATAAACAGATGAGCAGGGACGAGCATCGAGCCAGAGCCATGAAGATCCCTTTCACCAACGACAAGATCATCAACCTGCCCGTGGAGGAGTTCAACGAGCTCCTCTCCAAGTACCAGCTCAGCGAGGCGCAGCTGAGCCTGATCCGCGACATCCGGAGGCGAGGCAAGAACAAGATGGCTGCCCAGAACTGCCGCAAGAGGAAACTGGACACCATCCTCAACTTGGAACGGGACGTCGAGGACTTGCAACGGGACAAGTCCAAACTGCTCAGGGAGAAGGTGGAATTCCTCAAATCCATCCGCCAGATGAAGCAAAAGGTGCAGAACCTCTACCAGGAAGTGTTCGGCCGCCTGCGGGACGAGAACGGCCAGCCCTACTCCCCCAGCCAGTACGCCCTGCAGTACGCCAGCGACGGCAGCGTCATCTTGATACCTCGGGCCGTGGCCGACCAGCAGGCCCGGCGGCAGGAACGGAAACAGAAGGACCGGAGGAAGTGAAGGGCCGGCGACGCGGGAGGAGTGGGACACTCGCTCAAGTGAGAACTGGAGAAGGGCTGAGCCTGGAAGTACTTAGAGGAACTTTCATGCCTTCTTATCCGATATATCTTCTCAAAAAAAAACAAACAAAAACAAACGTGACTGCTGCCGGTCAGTGTACGGGAGAGACTGGGAGAGACTGCGGGAGCTGCAGGCTGAGGGGAGGGCTCCCTGCGGGGAGGGGCGAGCACCCTGCACTGCCCAGCCCGGCGCCTTCCACAACCTGGAATCCTTTGAGCGCAGGAAACCGAGCTGGCATCACTGGTGGGGAGATTGGCAGAGGTGGAAAAACTACTGTTAGGAACTGGCTTTAAATAAGAAAAGAGATTTAAGAAAATGAACTTAAAACCAAGTTATAGGAGAGACATTTTTCTGAACTTCCAAAGTTCTGTGATTTCAGGTAGTTGGTTTTTTTTTTTTTCCTTTTTTTTTTTTTTTTTCCTCCTTT
>NW_020799138.1:1806257-1808976 GCF_003259725.1 Athene cunicularia
ATAAGAGACAGATGTAGAACTTTAGGATTTTGGGGATGGGGCAGGGGGGAGGGAAGGTGTGTGGAACTGGAGAGGGTTAACAGAACCAGTGCGATCTGCGTCGTCCCCCTACCACACTCGGAGCATGTCACTGCCGCCGAGCCCACGCAGCAGCCTGCATGCAAACGCTGTCTTCTCCCACTGACGGGGCTGGGGAACTGCTTCAGGAGGAAGGTGGGGAGGGTCGCTGGGTCACCCCCCCCACCCAGCCCCCCGGGGGGCAGCGTACAGCACAAGGGGAGCGGAGGGTCCCCGCCCCGGGCCGTGGGCTTGTCACTTATAGAAATTAGACGGCTGTTAGGATTCCTGTTTCTTAACCGCGCTTTGATTTTTTAGGGCTTCAGCCCTGGTTTTCCCTATAGGGTCTAGAGTGCTTGTGTTGAGTAAAAGGGAGAAGCCCAAACGTTCAAAGCTGCTAAATGTTCTCTTTGCCATAAAGATTCAGTGTAACCGTGTGATCACATTATAGGATTCTCTTCTGTCCCTAGGTGTTGGTCTGACTTCCTTTGTTTTCAGGAGGGGGGTGGGGGTAGTGCCTTGATCACTGTCCGTCTCCGCCACGGAGACGATCCTAGAAGCTGTATTTACAATATAGCACAGCTGGGAGTGTACTGACTTTACCAGCAACTGAAAAAAAAAAGCTTAAAAATGGCTTTTCCTAGCCAGTCCTGTGCATGTGATACGGGGTGAGGGCTGCGCGTCGGAGGGAAGACTCGGGGTGGTGACTCGAGGGAAGGAAACCTGGTGATGCAGGAGGGAGGCCTGGAGCAGCCCGCGGCGCTGCCCGGAGGGGAGAGGTCTGGCCCTGGGCACAGTTTTCCAGGCTACGGGGAAAGCAGTTGGACCTCCTCGGGGCGTGTTGTGGGGGGGCCGGTGTGGGACGGACTCGCCCAGGCCCTGGCGGACTCTGTCCTGGACTCCTGAGACTCAACGGCTTTACTTAAGCATGAGATGAAGCACAAGTGGTGGAGATGTGGGTGTGGGGAGGTTGGAAGGGAGCCCTGTGTGTATGTTTTAAATTATTTTCCTCTTAGAAACTTTTATTTTAATGATCTGTGACCTGTCAGGGAAAGAAGAGAGATTGTGTGAGCACAGGACAAAAATAAAACGGCTTATTCACTGTACAAGCATGTTTCATGGATTTCTTTTTTTAAAAAAAAAAAGATTAAGCATGTCTGGGCAACAAAACAGCCTCTGCTTGTGGGTCCTTCTCCCCCACGGTAGCTCCTGGCTCGGCTGGGCTGAGCTGGGAGCAGGTTGGGTTTGCCTCCAGCCAGGGTCTGGGCAGGGAGCGGCTGCCATCCCAGCCTGCAGGTAACAGCCTCGCAGGGGAGGAAAATGAAAAGCTCCTCGCTTGTGGGAAACACGACACAATCTTCTTAAAGCAAGCCCAGGAGAAGTGCGTTTCCAGTTCAAGGTGGAGCAAGTTCTGGGTCCAAAGGCCCAGCCCCACTCCTTGGCGCTTCGACTCCCGTGCCCGGAGCCTCGTGTCCTGCTCTGGGTGAGCAAATGGCCTCGGCGCAGCTCGAACCTTCGCAGTAGGTTTGGGCTGTAGCGTTGGTGACGGAGCCAAAGTTTATTCAAGCCCGGGTGTATTTCTATCGGGGCTCTGCAGGCCGGCTCCTGCCCCGGCTCCCTCCCCGCAGGACGAGGCCCAGGCAGGCCCGGGGAGAGCCAAGCGTTTGTTTGGAGCAGCAGAGCTGACAGCGGGGCACTGCTGACCCCCCTCACTGCCCCTTTGGGCTAGTGGCCTGGGGAAGGTCTGGCTGCGAGCCCGCGGGCAGCTGCCAGGCCGGCGCTGGCTCTAGCCCCTGTTTGCAGCCTCGTTGCCCAGGCAGGGCTCAGCAGAACTCGGTTCCCACCCAGCTGAGCTCAAGGACAGGCCCTGACTTTGCTGGGGAGCAGCACGGGGAGGGGGACAAACGGCTCTTAAACCCGGCTGGCACCAAAAACCTCCGTCTTGAGGCAGGCAGGAACCCAGGGCCTGCAGAAGCCGCCACGCGCAGCTCGGGTGAACAAAGCGGGGCTGGAAAACTGCTCCTGGGAAATGCTGATGCACCAGCAAGAGACCGGGCCGGTGCTGTCGCTGCACTTAAAAAGCAGCATTTTGGGATGCCTGTGGCTCAGCGCCCTATCAATCATTTCTATATATTTTTTAGTTCTAGACGCCTTTCTCAAAGGCTTTATTACCCACCGCCTTATTGGCACGTTGCGTTTTCTCATCTGGCAGCGTTATTATGCAGCAATTCCCGCGCCCTGATGTTGAATATTCAAAGCCAGAACGCCCGGGTGAGCCGCCGCGTTGGGGGGCACCAAAGCCTCGTGGCCACCAGCCTTGGCCACCAGCCACGCTGCCAGCCCTGCTCCTCTCCCCGGCGGTCTTCCACTGGGCTTTCCGTGGGGTAAATGTCATTTTCCTGGGGATTAAACCTCTCCTTACGGGACTGGAAGAGTTCATCTACTCCTGCTGCCGGAGTTGAGCCCAGGCCAGCTCTACACACAGCAACGGCTCAGCCAAGGGGAACGCGAAGCATTAAAATGCTCGCTCCGAGGTGCTTCCCGTCTCTCTTCCCAGGCTCTAGGGTATTTATTCCAGATATTCCTTCAGGGGCTGTTTTAGAACGTAATACCGGCTTGCAAAAAAAAAAGAAAAAACAACCCACCAAAAAAAAAAAAAAAA
>NW_020799138.1:1810056-1813384 GCF_003259725.1 Athene cunicularia
CCCCCCCCCCCCCAAAAACCTACACACATGCTACGCCGTAAAAATGCAGAGTTAACACTATCGGGAAGAAGGCTGTGGGTTGCTGAGATGGTCTTTGAAGAATAAGCAGTATCCATCTGCACTCCCTTTCCCCAGCCCACCCATCACCAGTGATAGTCCTTCATGGAAGGGGCTTTGCTTCCTCTCCCACAGGCTGCAAAATTAGACAGCCTTGAAACAAACACCCCGATTTTCCCCCTAACACTCCCCCCAAATATCCCCCTTGTGTTTCCCTCCCCCTCCCCAAATTGAGCCGGGCTGGTTTGAATCTGTACACAGCGTGAAGCTGCATAAAGCAGTTGAGCAGCTGCAGGGCACAGAAACCATACTGGTCTCTTCAAAGGGCATCTTCTCCAGCCATCGCTACGCTCCCAACCGAGCAGAGCTGCGTTCTCTCCCTCTTGCTCAAACCCACAGTTCAGATCTTTATACAAAGGCTGGCCAGAGCGGGCGCCAGGGGTTAGTTCTTGTCCTCTTTCTTGTCATCGTCCTCTGAGGGGTAGGAATGCCATGTCAACCTCTCCTCGTAGAACGAGATGACCACCTGTGGGCACTTGATGTTGGCTTCCTTGGCAGGGACCAGGTCGGCCTCGTCGGAGTTCTTCCTACAGGCCAGAGCAGAGGTGCAAGTTAGGGGGCTGTGGAGGGGAGGTGGAAGAAGTGGAGACCGGAGGAAAAGAAAAAAAAAAATAAATCAAGAAGCGACAGGTAAACGGAATCCCTGAGGCGCTCGGGAAGGATCCAAGCGACCCCTTCGTGAGTGGCTCTGGAGCAGGGAGAAGCAGCACGTGAACCCAGGGAAAATTCAGGCGTCGCGTTCACAGCTCCGTGTTGTCGGGGATGAGGGGAGAAGCCGAATCCAAGCTGCGGCCCTGCCCCCAGCCATTCTGTACTTCTGAGACGGCGCAAAAGCAAACGGCTCCCACACCGAGGCCTGAGCGGTTCAGCTCCCACCTGTGCCAGCGACAAGCCCGGGGTCACTACAGCCGGAGGGGACGCGGTCATCGTCACGGCTCTCCTCTGGGTGCAGCCTTCCGGAGCTGCAGCCCGCGCTGCAACACCAAGCCCCTCTTTCTCCCCCAAGCTCGCGACTGCTGCAGGGGGACATCTTAAGAGTCACACAATCCTGAGGGCCCTACCTGCTCGTTTCACATCCACGTTAGCCTCAGCGCAGAGGGTCACCTCAGGCGGCAGCGCCATCGCGAGAGATTTCATGCCAGGTAGCAGGGACTCCCCAGGCGCAGGTCCTTCCCTCTCTGGCACAGAATAAGTGAAGAAGTGACAGACACAAAGACACACTCACCACTTCATCAGGAACATGAGCTCCCCGCTGGAATCCGTGGCACCGATGATTCGCTCTGGCTCAAATCCTCGGGCGAAGCCTCGCGGTTTCTCCGACTGAAAAGAGACAAGTTTCTGTTTGTAGCATCACCCAGGGAGGGGACAGCCACAGCCCTGTTTCTGGTCACCAGGACACACCAGTGCCCGTTCAGAAAGCCTCTGCCTATCGGATACTGGGACTATAACGATAAGTCAAGGCCAGCGGGGAGCTGAGGAGACGGCTCGGTGTGAACCCCCCACACAAAGGTGATCTCCTGCTGGGCCCCGGGCAGCACGGCAGAGCGCCCCGCCGATGCCATGAGCAGCGGTTCCCATTTCCAAGGTCCTGCTGCTCAAACTCTTGCACCGGCCAAGATTCAGCAGCTCCAGGGATGAAACTCAAGAGTCTTTTACCATCCCTTTTCCCAAGCAGCTATGAGCCCCCTGAGCAAGACGCTCTCTGCTCCACCTTGATCTCCCTCTTCAAGGGGCAACTCCTGCCTCCTGTTTCGCCCCACGTGCGGTTCCTCAGAAGCTGGGGCTCCATCCCCTTTTGGTTCAAGAACTAGCCTTTCCATTTAGTGCTAGGACTGGCTCTGGATTCACTAAGAGGCCTAGCTGAGGCAACAGCTCACACCTCCTTCCGAAAACTACAGCTTTTCAAAAGCACTTCAGGCTGTGTCTCACTGAAGTGCAATAGTTTCCCTTCTGTGCAGGAGAACAGTCTGACTGAGGTTTTGGAGCGTGGCTGCTCTAGCTCCCCGACACCGTGCCAAGTGCAGGAGTAGGGAGGTGAGCACAGAAACGCCACCCTGCCTCACCTCCTCCTTCTTCTTCTTTGGTTTGCTCTCCTCCCCTTTATCCTCCGTGTCAGACTCCGCTTTGCGCTTGCTTCCCTCAGACTTCTCGCTCTCATGGGCGGTTTTCTGGGACTGAAGGAACTCTGCAATGAGGTCTGGGCAGTCGAGGTTCTCCTCTGGCTCCCATGTGTTATCTTCACTGCAATCAAAGACAACAGCTTAGTTTTACGTGGGGGCAGCTTGCTGCAGCTTTCCCTGCCAAGAAAAGCCCTGGACACCAGGTCACGAGGAGATGGTGAGAGAAGCAGCAGAATGGATGTGGGTGTCCTCACCCCATGAAACAGGACCCTGCCCTGATCTGGGCAGGGACGCCAGAGGGCAGGGCAGTTATTTTGCTCCTCGGGGGAGAGGCAATTTGTTTTATCTGGCTGCTTGTTTCAGACTAGGTTTAGGGCAGCAGGGGAGAAGCCCCACCGGGGCACCGCACAGCCTGTTTGCAAGGCAGAAACGGGACTTCCTCACCGAGGCTGCGCTCTCCTCACCCTGATTAGAGCTCGAGGCATTTAGAACCACCATTTCTATCATTACAGCTGCCCTTGGCCTTTAGCTCCATTGTACAGATGAGGAGAGGTGTGGGGAGACTGAGCCACCTGCCCGGAGGCTTCGGCACCGCAGCAGCAGGCAGGGAGGCACTTACTCTGAGAAGCCTTTCCACTTCAGCAGATATTCCACTTTGCCCTTCACCACTCGCCGATCCAGGACCTTCTCCACCACATACTCCTCCTCCTCTTCCTCTAAGACCTCTTCCACTTTCTTCTTGTTCTGTTTTTTTCCCATTGTGCTGGCCAGTTTTTCAGCTTACGGGCGACGCTGCTAAAAGAGGAGAAAGAACCACACGTTTTGTGTCAAGGTCAGGTTTGCCTTTGCCAGGCAGCAGACACACTGGATACGCAGAGGCAAAGCACAGCGCAGGAATGCTGCTTTGGAGAAGGAAAACAGGCACATACAAAGTAGGTAACACAGGAGGAGACAGGCCAGGAAGGTCCTGCCAGCTGAAAAGGCAAACAGGAATCTCCAGCAGCAGCTGCTGCATTTCCACAGTGCCTTTCTGACACACAGCTTTGGCCTTTTTGTCTCACCAGCACCTTATTTCACCAGTTCCATCAAGC
>NW_020799138.1:1813434-1815083 GCF_003259725.1 Athene cunicularia
AAACAACCCCAAAAAACCGCAAGGGTTTTCCCCGCCCTGGTGATGCTGTGAGGAGGTTACAGCCCCCCACCCCCAGCAGGGGTCCTCCCCCTCCCTGGCCGGGGAAGGGAAGCAGAGCCCCGGTGCGGAGGGACCCACACACGGTGCTGCCCCGATTCTACTCTTCCTTTGCTGCCTCTTCTCTGCAAAACGGGACCTTTTATGTCGCGTCTGCGCTCCTGCGCTCACACACGTCCTTGTTCACGCGCAGACGAAGCAGCAAAGCCCCCGCCTGCCTCTCGGGAGGTCACAGGTGAGCAAAAAACGCTGTTCCCCAGCCTCCGGGTACAGCTTCGGAGCAGCGAGGCTGACAAAATCCATCCCCCTCCGGCACCGAGGGGCAGCGATTTGGGAGCTCAAGCAGCTCCTTACCCCCGGGGCTGTCAGGCTGCTGTCAGAAGCGCCGGCTGCCTGCCAGCCCATAATCAGGTGAAGTGCAGACCTGTCATTTGCCAAAGCAGGAAGCACTTAGCCACCAGCAGGGCCTCGTGCCTCTGATCTCGGCGAGACGCGGCTCAGCGGCCCTTTAAACCAGCGTCCGGCTGCCGCCCGAGCCCTCAGCGCGCGCTCGCGGCCCGCGCCAGACCCTGGTTTTTCTGCCAGGCTTCACGGGGGGGGGACGGACGGAGGAGCTGCCCCTCTCCTTGCCCCACTTCTGGCAGCCCAGGGCAGCAGCGAGCCTGGGGAAGACCCCGTCGCCATCGCCCCCAGATCTCTGAGCACGTTACAAGGGTCCTGAGACTGTTTTGTCCCGTGCCTCGGTTTCTCCAGAGGTTGCCCATCCCGCTTACACAGTCCCACAGCCAGGGACAACCGGGACGCAGAGATCCGGTGCCTGCCTGCGGCTCACGCAGGAGCCCCCACGTACTCCACAGTCCCACCTCCGGGATGAAGCAAGCCGCATCTTCCAGCTACCTGCTGCGATCGATCGCCCCAGAGCCTCCCCAGGGAACTGCAGCTTTCTGATGTTCAATTAAGTGGACGTTACCCCTTCCATCTCTAGTGATTAATACAGCTTTAATTGCTGCTTCTGCTGGCTGCTGGGGCAGGGCAGACATTTCGCCACCCCGCCGGGTAGAGGCTTGTGCTGCTGCAAATAACCTGGATTTCAACCGGCTGCGTAGTTCTGCGGCCCCGAGTGCCAAGAGCCCTAAACACCCCCCAAAACCTCGCTGCAAACGGCAGAAAACTCTGAGCCAGGAGCCACAATCCGGGAACGCTTCGGCCCACCCCGCTTGTCCATGCTGCGGGTCTACTCCTCTCCCCCCACGCAGGAGCTCGTGGCCTTCAGCGAGGCCACACCAAGAATAAAGCGAGGCCATCTTCATCTCCAGCCACGCAGACAGTCACGAGAACCATCGCCAGAGCTGTAATAACCCGTCCGTAAACGCAAAGTCTGCTCAACGTTCCGGTGAGAATTGAAGTAAAGGTCACTTACCCCCCGCTCTGGTGCCGGATCCTGGCGAGGAAACGCACGCTCCTGACTCAAGCAGCATCTTGCTACATCAAACGAGGTGCCGCATCACAGCTAATCCTCTTGTCTCCAGGGGCGAGACTCCACTCGGGCCTCTAGACACTAACTTCTACGCCACTTCTCCAGACAGAAGTCA
>NW_020799138.1:1815133-1823131 GCF_003259725.1 Athene cunicularia
TTCTCCTCTGGCTCCCATGTGTTATCTTCACTGCAATCAAAGACAACAGCTTAGTTTTACGTGGGGGCAGCTTGCTGCAGCTTTCCCTGCCAAGAAAAGCCCTGGACACCAGGTCACGAGGAGATGGTGAGAGAAGCAGCAGAATGGATGTGGGTGTCCTCACCCCATGAAACAGGACCCTGCCCTGATCTGGGCAGGGACGCCAGAGGGCAGGGCAGTTATTTTGCTCCTCGGGGGAGAGGCAATTTGTTTTATCTGGCTGCTTGTTTCAGACTAGGTTTAGGGCAGCAGGGGAGAAGCCCCACCGGGGCACCGCACAGCCTGTTTGCAAGGCAGAAACGGGACTTCCTCACCGAGGCTGCGCTCTCCTCACCCTGATTAGAGCTCGAGGCATTTAGAACCACCATTTCTATCATTACAGCTGCCCTTGGCCTTTAGCTCCATTGTACAGATGAGGAGAGGTGTGGGGAGACTGAGCCACCTGCCCGGAGGCTTCGGCACCGCAGCAGCAGGCAGGGAGGCACTTACTCTGAGAAGCCTTTCCACTTCAGCAGATATTCCACTTTGCCCTTCACCACTCGCCGATCCAGGACCTTCTCCACCACATACTCCTCCTCCTCTTCCTCTAAGACCTCTTCCACTTTCTTCTTGTTCTGTTTTTTTCCCATTGTGCTGGCCAGTTTTTCAGCTTACGGGCGACGCTGCTAAAAGAGGAGAAAGAACCACACGTTTTGTGTCAAGGTCAGGTTTGCCTTTGCCAGGCAGCAGACACACTGGATACGCAGAGGCAAAGCACAGCGCAGGAATGCTGCTTTGGAGAAGGAAAACAGGCACATACAAAGTAGGTAACACAGGAGGAGACAGGCCAGGAAGGTCCTGCCAGCTGAAAAGGCAAACAGGAATCTCCAGCAGCAGCTGCTGCATTTCCACAGTGCCTTTCTGACACACAGCTTTGGCCTTTTTGTCTCACCAGCACCTTATTTCACCAGTTCCATCAAGCCTCTGCCTGATTCCACTCATACTTTGTTTTCAGCACACCGTGTCTTGACCTGGCTGTTCCTATGTGTTGATCACTGCCCTCCAGAAACGAAGCAGCGTCCTACCTCAGCTGCTCCACACCTTCTTCCTCTGCTGAGTCCCACGTCTGCCCCCCCAGCCTGTTTTCTCCCCTTTCCTCAGCTCGCTGACCTGCCCTTCAGCTGAGTTCAACCCTGCCTTGAGCTGCAGAAAGCATCTGCAGAGCTGTACGGCAGCGGGAGGGAGACAGCACACCACTGGTATTAACTAAAAGTTAATAAATAGTTAATCCAAGTTAAATACAAGTCACAGTCCTTAATACTGAGCTTCCCGTGTTCATTTCTTTGCTGGTTCATGCATGTGCACTCCGGAATATTTATTTAACTCACCAACCCAGAATATGGTGGTTTTCTTTTTTTTTTTTTTTTTTTCTCCTTATCATCTAAAGCTGTTTAGACAGTCATAAATTCCTGCATATATATCCAGCACTTGCTGGGAAGTGGCAGAAGCGATGCAGAGCTCTCCGGCCCGACACAGCCCACGGCTACCTGCCCTGCCCTGCCGCAGCACACAGGTAGGGCCTGGGCACAGCTCTGCTTTCCACTCACACCGCGGGGGGGTGGGACGACTGCAGAGGGGGAGCAGCCCTGCCAACACGCCAGGCGCTTCCCCTAGGCTGAAACGAAACACCTCAGAGAGCCAAAAACCACAGAGAGGCCCCGCTTCCCTCCTGAAACCCAGCTTGGCCCAGTACGAGCACCGCAGGCAGGCAGATCCAGGGTCAGAGTGTGGCCCCGGTGCTGCTGGGGATGGCCACCGACCCCGTCCCTGCCCTCTGGCCCTGTTAAAACCACCCCAGCCCCTTGCAAACGCTCTCCAGCCTCTTCTCTGCTGGTACCAGTTACACCAACACGTCCCAGCCCTGCAGCCAAGACCCTGAGCCACCACAGGGCCCCACGAGTGGCATCTCCTCACGCGGGGTTTTTTTCTTTAGTTTTAAGAAAAATATCAAGGTCAGGCCTAGTACCCTGACCTCATCGCCAGCCTCTGCTCCGAAGAAGTCTATGCAGTCAGCTGAGCGTGCTGAACAAGTTGCACTGATTTAGATCGACCAAAGGGTCAGGAGGTTCCCAGTCTCCCCATCTGTTATCTCTGATAAGCAGCTACGCCATCACGGAGAGCCACTGGCAAAGCTGGCAACGGGGCCCAGACTGCCTGAAACTGAGTCTGTACCTCAGCCTCCCAAAAACCCCACCCTGCTGAACAGCTGCCCGGGAAGCTCTCACAGCCTAAGCGCTGAGGAACAGGACTGCTTTTTTATTCCAGTAAAATATATATCTTCTGCCAAGCAAAATGACTGGTGAGCAGGTCAAACGTTACCTGCCCGGAAACTTTCGTTTTGCCACTTCAGGTTATCATGAATCTTCTAGAATAAATTTCAGCTGGCAAAATCTATGCAAACTGGGGCTGGTTTATCTGGCAAAACAAAAATCCTTCAAGCCAGTGTAAATCTGCAGGAGATATCCGAGTTCAGCAACAGTCTCAGCTCTCGGGGTACAGCTGGATGAGCTCCCTAGCGCACAAGATGCTGCTGAGCTGAGCAGCTGCTGTTAAGAGCCTCCTTCAGAGAAGGCTTAAATCTAGGCCCCACAAAGCTCAGAAGACGTACCGCCAGTTCAGACCAGCAGAAGCCACAGCAGAGAGGACGAGAGGGAGCACAGCCAAACCAGCCCGCTCCAGCCCACCCCGTCTCTGCCACTATCTCACAGACAGGGCTTGAGGGCAGCCAAGGAGCGTGGAAGAGCACAGAGGGAAAAAGCTGCACTTCGCTTGGCAGGCGCTAGATCAACGCGTTTATGCTTTGGATCCTGCTACTGCACTGCTGCTTTCAACCTGACCTTGGTGTACGAGCTGTGCCAGCACCTGGGCACTCGCTCCGCAGGGCAACTGGCCTGGGGCCGTGCTTGCTGCCAGAGTGACATCTCCCCTTTACACCCCATTTCTGCACGAACCAGCCGCGAGGTGACGGCAGCCGCCTCACTCGATGGCAACATCGGGGTAGAAGGAGGAAAGGAACATCTTCCCCCTGCCACAGCCCCCGGAGTTGGGGGTTGCTCATGAACCCGGCAGAGGACTGGCTATACAGGCCGGGCCAAAGTGGCTGCTAACATCTCGGGGTTCTTGGTGGTCACTGAGCAAGTCCAGAGGTCCCAGAGCCCGGGCTCTGCATTGCAAGCCTCTTCCTCCTTCTGCTCACGTTTAGCACAAGACATCTCCCCCGCCTTTAACTGGTGGTTTCAGAAGGGTCAGCACCTGAACAGGCTGCAGAGCAGACCGGGACGAGGGAAGAGCCTGTTCTGCTGCTGCACTTGCAGAACTCCAGCATGCACGAAAAGGTGAAAACTAACCCCCCTCCACTGTTAAATGAAGTGAGAAGTTCATTGCCCTGTACAGACCAGCAGCTGAGGTGGTGGTTGGGATATTCCCACAGACAGGCAGTGCTTCCCCTACGGATCCTTCATTCAACGCCAGAGGACACCCAGCCCCTCAAGGATGAAGTTTTATTGCCCTATTCAACGAAAAAAAAAAAACCAACACCCAACCAACCACCTGGAAACAGCCCACTGAAGAGCTATACAAGAACGAGCATCAGAGGGGCTTTTCCCTCCTCAATTCTGGGCTGGAATACACCGCCAGCATCTTCAATCAGCCGCCAGACAGAGGCAAAGCTGCAGCAGCGAGGCTCCCGGTCGCCTGCGGACTGCGGGGAGGAGGAGGCCCGGCTGCCTGGCACCACCTCAGCTGGTGTGCAATACAACAATGTAAAGCCTCCGACCCACCGCCAGCATCTAATCCCCGAGCAGGAGCCAGCGCTGCAGCAGGAAGCCGAGAGATCGTGTTTCACTCTGGAATTCTTCAGGCAGTTCCTTCCTCCTGCGCAGGACAGCCTTCCTCCTCTCCATCCTCCTCCTCTGGCACCGCATGGCCAATGGAGAAAGGGGCCAGAGCCGAGCACGCCATGGCAGAGGAGATTCCCAAGGTGCTCTCCCAGCTCCGACTACAACCAGCCTGCAGGGGTGAGATCTCGGGCTTCAACCTCTCTCAGCAGGGACTCCTGGTCAGCTGCAGCCAAAAAGACTTTAGTTGAAGGCACTGTGGTTATTGCTTGGAGATAGACTTGGTTTTAAGGCACCTAAGGATGCACAGCTGCATTGTCGGGCCGCTTGAGCTGTTTCATAAGATCAAAGAGTCTAACGGTAGAGTCTGGCCAAGCCGAGCCCAGAGGGGAGTTACTAAAACTAGAGGTGGCGTGTAGGACAGAAAATGGAGAGAGGTACTAGAGCGATGCAACGCTGAGGATCCACCGTTCCCTTGTGGTAAGAGCTGGGCAGAGAAGATCCAAGGCCAGGAGCACTTTGAGAAAGAGCTTCCCAAAAGGAGGGACAAACATACCAGTGCAAAGGGCTGCAGCAACCATACCTTAAGCGTATGGCAGGCAGCAACCTCTCCAAAGCCCCCAGGCACTCGGGGCCTGCTCCTTTCAGCAAAGGTTTCCCCGTTTCTGACAGAGGCACTTACACCACAGAGCACCAGTGTCACCCCCCTTGCAGGGACCTGCTCTGCCTCCGTGGGTTCTCAAGATGTCTGCTCCAGTCGGCCCCTGGGCACTCATTCCCTCTGCTGGTTTTGTCTCCAGAGCCCCCAAGCCACAAAGGTGTTCTGGGCGGGTAAGGCCAAGCTGTAGTTCACAGCATCTGCTGTTAAACCCGGTACAGATTTTTAGCATTCGAGCCAGCAGCACAGAGACAAGCTGCTGCACAGGCCTCTCGCTGCACTGCAGTCAAAAATGCAGCTCGAGTGTGAGAAAGGGACTTCAGCCCCCCCGGGGGGGGAGGGTATGAACTCAGCTTTATCTGCGAAGCATCTGAGCTGCTCCCCACACCCTCTTCCTCTGCATCACAAATGCCTCTGTGGAACAGAGTGCCTGACAAAGATTTCAGCCTTCTGTGACCAGGAACATCCAAACCCTCCAATTTTTGTTATTAAAAACAAACCACAGCCACCCAAAGCACTGGCTGGTTTCTAGTCTCTGGAAGGAGGGGGAGAGGTTGAACAATCCCCGTCTACTTGGAAAAGCAGCGCAGACTTACCCCACGCTCTGCGTCCCCATCTCCAGAGCTTTCCACTAACCACATTTCATTCACACCGAGTCCCTGAGCACAGAGGTGCAGAGCAAAGCCATTTCATTTTGCCTGAGCCTTTCCGGAGAAGGCAGACAACTCCCGTTACGTTTACATGAGCTCTCACGTGAACTCGTGAGTTTATGTTCTCACATCTATAGAGTTTGGGGCTAGACGACTCTCATCTGAGAGAGATCTCATCAGTAGTGTGTTTCCTAAAATTCAGGCTCAACTTTCTATACTTAATGTATGAAAAAAGTTAGCTTATACCAAAAAATATGATTTCAAGACAAATTCAGGATGGACTTCGGCCAAATTTTCCATTTTCATTTGCTGCTTCTTACCTAACACTCAAGGCCAAGCTGAAATCCTTTGTGAAGAGGAAAGCAGAACAGAGAGAGACCAAAAGAATAACTTCTTGGTCTGAAGCTAAGAGGAAAAGGATCCAGGACACACCTAAGCCACTTGAAAAGAATTCAAACTCTGGTAAAATGGCCACAAAGAAAGAGGCTCAGCACAAAGGTGCGTCCGAACGCCTGCGTTAGTGGGGCAGGAGGGGCGGATGGAGGAGCACGAGCTACCCCTGACAGCACGACATCACAGTAGGTCGGCACGAAGCACACTGGTATCGTGAGATCTCCTAGAGAAGAGCATCCAGGTAGGAAACTGCTACCAGATCAGGATAAATCCACTCAGCTCCGCTGGCTGGGGGGCTTTCTGTGGAAGATTGTAAAGCTCTACCTAATGCCCTTCCGTGATGCCTGGTGCTAAACTTTTCAGTAGAAAGTTTAACAAAGGAAAGGAAGACCAGCCTAAGAAGAAAAATGTGGAGACCCAGGGCTTTAATTTGAGTACAGACTAGTTCCATTAGCTGCACCTTAAAGGATTAACAGTTCGGTTCAGCTTTAATGAGTTTTAAACTTAAAACATTTCCTCCTCCTGCCTTTCTCAAACTTGGCTGGGATCACTCATCTCTTTAAAGACTTATGAGCACGCCAAGTTTATTCCACACGCGCCAGGGAAAGGCAGCAGGCATCTTTCTTTTGAAGTGGGAACAAGCATGTTAAGTCTTCCACTCTCCAGAACCTGAAAACAGCAGAAAACATTTCTGGAGAGTTTGAGTGAAAGCTCAAGCCTTTGAGCAGAGACCAAACTAAAGAAAAGCCACAACCTTCAAGCTCAGCCACATCATTTCCAGTTAAATTCATGATCCATGAGAGAATGCACCTCTGAATTTAAGAGAAACACACATGCAGCAGCAGGAACGTTACCTCCCTGCTAAAAGAGAGAATGTGAGGTAAGAAATCCTGTCATGCAGACAGGAATTTTGTTCTGCGGCAGCAGACACAACTTCTGAACTCCTCTAGATCAGATAAACGCTCACGGAATCAGAGCGGGGATTCGCGTTCTTCTTCTCCCTTTTGTATAAAGACGAGAAAAAACTTTGCCCCAAGTGCTGCACCACCTCCCTCTCCAAGAGCCACCTCGGTCCCCACAGCACCTTCTCCTGCCACCCTTCATCCCTAGTGACAGAGGGGACCACACCGGGGGACACTTCCCCCAGCAGCCCCGTGCCCAGGAGCTGCCTGCTGGCGCTCACAGGCCCTTCACTTGGTTATTTTTGCATTTCGCTGGCGTTGGGCAGCGGGGTTAGAGCAGCCACATCTGTTTCTCATCGTTTTCGCTACCAGGATCTCAAGCACTAATAGGAAACCATGTCTGGGTCGCAAACCCAATGGGGACTCCAAATGTATCCATCGCAAAGACCTTCCCCTCTCTCAAATGCACAAGCGTTTGGTTTTTGTTTTTTTTTTTTTTTTTAAATTAATAACATCTTTCATTTAGAGCCTACAATTATTCAGCCAGAAAGCCTTCTTACACTTCGATCTCTCAGTTTTATAAGGACGTGCTTGCTGCTTCCAAACTGATCAACACCAAGAGCACTGCCCATCTCTGGGATCCTCACACTCAGCCCCCCCCAGTCCCTGATGCTCCCCACTCAGACTCAGGCCACTTTCCAGCCCTTGCCATCTCCACCACGCCACAGCAGAGCGGGTCAGCTTCAGAGCACAACCCTGAGCCAAACCCTGCTGCCACCCCCTGCACTCCCAGGGCAGCTCCACATCTGGAATTTCATGGCAAAACCTCGCCATCTCCTTGTCCAGAAATACAAATCCCATTTTGGCTCCATCATCTTCCCTTGCCAGAAGTTCTACTCTTCCCTCAAATGCGTTACAACTCCCATTCCAACTACAGCTTGACCTCCCCCCCCTCAAGCTCCCAAACCTCCTACCCCAGCAAAGGAGCCGGAGGAAGCCAGCCCTGACACCCACCCCACGCTGCAGCTGAGCAGGGACTCGACTCAAACACAGCTCCTTCTCCGTCTCCCCCTCTCCTTTCTCCAGCACATTCCTGCTTCCACCTCCTGCCAGCCACAACTTCCCTTTTCCACCTCCTGCCAGCCCCACGCCGAGCTCTCCGCAGGGGAGCTCTCCCCCAGCCCCAAGCCCTCACATCCCCCAGCTTGCTCCCCAGAGCTCTCCTTCCCCCGGCCCCCGGGATCGGCCGCCATCCCGCTCCCTGCCCTCCCAGGGCCTGTTGAGCGGCTTCCCGCTCATTCTCCCCGCCAAAAGTTGACACTCGTCCCCTCCCCGCTCTCGGAGCCTGAATCCCGCTCCTTCCTCAGCCTCCCCCTTTCCCCAATGCTCTCCCCCAGAAAACACCTCCCTCCCCTTCTCCTCGCCCCAGGGAATCCACCACTGTTTTTTTTTTTTTAAAGCACTGTCCCATCCAAACGCCA
>NW_020799138.1:1823181-1830533 GCF_003259725.1 Athene cunicularia
GGCTTGGCCGGGCCGCTGCCGCCCGGGTGGGTTGACGTTAATGCGGTCAAGTGTCCGGCCCTTGTGTTGATGTGCTGTGGCGTTGGGCTGCCTGGGGACGTCCCCTTCCAGCGGGCAGCGGTGGACCACAGCGGTCCCGATCTGGGTCACCTCTCTGGATGAGGAGCCCTTTCCTTCCCAAATGGGCAAAAAACCTCAGAAAATCCTCTCGGGTATCGGTTGTGGACAGCTCTGCCCGGGCGTGACAAGCAAAAGCAGAAACAAACGGGACATTCCCTTTTTTTTCTGCTCCTCTGTGAGGCTTTCCTCAAAACTCGGAGATTTGCATGGCTGCAAGTGGCCCTGGAGCGGAGCAGTGTTTGTGCGGGTGGACGTGAAGCCTCGGCCAGGCTGGAGCTGGGCAGGGAACGGAGCTGGGGAGGGGAGCTCCGAGCGGGACTAAACCACCCCTGGTGTGTGCTGGTTAAGAAAGAATATTTGCTGTAAGCCCTTGCTGTTGGAGAGGGGTAGAGGCTGCTATTATGGATGTGTCAGGGTCAGCAAAGATAAGAGATTGCAAGCAAGAGATAAAAACTTTCGCTGTCTGCAGTGTGAGTACAGCTGGGGAGGGCGATCCACCTGGAGCCAGAGCGTGCCTGTGGCTCGTTAAACACCCAAACTGCTGTATCCTGGGCGGGTGGAGGTCCTGAGGCTCCAGGAGTGAGGGTGTGGGGTGTTTCTGTGTGGCTTCCACTGCTCACGTCCTTCTAGCTAAAAAACGTTGAACGTGTGAGCCCTGGAAGCGCTGAAATGCAAACTGGAGGAAGATTAAACCGAACCCAAACCGCATATCCCAGGGCCTCTTAAACCGAAGCTTTAAGCAGAAGCCCTGAAAGAGGATTTGGTGTAACTGTTTAAAGCGCACTCGGAGCTATCTTCTCCGTTGGGTCTAAGTTGATTTATCAAGTTAAGATCAATTAAGTCCAAATGTAGCCTAAATAAGATTATGTGTTTCTTGGTACAACTCTGGATGAAAGTGGAGTTAAAAGACGTGAGCGCTTGGACTCTCTGATCTCAGTTTTGCCCGCAGCCTCGCTGACTGCAGAAAGCCATCTCCCCCCTGGGGTCTCTCTGCTCTTTGGAGCACCCTTTCAGTAGCTGGGAAATTAAATTCTTCTTCCTGGCAACCCTCCGCTGTTCCATTAGGCAATTTCTGAGTCTCTCTCTTCTCCCTCCTGCATTTTTAATCTAGGCAGGGCTGTTATGCAGAGCAAGAAGCTTTAAAAGCAACGGGACAGCGGCAGTGTCCCCTGGGGAGGCCGGGGAACATAATGGTCAAGTTCTGCTGCTGAACTGGTTCTGGCTGGGAGCCCCCAGCACGGGGGAGGATTGGAGCTCCCCCATTACTGCGCTGAGCAAAGTGACTTATGTCACATTTGGCTCCTTCGCTCCTCTCCTTCCTCAGGGGAAGAATCATGTGTGCTGAAGCGTGGGGTTGTTTTGGGTTGTTTTTTTTTTTTTTTCCGTAGGTTCCCCTCGCCCTCCCCCTTACAGCTCAAATTGGAAACAGCAGCAGCCTGACCCAACTCCAGCAAGAGTTCAGTTACTCTCAAGAGTGGGCCTGGGTCTGGGTGTTTATCCCAAAACCCATCTCCGCTGGTACTAATGCTTTCTGTACTCTCTGGCTGGAATCGGATGGCTGAAGTCTTGCGGAAAGTACCTGCAAACTGGTGGAGCCAGATTTTTAAAGCCTGGTTTGTGGCTCCACCCCTCCCCTTGTCCCAGCTAAAATTAGCTCCGTCTTCAGAAGAGCTTTGCTTCACATCTGAGCCTATAAATAAAGGCTGGCTTTGCAGCGCTGCCTGACACTTGGCAGCTCTCATGGCCTAAAAGGCAAGACTCCAGGAATGGGGAACAGGTGAAGGGTTGCTTCGCCTCTGCGATCAGGCAGCCGCGTCCCTCCGGAGCCTGGGCTGTGACAGGCAAAGTCCTGCGCTGCCAGTTCATCCCGGGGGGGTTCCAAAATCTCTTGCAAACAATCCCGCAGAGGAGGTGAAACCGGGACACGGGACACGCTTGGTCTTCCAGCTCCCCCTGACGAGTATTCCTGGTTTGTGTGCGCACAGCGTGTCTGGGAGGGGGGACTCTCTCTCAGAGGGGCTTCACTGGCTTGGACTGTGCGTTTATTGGGTGCGGGGGGGGGGTGGGTTTATCTCGCTATCCCCTTCCCCCCCCAAGTCCTGGCACTGTGTTCGTGGTGTTGCTGCAGAACAGGAATTACTGCAGGAGCAACATAATGGTGGAGCAAATTAGTTGACACGGTCCAGCAGGACCTGGGAGTGCCGGAGGGATGTGGCTGAGGAAGCGGCTGGTGTGACGGGAACGTTCCCAGCTCATGGTGCAGCTGAGCCAGGAAAGCTGGGCAGCATGGGGGGGCACCAGGCACCTCTGCGGCTCCCCAGGGGCTCATCAACACCCCAACTCACTGGGAGGAGAGGAAGGAGGGTTTAGGGAGGGACACAAGGGAGAACAGTCACCATGCAGACACAAAACCTAGCCGGATGGGGAAATCTGGTACTGGGTTTTTTGCTGATTCAGGTGGATTGTGAAAGAGCTGGAGAGAAACAGCCTCTCTGTGTCGGGTGCTGCTGGGAGCCTTACTGAGGTGGCACTGGGGAATGGGTCTGATCTACGCGGAGAAAAGCAGGTTTCCTCTGGCGAGGAGCAGCAGGCGCCTGGTGTGGGCTGGCTGCTTCCCCTGCTCATACGGCCAAGGCAGCGAGGGGAGAGGGACAACTAGGAGAAGGAAACTGATAAAAACCAGGGGTTTCTCCTCCCCAGCTGAACTGGCTCCTCTGGCATTTCAGTGCAAACCTGCCCGTGGGGGGAGTGGGCTGGGCTCTTCCACCCTGTCTCCCTCCTGCGTTGCCAATTCTGGCTCTGCAGGAGCAAACTGGGGTCTCGGTGCTGTGCAACAAGGAGGCTGTTCCTGGCTAATGGGAGTTACAGTGGGGGAAAAGCTCTCCCGGAGCTGTGTCTGGCTCTCCCAGAAACCCCGTTATCTGCCCGGGAGCGAGGACGTGCTGTGGGAGAGGAGAGCAGGCAGCTCAGCTGGAGCAGCCGGTTGCCACATCCCATCCTTGGGTGATTACAACCTGTCTGAGCCGGGAGCCCTGCTCACCTCTGCAGTCTGGAGATTTCTGAGTGCCGTCCCAGGAGGCTGCAGGATTCCAGTCTGTGGGCAGGGGTGACCTGAAGGCGAGCCGTGGAGGAAAGAGGTGCTGCAGGCTCTGACTCAGGTCATGGCGCACTCCAGCATGCCCCAGCAAGAGCCCAACGGGCCACGTTGCCTCAGGAGCCCACAGGAGATTAATGCTGGATGCTCTTTCCCTGTGTGCTGCTGGATTTGCCAGCACCCTCTTTATTTTGTGTTGACTGAGGGGAGAGGATCAGGGTGGGGGCTGGAGAGGTGTCTGCAGGATGGGACAGAGATGTGAGATGCCTGGGGGCATGCAGACTGCATGAAAGACCCCATTGTGTTGATCTTGTCTTACTAAATCCCCTTTTTATCTGTACAGATGTTTCCTGCTGGGCTCTGGCTCTAGGATGTTGGAGAACCGAGAGGAAGTAAGAACTTTTCTGACGTGGGTTTTGTCTGTTGTGGGTTTGGCAGTGCCGGAGCTCGAGGGGGTGGGAGGTGCTGAACGCCAGGCAGGGTCCGTGGGGCAGAGCTGAGGGGCAGCGGGTGATGGGTAGAGGAAAACCTGGAGGTGTCTGTGTTGCCCCTGGGGCAGGATGACCAGGCCGGGGTGGTCGTGGGTCCCCAGGAGGCCCCTCTGAGCCCTGCGAAGGGGGTGACGCTGGCGCGGGGCGGTGAGCGCTGCCTCCCTGCGCTCAGGCAGTGTTTGTGCCGTAGGAGCTGACCACGGTGCGTGTTCAGGACCCCCGGGTGCAGAACGAAGGCTCCTGGAACTCCTATGTGGATTATAAAATCTTCCTCCATGTGAGTCGTGACTGGGGGAGAGGGGTGAGCTGCAGAGCTGGGTCGGGCCACAGGCGAGGCTCAGGAGTGGAGTTGTCCAGCCGTGTCTGGGGGTGCTGTGTGAGGATGGAAGGAACCTCGAAGGGGGAACCCCCAGCAGCCCATCCCTCCTTCTGCACTGTCTCCATGTGGGTCTGAGACCCGGCTTCTCCCCTGGGGCCTGCTCAGGTTTTCCAGGCACTTTTCTAGGCTCTTTCATCACCCTCAGCGCTCCCCAAAGCCCAGTGCTTCGAGGGGATCCCTTAGTCACTGAGCTCAGGGGTCCGTGCAGGCGAGATCCTGCCCTCCTCTGCTTTGCTGCCTCTCAAGCATGTGGATTATTTCCGTGGTGGGTTTTTTATTTTTGCAGACCAACAGCAAAGCCTTTACTGCCAAGACCTCATGTGTGCGGCGCCGGTACCGTGAATTCGTGTGGCTGAGGAGGCAGCTCCAGAAGAATGCTGGCTTGGTGTAAGCGTGCCTGTTCTCCCTCCTTTCCCCCTCCTGCAGCCAGATGCGGTTTCCCGTTGCCCTGTGAGACCCATGTGCGCTCAGAACAGACGTGGGTAGAAACCCCAGACATGAACAGGGGATACCTGAGCTCCTGGGCTCCAGCTCTGCCCCCGTGTCTCCTTGTTCTGATGCTGGAGTGATCTGACCCTGAACCTGCTCTGTGCCTGCAGGCCTGTCCCAGAGCTGCCCGGGAAATCCACCTTCTTTGTGGGCAGCACGGATGAGTTCATCGAGAAACGGAGACAGGGGCTGCAGCAGTTCCTGGAGAAGTGAGTAAAGGGATGGAGGGGGAGGACGCACTGCTCTGGCCTTGCCTAGAAGGTGCTGGCTCTGAGGTGGCACTAGAGCTGCCGATGCTCACCCTGGTGACGTGGGACACGCGAGTTGTCGGCGGGGCAGGGCTCAGCAGGCTCCTGCCTCGCTCACCCTCCTCTCTCTGTGCGCAGGGTCGTGCAGAACGTGGTCCTCCTCTCCGACAGCCGCCTGCACCTTTTCCTGCAGAGCCAGCTCTCGGTCCCTGAGATAGAGGCGTGTGTGCAAGGCCAGGGCTCGCAGACGGTGACAGAAGCCATCCTGCACTACGCCATGTCCAACTGCGGCTGGGTGCAGGAGGAAGAGACCCGCCCCGCGCTGCTGCCGGGAGGGGACCTGCACGGCAGGTAATGCAGGCAGGGAAGGACCCGCCTGGGGGTGCCACCCTCGCTGTGCCTGGAGCAGGCCTTGGCTCCCAGCAGCATTCTGAGGCCGCTGGCTCTCTGTCTGCACTTCCCCTTGCCAGTGCTTGCAGCTGTGGGTCTGGCTACAACCTGATTTGAAACGGTTGGTGCCTGGGCGAGGGACTTTCAGCAGTTGCAAACAGCCTCTGCTGTGAAATAAGAGGAGCTGCCAGGCTTTCTAGAGATCCCTGAATGGGTCTGGATTTCCCTCTGCCACCCTTGCTGCAGTTGTTTGAGGGAACGATGCGGAGCGCGTGTTCCCCAGCCCCGCACACCCAAAGGGCAGGATTCCTGGGGGTCAAGTGATCGGAGCTGGACATCCTGAGCTGTCACCAGCGCTCTCCTGTGCTGCCCAGGAGGGTGACCTGGCCTGGCTGTGGCTGAGGCTTAGCAGAAAAGAGCTTGAGTCTCTCAGAAGAACTCAAGTTGAGATTTACAAAGGTCTTGGGCTGCTTTCCTCCCTTAATCTCTGGGGAGTGAGGAGCCTTTGGAGGCTTTCAAAGCTCAGGCTTTCTGCGCCTCTTGCCTTTGTCCTTGCAGCCTGAGTTTGTTCTGCAATTCCTCACGCAGAGCTTCAGAGTGCTTGCTGCATGCTGGGGAATTAATCGGGCATCTCCCCAGGGGGCGGCTTCCCTCTGCCCCTGCAACCAGGCCAGGGTTGGGTTTTTTTTTTGCACCTGGGGAGGCAGCTGGCCAGGTGGGAGAGGAGGAGGAGGCCATCCTCAGTCTGCCCCTGCTGCAGCTCCCTGCAAGAAGCTGACCAAGCACAGACATCACCTGCGTGTTTGAGTCCTGCAGCAGGCGTGGGCTCCCTGCCTGTGCTCCTGGCAGCCTGGCAGAGGTGCTCTGGGTCCTCAAATACAAGATCTTTACCTGCTAAGAGGCCGTGTCTGGCCTCCTGTACCCACCCAGCGCCCATGTTTCTTCATCTTGCTTTTCAAATAGCAGGAAGAAAGAGGTGTCTGGACTCCAGCGAGAAACCTGTTTTTAAATAGAGCCCTTCTGGTTTAAGGAAGGGCTTTGCGGGAGCGCAGCAGCCCAGGCTCACGGGTAGGTACCCAGGCAGTGTGGCTCCCGGCTGCCAGCACCGTCTGCCTCTCGCTGGTGGCAGTGTCCCCCCTGTCCCCTTTTCTGCTCTGGGCTTGCCTGCGGGGCTGAGCTGGCTGGGAGTGGGGGGCTGTGCCGAGGAGAAGCGCAGAAGCGGTTGCGCCGAGGCGGCGGTGGTTTGATGCGGAGACACGTGGATGTCTGTACCTTCCCCCCATCCCTTCTCCTCTCTGACCCCTCTCTTTTTTCCAGCTGTGCCGGCCTGGGAAGCCTGCAGGGTCCGAGCTGCCTGGAGTCCTTCCCATACTGGAGTGACTTCGGCGTGGACGACACCCACTCGGACAGTCCGGATGAGCCAGCGGAGCCCCTGGGCGGTCGGCATGAGATGCAGTGAACGGCTCCAGCGACGGCACCCGCCTTCCCCAGGGCCCCCCCCCTCGCTGGATGAGGGACCGCAGCCGAGCTGGAGGGATGGCCAGGCTGGGGGGACTGGGCCTGCACTGGGGGCATGGCCTTGGCCTGGGCTCTGTGACTCGTGGGCCTCACGTGCTCTCTCCCTGCTGACTCTTGACTGTCCTTGCTGTCCCAGGCAGTGTGTTCGTATCGCTCTTCTCTTTGGAGAAGAGATCTAGTGGTTAGTGAAACCTGTGTTTGTTGTTCCCAAGGCCTTTGCTCTCTGACTGGAGCAGTAGCAGGGCTTAGTTAGGTGGCAGTGCCAGCCAGGCTTTATGTCCCTGGTGTGTCCCTGGCCCAGGGCAGGGTGGGATACGCCGCCTCACGTCCAGCACAACAGAGGAAAGCTTTCCTTGGCAGGGCCACGGGCTGGGAGCTGGGGCTGGCCACTGCCCAGTAGGTCTCCAGTTTAGTCCCCTGTGCTGCAGGCAGGGGAGCTGCGTTTCCGTGCTCTGCGGCTCCTGGGGAGGGTGGTCTCAGGGTGGTCTCAGCTGCGTGGGGCTGGAGCCTGCACGTGGGGTGCTGATGCCACAGCCACACTCACCCCACACGTTGCCCACAGACGGAACTGAGCTTCCCCCTGGGAGCATGGGGCAGGGGAATGAGGTGGTGGGGAGGTAAAG
>NW_020799138.1:1830583-1834039 GCF_003259725.1 Athene cunicularia
ATGCTTGGTCAAAGCATCCTGCTCCCGTCTCCTTCTCCTGTTTTCCCAGCCCCTCCTCAAGCAGAGTGTGAATCTCAGGATCTGGGGCAGGATGAGGCCTCCTGATGCTCGAGCTTTAGGAGTGCTAATGGGCTGCTGGGCTAACCCAAGGCCTGGTCTTTTTTTTTTGTCTTTTTTTTTTTTCACCAGAGCATCTGCCTGGGCAAGAGCATCAGTTCCTTGCTGCTGGGCCTGCAGCTGCCCCTGCGCCGTGCAGGATGCTCAGGGATGGGGAAATGGAGGCAGGAGGGGCAGAGCCGAGGGAGCCTTTCTCCCTCTCCCAGCGCACAGATCCCTGGCACGGGCTCCCGTGTCTGCAGAGACCCAGGGCTGGAGGAGCAGGTCAGGAACACCGGCAGGATTTGAGCCAAGCTTGCGCCCTGCTGAGCTGAGCTCGGAGCATCCCAAACCCATCCTTCACACCAAAGACGTGCCTGGCAGCGAGGTGCTTTCACCGGTGCGAGCGAGGGCGTGTGCGGGACCCCGGCGAGGCAGCAGACACCAGGATGAGTTTGGCTGCATCCCCGCAGCCCCCTGAATGCCTTCGGGGTCCCCCCCCCACCCCCCCGGTTGTGCCTGGCTTGCAAACATCTGCACAGATGTGTCCGGAGTGGCCGTTGGGGTGATGTCTGGGTTCACCCCATGGGTGATGCTCCTGTGTCGGCACCAACGCGCCCCGGCGAAGGGCTGGGGGGTGCTGGGGGGCTGCTCCGCCGCAGCCCAGGGGGTTTGGGCACCCTCCTCGGGAAGGCTGCAGGCAGCAGGTACTTACCACCATCTAGTGGCCCTTCAGCCAAGTGCGGGAGGAGGAGGAGGAGGAGAAGGAGGAGGATGGGTTAATCCTCAGTCATGAGCTGGGCTGGGCCTGGACCTGAGAGCTCTGGGGATGCTCAGAGCTGGGGCTGGAGGCGAGAGGTCACTGCTCACACCCAGCTCCGGCTCCAGACCTCTGACGAAGTCTGGAGCAGCCAAATGTGGAAGAGAAAAAAAAAAAAAGGCCTTTATTATGGGCTGCCATGCCCCGACGGCATCGCAGTGGGTATCACGGGGCAGAGCGCGGCTCCGGGGCACCGTGCGCGGGCTGGGCGGTGGGATGTGGGTCTCTTCATGGAACGGGTGCCCGTAGCAGAGGGACGTGTCGGCGGTTTCTCAGCATGGCCAAGGAGAGAGAAGCAGCACCTGGATTTGGGGAGGGGGGGGAGACACGGGTGACGGTGGGGAAGGGGACACCAAGTGGGGCAGACACGGCCTCACACGTTGGTGACTCGTGGGCACAGGGGGGATAACGAGGGTGGGGGATCTCCAGGTGAGCGCGGAGCTCTTGCAGGTGTCAGGACTCTGCCTGTAGCTGGGCTGCAGACCCACGCTGCTGTCACAGCACTGGCCTGTGCCTCAGTTTCCCCATCTGCCAAATGCAGGGTTTTGTTTGGGAGAAAACCACTGCGTCTGCAGCACCTGGTGTCGGTGTTACAGCCGCTGACACCCAGCTCTCGGGCTCCAGTGGAGGTGGCTGCTGTGGTTTTACCACATTTCTGCCATGGAGAACTTGAAATCCTGGGAGGGATCGTCCCTGAACTGTAACTGTGGTTCCCAGCCTTGCCTGCTCTCACGTAAAACAGAGACCAGGAGATGGAGCCAAAGACAATCCTCAAGGCTCAGCACCCCAGAGATGCCGGGGCACCCCAGGAACGGAGCCTCCACCCCAGCACCTGCTTCCACGCCTCATCCCTAGCGGGTGCACCCCAGGGTGCCACCTCTCACCTGGGGTGCCACGGTCCCCCATCACTCCTCCAGGTCGTAGGCAGCCACCAGATAATCCTTCGGGACGATCCCGACCACGTTGTTGAGCTCTCCGACCCACCAGCCGTACATGTTGTACTCCTGGGAAGACACAACCAGAGGGACGAGGGTTTAGTGCTGGGGCAGGGGACACGGCTCAGGCCCCCGCCTTCAGCACCTGCATGTACAGAAGGCAGCCCCCAGACCCCCACCAGCAAATCCCCCAGGCCCACCTCTCCCCCTGGGAAATCCTCCCTAACCTCCCCTCCTTCATCCTGCCCCTCTCTCCCCGCTTTGCTCCGGGTCCTGCTTGGGGCTGGCTCAGAATCTCAGCGTTTAATTCACACCCTGATCTTTTTGGGGTATTTCAGTTTCAGATGTCGGCCCTCGGGATGTCCCAGGCCCCAGCCTGGAGCTCTGTGAAGCCCCTCCAGGTGAATCGTGTCGGGGTAACGTGTCCCCTCCCCAGATTTACGTGCGATTTTCCCCTGACAGCAGATACTGGAGGCAGAAAACAGAGAAAACCTCCACCCCACCGTGCGTGTGAGAGGAGAAGTTAGCACACACAAGAAGTTTGCCATCAAACCGGGAGATTATTATTATTTTTTTTTTTTAAAAGGAAATGATGTTACAAGTGATGTGCACAGCAGCACGTTCCATCCCGTGTCCCACACGAGCTCTGACTGCCACCCCGCCAGCCTGGTTGGGGCATTTAACGCATCCCTGAGCTCATCCCTGGTTCCCGACAGGGAAAGGGCTTTGCTGGGGACAGGGGCTGAGTCACCAGAGCCAGACGCTGCTCCCGACGCTTCCAGCTCTGCAGATGGTGCTGCCCTCGCTGGAGCCAGGAAAGGGGCTCGGGAGTCCCGACACTCCCCGGGTTGGGATGCCGATGCTCCCCGGGGACCCCCCCACCCCAGCAAACCCCCCTGTGCTGCTGTTGGGACGGAAGGAGCAGATGCTCCATCCCCCTGCCCCTCTATCCTCACCAAGCAGGGAAGAAAAATCCTACTGCAAAACCAGAAGGAAAAAAAAAAAAAAATCAGGTTTATTTGCTGTAGCCTGGAGACCTGTGGGCAGAGGGGCCGAGATGCAACCCCCAGGCGTGACGGGGAGCCCCCAGCCTCTGCTCAACCCCCCCCCAGCTCTGCCATAGCCTGAACACTATGAGGTATTTTAAAATAATTTCTGCTTTGACGAATTGCCGGGTAGTCCGCGATTGCTCATAATCAAAGGGAGGAAAATGCAAATGAGAGCCAGCCGAGAACTTGCGGCACCGAGCGTTTATTTCACTGCGCAGTGCCAAAAAGAATTAAAACAACATTAAACTCCCAGCAATAATGTTTAAGTCCTCGTTTCCAAGTGCCAAATTGCACCACTCTGGATCATACAGATGTTCGTTAATTATGCTAATTTTTATTAAACTATTAAAACGAGGAGTGCACTGGCACAGCAAGGCAGAGCCCAGTGCAGGGTGAACTCTGCTCTCGTCTGGAGGTGCTAATTTACATCTCGCTGACGTGCTGATGCCTGAGACCGGCTTTTGGAGATGGGGGGGGGTGAGGAGAAGGAGGGGGCTCCAGGATGGTTTTGCTGGAATCTACCTAATTACATGCTAATGGGGCCTCTGTGCTCGGT
>NW_020799138.1:1834089-1836553 GCF_003259725.1 Athene cunicularia
GGGATGCTCTGCCCCCTCATCCTCCAGCAGGTGCTGTGTGAGGGGCCTGGAGGCAGCACCCATGGGTGCTGATGCCACGCCAGAGGCCCCTGGGTTGTGGGTGCGAGGTGTGTGGGGGGGCAGCACCAGGCATCAACCAGGAGGCAGAGCAAAGCCACCGCTCGCAGAAACGCAGCAAACTGGGATCCCAGTGCCCTTCCCCGGCTGGTATGTAATGGGGGACCTGGATTTAGGGGTCACCCCAACACCCATCCATCAGGCTCAGCCATTCTTTACACAGCTGTGGTGGCTTCACTCTGCTCCCCAAACGCTGTGATTATCTCCCAGAAGGAAGAAAAACCCTCAGAGCGCTTCTCCCAGTTTCATTCCCAAGATCCCCGGTGCCAAGCGAACCCGCAGCAGACGCTCGTTCAGATAATCGCCCGCAATCAGGGCTTTTATGGCGGGTTGGTGCACGGGGCCGTAAAAAGCTTTATGCTGCTAATCTCTGTCGGCAAGGGAGGAGGAAAAGGGGGGGAAAAAGAAACAACAAGACGGCAACCACAACCCGGTTTCCCTTCCCGCCTCGCCCCACCGCTCCTCCAGCATCACCCAGGAGAGACGATGCTCTTCCAAGGAGCGGGAAAGTGAAGTCTCCGAATGACCCAGCTCCAGATTCCCCCTGTCCCCATCATGGGGGACATCCCGCAGCGCAAGCCCACAGTCACAAAAGCGGCGACAGGACCGCGGCCAACCATCCTTTCTGCGTGGCCTCGGATGGAGACAACCTCCTGGCAAGCCCCGTCTTTCCAGCAGCACTTGCCCTGCTCCACCCAGCTCAAACTGTCCCGTCCAACACCCCTCCCCGAGGAGCACGAGCCCTCTGCCTCCACGCAGCAGATGATATTTACTCCCCACCGATGCTCCCAAGCCCTCCTTGCCACCGCGCTCCTTCGCCAACCCTCATAAACAAACCCCGTCGGGCTTCGGGAAGGCCATTAATCACCCCCCTTCGCACAGAAGATCAATGACGCTTTGATGGATGCCGAAGGAAAAGCCAATCAGTCAGGGACTTATCGGTTTATGATTGCTCGGCCCCATTATTAGTGCTTGTGTGTCATACATTATTGTTAGGAAAATGGAGGAATCTAATTCATAGATGAGGTATGGCGGGCGTGTGAGGGGTCGGCTGACACCGGGGAGTTTTATACCAGGTCAGCTATACATCTATTTACCTCGAAAACCAGCTTGGAGCTGCGGCAAGCTCTGAAATCCAGGGTTTACCTGTCCTTGGGGGATTTTGGAGCCGGCAGCAGCTGAGGGACGTGGCCAGGCACACCGTTGCCTCAGCACATCATCCAGGCCGCAGCACGGAGGAGTTAATTTGGGTGATGCTCACCCTTCGCCTCAGACCACTGCCCCCCCCCTCACCAGGCTGATCTTTTGTGAGGTGAATCCCTATAAAAATAAATGAGTCCCACTTGCTTCCAATGATCCAATTCCCAGCTGCTGCGGGGAGCTGAGGACACACAGCTGGGGCTGGGGTGTTGCTCCTGCCCCCTGGTCCCATCCGCAGCACCTGCTCCGGGGTGGCCGCAGGGTCCTGTGCCACCGGTGTCCGTGTGTCCTGTCCCACTGGTGTCCGTGTGTCCCCTCCGCTGGGGCTCTCCATGTCCCAGCACAGGGGTGAGAGGCTGCTGGAGAGAAGGGGCTCAGAGCAAGTGGTACCGAGGGAGAGGAGGACGATGGTGCCCAGCTGGGGAAGGCCACGCAGGAGTGATGACCCCGGGAGGCGCGTGGGCCGTTTTGGCAGGGACAACAGCCCAGCTCCTCCTTGAGAGGAGTCGTCGGGCCGTCCGCGGGGAGAGCAGCCTGACGGGAGGCGCTCAGGATTTAGCCCATTAAATTTTCCCATTAAAACCCACCAACGGGCCCAGCAAAGCGGCACCACGGACCCCGCCAACCACCCTGGGGGTGCCTGAACTCTGAGGCGGGAGGGACCCACGTCCCCTTGGGCACCCAGAGCAGGGACAGCACGGGGGACACGCAGCCAGGACGGACAGACAACGCCGTCCAGGCCCCCCGTGCAGCGCGGGAGCGGGCAGAAGGTGCAGCTGGAGCCCCGTCGGGGCCCGGCCGGGAGACAATAGCGATGGCAGGCTCCGATCCGCGGCGCTGATGGGATTGGGAGCCCATGTGAAACTGCCGTATTAATATTTATTCCATAAAGCGCGCGGCTCCCAGCTTTGCGCGCTCTGACCGCAGTACCAACCCTCAGGCACCGCAAACACAATTTGAAAACAATGTGACGGAAATGTTTAATCTGCTCAGCCCATCTGTGCTGCGTATTTCTCCAGATCTCCCTGAGAGAGGCGCCTTCGAATCTCCACATTGCCTTTAATATTCTCCTAAATCACCTCCCCACTGCACTTCAAGGGCCATTGCTACAATATCACAGGTTCATCGAGAGTGCACGGGAGAAGGG
>NW_020799138.1:1849782-1856712 GCF_003259725.1 Athene cunicularia
AAAAAAAAAAAAAAAAAAAAGAAAAGAGAGGTCAGGGTGATGGGGAATTCCATGGGGATAAACTGGGGGGGTGGGGTGTTGGGGGACAGAGGTTGGATTTGTTGGGGAAAGGAAGGAAATGCTGGTGCTGTTCATTTTGCATTTCAGTCAAAAGGCAGAGGCCAAAGAGGTACCGCAAGAGAAAGGGGCTGGACGATAAATAAATGCAATAACTATCAGTAAATACACGAAAACAGGCTGGTAAACGTCTCTGTTTCCGAAAACCCCAAATGAAAGCTGCTTGCTACAAACCACGAAGGGAAGCAAAGACGCCTTCCCTCCCTCCCAAGACCCTCGTCTCCTCCTCAGGCTCAAACCAAGCTGTCCCCGCGGTGGGCACCCGTAACTCGGTCCAGGAGGGGACCCGTGGCACCGGCACCAGCTCTGCTGGGCAGAGTCCCCGCCATGGTGACGGTTAGTTATTGGCCGTGCCAGAGGCCATGGAAGAGGGATATTGTTAATTAAAACGGGGCTGCTGGGAGGACGCTGGTGGGGAAGGTGATACCCAAGTTTATTTATTAATTAAAGAAGCCAGGCAGGGGATTGCAGTCGGCGGAGCAGGGCCCGCTCAGCAAGGAAACAGCATTGACTGCTCGACTGGGAGCAGGAGCAGGGATGGGAGGAGAGCAGGGAGCAAAGATCTGCCTTCACCCCCCAACCCCGGGAGGTCAGAGAAAGTCCCAAACCTGCCACGGCACAGACGGCTCAGGTCTGGATCTTCCCAGCGAGCTGTGAGTTTGGAAAGGCAGAGCCTCTGCTCGATGCCTGTGCTCACAGTCTGCTGTGGAAAGAGAAGGGAACGTTTTTTTTTTTTTTTTTTTCTCGGAGAGGCAAATGATCTGTTTGCTGAAAGCCGTGGGTTTGGGCCGATGAGGTTGTTGGCAAACGGTGCCGAGGCTGGGGCCTGCCCCGGGCTGAATGTGCGCCTGGGTTTTCTGGAAAACGTCACAGCAGCGTTTCCAGAACCAAACATTTCCCTCTTTATCATCTCAGAATGGCATTTCCCACCCCAGAAACTGGTCTGGAGACCAGAGCCACCACAAACGGTGGGTCCTCGCCGAAGCATCCCACCTTGCGATGGGACCAGACGCGCCTGACACCAAGCTCCCGCGGAGACAACGACCAGAGGAGATGCTGCTCTGCCCGATTTGCAGAGTGGGGAAGCGACTTGTCCCAACGCATCCAACAGATCCTTCACAGCATCAAAAAAAACCCCACCCCAAACCCCCCAGATTCCCAGTTTTCAAGCTGACACGATGATGGTTAAAACAGGCTCCTGGACCAAAGGCTTCGGGCAGGAGCCTGCTCTGATGGCACAGCACCAAGGTGGGGGTAAATCCAGATGTCACGACACGGACACCTCCGTGATGTGACCCCCGTGGATAATTAAAGCCAGTAAAACCACATTTTACAGGGGGGATTTGAGCACCGGGGCTGTACCAGCGGTCTGTGCTGCTCTGCCGCGCGGCTGAACCAAACCCAAAAAGCATAAATAGAAAATATCGAGCACATGTTGGGAGGAAATGTTTCTAATATGGTATAAGGGACCGAGTGATAAGGGTGCATCTGGAGTACTGTGCCCAGATTTGATCACCTAAATATGAAAAAGGACATTACAGAGATGGATAATGGCACAGCAGGGAGCAACTGGAATGACTCAGGGACTTGGGGAACTTAAATAGAAAGGCTGGGAAAAAAAAAAAAAAAAAAAAAAAAAAAAAAAAAAAAAAAAAAAAAGAAAAGAAAAAAAGTAGGTCTGCATCCTTTGGAAAGTATTAAAGGGGGAGCACACAGTGGTGAGGAAAAGATTGTGAAGGGAATAGAAGGAGTAGGAGCTACTGAGTTATTTAAGCTCGTGCTAAGTGCAGGAACCAGAGGTTATGAACTGGAGGCTGAGGAAATATCGGGGCGGGCGGGCGCTGCGCAGGAGGCTGAGGCGAGCAGCAGCTTCGTTAGGAGCCAGCAAATTGTGTCATTAACACAAAAGGTTGTTGTGGGAGGGTGTGAGGACAACACGGCGGTGTGGAGAATAACCCGGTGTGGGGAGCGGGGTGGGGGACACACACACACACGGTGCTGGTGTCCCCTGTGAGACAAGGTCGGGAAATTGCTGCTGCTAACGGCGGTACCTAAACCACCGGTAATTTTATGGAGGATCATCGTTAACCTCCTGGCGGAGATTTAAATGGAGTGATGCCCCGAATCCGCCTCTGCTCCTCTTCAGGGCGCTGCTCGGGGTCACTGACGTGTTGCGAGGGGAAGGGGGTTTGGGTTGAGATAGAAAATACATTTCCCTGGGAGTCAAAAGTGCCCACTCCCCGCCCGGAGCTCCCCCAGGACACAGAGCGGGCCGGGGAGCTGGAGCCTGGTCCCAACTGTCCCTCCTTTACTGGGAGCACCCGGGAGGTGCCTCCCGATCCCCCATCTGCTCTTTCCTGCTTCTCCGAGCAACAAGAGGACCTTGGAGGCATCTCGCCACCCTGCCAAGGGGCGGAGAGCGGAGCAGCCGTGGGTAAAACAGACTTTGCAGGAGCCGCGCGTGCGCGTCTGGGCACGATACCCTGCGCGTGCCAAGGGGGAAGGTTTTCCTGCCCACAGGAAGGGTCTTGCTCCCAAAAATCTGCGTTTTTTTTTTTTTTTTTTTTTTCAACTGTGTCAGCCGGTGGGATGGAAGGTCTCACCCCGCCCTCCAACCTCGCCTTCAAAAGGTCAGAATTAATTGCGTCAGATGAGGAAGGTGCCTCGGGATGGAAGAGTGGTCGGGCTCTGCGCTCCGTTCCCAGCCACAGCTTCAAAGGCAACGAAGGTTTTTGTGCCAGCTACCGAGAAGATCTCGTTAAAATGAAGACCGTTTGCAGAAAAGGGATCCTGGCTCATATTTTACCACTTAATAAGGCCAGGCCAGGGAGAACTTCACTCCGCTGCCTCCACAGGGGATGGTGGATGCCCACGATCCTCCCAACCTGCCAGCTCCGGGCTCGGTGGGATCCAGAGGAGCCATCCCAGGACTCCTGCATGAATTCTGCTCACTTTTACAGACAAGAGTTTATGTTTAAAAAAGCCCCAATGCCCTGTCCAGACGTTTCAATCTGTGCTCAGGGCAGAGCTGTGATTTCAGTGCGACTGATTTACACTGATGTAAGTGGGACGAGAGCCTGTTCCCATGTTTATAGGCCCTGGGGTCATTAAGAAAACCAGCCAAATGTGACAACCGCATCATTTTCCTCTGCAGCCTGAGCAGCCCCAAGAAGAGGCTGTGGGAGAGGCACAATCTGCCCCAACTCCTTTGCTTCGGGCATGTTGTTTCAAAAGTCTGTTGATGCTGAAGCCTAATGACAACCGTCTGCAGCTCAGGGGCTTTCACTGCTGTGCTCATGCTAGGTGAAACCTCCTGCCACGCTAAGCGCGGGGGACTGTGACAGGAGGCGGGCTGCGAGGCTTTTTTTTTTTTTTTTTAATTTTCTAAGTAGAGGAATTTTGCTCTGTTTGTATTCAACTGGTAAGCTCGTGCTGCAGCAGCAGCCCCGAAGCCTGTCCAGCGCAGAAGGCAGGGATTAAGCAGCCTTGAGCAGAGCAAATGGGTGTCTTGGCAGGAGCAGCCTGAAGCTCTCAGCTGGATTTGCTGGGCTGCTCCAGCATTGTGGCATCCTTGTGGTTCTTAGAAATGAGAAACAATAGTTTCCCATTAGCCAAATGCTCATCTGGCACTTCGGCCGTGTGATATAATTAAGAAATAGCCCCTTCCCTCCCTCCCTGCAGCCCGGCCCTCTGCTCAAGGACTCCCGTCATCTCTTTCTCGCCCTTGGTCCAGTTGGACAGAAGTAGAAATTACCAAGGCAAAAGGCACGGGGGGGGGTGTGGGGTGTGTGTCCCGGCGCTGCGATAACCTTTCCCTCTTGAAATGCAGCCCAGCATTTCAGAAGCAAGAGTCTAAGATATTATTTAGTGTAAAACCAGACACAGGACTTAAAGCAATCATGACAATGCTAATAACTAAGCCAGTTATAACAATTAACAACAATTACAACCGCTGGGCAGATGCTAATGAGTACGAGCAGGGTGTTTAAATGACTGGCAGGGCTGTGACAGGCGAGAGCCAAAATCCTCGGGGTGGCCTTGGGGTGCAGGTTCAGTGTCACCTCTGGCACCAGCCCATCCCGGAGCCGTGCTCTGCTCCCCGCTGAGCCCCACCTTGAGCTGGAAAACCCACGGGGGGAGCTGCTTTTCTGCCGCCTGGTCCTTTGGATGTTTATACGCCGGGGCAGTTGTGAAAGGCAAAGAAAAACGCACGCGCGCGTGTGTGTGTGTCTGTGTGTGTGCACGTCCCATCGCCTTCTGCCTTCCTTAGGCCATGCCGAGGAGGCTCCAGGAAAAGCTGCAGTCCCGCTTTATGACCACGATACAGTTTATAAAGAGCGGGGGGACGCCGTTTTTTTCCGAGCTCTGGGTGCTGGTACCGGCTGCAGCTGCCACATGCTCCAGTGGCCAAATAAGTCATCGTGCCGGGGTTGGTGGGGTGGTGGGTGGGAAACCAGCTCTGCAAAACCACAAGGAGTGGAGAAACGCTGACTTGCAAGCAGCTGGGACTCAACCCTGTCTGTGCTACCAAGATTTCAGTAGAAACAGCCCTCCTGGGCTGGGGACAACTGCCCAGGAAACATCCAAGGGGGGCTGATGTTGGCTAAAGGGAATTGTTGGATCAGGCTTTTCAGAAGCACCAGGAGATTGGGCACAGGGGCTCTCGGGCTGCTGGGAGGGGTAAACCAGCTTGGGGTGCTCCAGCATTCAAGAGAGTACAAGCATGTGTGAAGCTTTAACCACCCACCATCCACAGCATCCAGCACCGAACCCCTCGGGTCTCCATCACCCAACTAACGGGATGCCTGCTGTGGGTCCCCGGCCGGGCAGGCACCCCACGAGCTGAGCATCACCAAGGTGAGACCGTCCCCTCCGAGCTCTGAGAGGGAGGATGTCTTGGGAACCTCTCCCGAGCCGGGCTTTGCCAGGAGGATGTGTTTCCCCAAGCAGGGTGGCAGGAGGTCCCCGGCCAGATCAGCCCCGGCTGTTGGACACCAGCGCCGTTTTCCTGTGCCGGGGAGGAAGCGGCAATGGAAAGTGAAGCAGGTGGAATCGGGGAGGAAACAGATCTTCCGCTCCCGTCCCACGGTGCAGGTCCTTAAGGAAAAAGCAAGGGTGGGGGCCCTGGCGACCATGGCAGGCTCTTGGGCTGCCGGCGCTGGTTCCTGGGGTGGTGGTGCGCATCCTTCCGGCTTCCCGCGCCCAGATCCCTCCCCGTGGCGGCTTCCTCTGGGCTTTGGCTTGCTTCCTGCCCTCTTTCCAGGCTGTTTCTGCCCCAGTGCCTCTCCCCAGCCCCATGGGATGTGTCGGGAGGGCTGGCTCCCTCTCCGTGGTCCAGGTGGGATGAGGGGCAAGGACGGGTGAGCCTCCGTGGGAGATTCAGCAGCGGGCAGGAGGGGGGATGGATGGTGGGTTCCTCCGCGGAGAGCTCACTAAGGCAACTCCCCATGGGGTGTCAGTCCGAGAAGGAGAGGCAACCCCCATTCCCACAGCATGGAGAAGATGGGGTGAGCTCCCCGAGCCCGAGTTGTCTGAACTTCACCAGCTGCAGAGTCTTCTGTCAGCCATTAGTCTGCTCCTGGGGCCTCTCCCAGTCTCCACACACCCTCCATCACCACCCACACCCCAGGATGCTTGAAGACGGCTGGACTCAGACCCCCCCCAACCATCACTTGGAGGTCCTTTGGGTTGGCCAAAGCAGGGCGGGCTCTTACCAGTTTTCTGTCTGCGGCCAGCATCCTCCGGGTCCTCTGGGAAGGGGGGTTCCAGCTCCTCATCTGGGGGGGGGAAGTAGAACAGAGAAGTCAGGGGAAGGGCTGGCGGTGTTACTGCTGCATCAAACCCCCAGGCAGGCAGAGGGCTGCGAGAGCATCCGACTGTCAGAATAATAAATTCCTGGCTTAATTGTGAAGAGTGGAAGGGAGGAAGTCACAGATAATATTTTAAAACGAGTTGCATAAAAATATGAATTGTTGTTAACACTGGTAAAAACAAATCACTTATTATAGCCTCATAAATTTAAGCAGCACTTTGCCGAGTGCCCTATAGGAAGAGATGCTTCCTGTGCAGGACTCGCAGCCCAGAGAAAATGAGACACCGAGGAGAAATGCCAGGACAGAGAGGAGAGGAAGGATGAGGGACAGAAGCAGAAATTAAGGAGGAGAAAGAGGAACCCAGGCAGCGGAGGGCAGGGTATGGAGGATGGGGAAAGAGGATGCAAGAAAATAATAAGAAATACCATGGAAAAGGTTAAGGACAGAGGGGTTGGAAGTCATGAGGAAGCCCCACGAAAACACCTAGAGACTGATGGGAGCAAGGATCTACACATAAGTAAGTTTAAATAAGATTATTTAACACCAAACCAGGTACAACCCGTCCAGCCTGAGCTGCTCTGGGCGCGGGGACAAGTTGGGTGCACAGCACCCACGTTAGCTGCTGTCCCGGCACCGCCTTCCTTCTGCAGCCACAAAGACTAGAAGCAAAAAAAAATAATAACATCCATAAACCCCAATTCGGAAACGTTTCAGAAAGCCAACGCTCAGGCAAGTTGCTCGCCTGCACCTCTTGCCCCCGCTGCTGGCAAAGGGCTGTTGGGGAGCGTGGGGCAGCCCCGGCGCGGCCGCGGTGTCCCGGTGGCGCGTTGGGGGGACGTGGCTTTGCGGTCACCTTTAGGCAGAGCCAGAAGAAGCCAAACCCGGGACTTCTGCTGCTCCCACGACACCCGATCGCAGGGCAGGGACGTGCTGCTGCGCCCCGACACCTTCCGAGGACACGGCCCAAGCCTCAGCCATCTCGCCCCCCACCCTCCAACCC
>NW_020799138.1:1856762-1865708 GCF_003259725.1 Athene cunicularia
CCCCCCCCTTTCTCTTTTTCCCCTCTCTCTCTGTTTTCACTCGGGACACGAGGGAGGCAGCTGCATCCAGAGGAGACCCCAGCTTGGATGGTGACTTTCCCTGCACTTCCTGGGGTGTCCCAGGGGGGGCGAAGGGATGGAGGGGGGATGAGCTCAGGACAGACCTCTCCTACCTGCCCCTGAGCTCTGCGACTGGTTTCTCACCGCTCGCACACTGGGCATCTGCCTCGACGGCAACGTGCCACCACCACCTCCGTTAAGCTGGCAGGGAAACGGGGTCTGCGGGGGGGTAAAAACTGTCCGAGCTGGGATGGGCAGGACAGAGAGGCCGGTAAAAAGCCCATGATGAAAGGAAGGGTTTGGCTGGGATGTTCCTTCCTCCACCACGCTGCTCTGCAGCGTCAGGGCACGGATGCACGCGTGGGAGCGGGAGAGCACAATGTGGGGGCCCAAGGGCAAAGCTGGCTGGGGGGGTCGGCTCCGGAGACACTCTGCATCCCAGAGCCGGGGCAACGGTGGGGTCTGTCCTTAAACCCACCCTGTGCAAGCTCCTGGCAGCATCACCGTTAGCCACGTAGGTGTGGAATAAAAACCTCGCGGCTAATCCCTGCTCTGCAGTCAGCGTCGGCAGCCAGGGATGCTGAGAGCCCTTGGCCTGAGGGACCACCACCCCGAGGGTCCTCCCAGAGGAGGAGAAAGCTGCTCCCCGACCAGCTGAGGGTGTAAACAGAGGAAAGGAAGATCAGGAAGGAAAGGGGAGAGATGGGTAGAGGCTGAGGGTTTGCTGAGGGTTGTGCAGGCAGCCCCGGAGCCCCGGCTCCGCTCCCGGCAGCTGCCTGGATGCTGCTGAGCAGAGATTTCCTTCGGCAGCAATAACAAGACAAAGATCTTGGGCACCATAAAACTTCCTGGTGTGTTTAATTTTTTTTTTTTGTTTAATTTCTTTTTTTTAGTTTAAATCACTACAAATATAAAGTTCTGAAATAAATAAGACGAAACAAGGGCATACTTTGCATCTCTGAACGCAGACACCGAGGGACCCTGCCCTCGGGAATGGGGTGCAGAGGACTGGGGGATCCCAACCTCAGCGCAGAGGCAGAACGGCACGCGGGTTTGAATGAGGCTCAGGTGACCCGTTGACCAAAGCCCTGGGGCTCGTCACACCGTGATTTCTGCTATAACGGTAAGAAACGTTGCAGACCGTGTCACCCTCGCAGGCTGTTTGGTTCTGTGCCAGGAAGATTGCTCCTGGCTCCTTTAACCCGTAGCCGCTGCCCTGCTACCTCCAGACCTCATGCGCTGTTAGCGAACAAGCGCTTGTCTTTAATGCAGTTATTTTATCATCTCTTGGAAGGGCAGTAATTGTGTTACAGCCATGACTGCATGCCCAGAAGGGAGCATTTTCATCATCTAAAGTCTGATTTTCCAGGTAACACAGCCCAGAGATTCCACTCTCACCAAACTTAATATTACTTGAGCCGAACGGAGCACAACCTCTAAAAGCCGCCTCACCTGAATTTACAAACCCTCCGCCTCACCAGAACAGAAAGGGTTTGGTCTTGTGGTCCATCGACCGGTCTGAACCAAGAAATGGGGTCGAACCTTTGAGTTATGGGTCCCTTAAACTCAGCAGAGTCCTAGAGGTTCATTCCCATCAGCACGTTGAGCGGCCAAGATCTCCCGCCGCGTTTGCAGGGCTGAGGCTGGGGGACGGCTCGGCTTTTGGTTTCTCACCTGGCAAAACCTCGTAGATGTCATTGTCTTCCCCCTCAACATTTGGCTCATCCTGATTCAGGGCAGTATTGTGGGATGTTGTGTTCACGGAGTCAGAACTGTCCACATCGTTGTAGAGCTCTTCGTCATCCTCCTCATCATATGGGATAGTGAGGGAGCTCAGGTCTGGCAGAAGGGAGAAAAATCATGGTGAGAAAAAGAAAATCAAAGTACTAGCTGGGTGCTGATACTTTCAGCGGGCTGAAATCAAGTAACGACGCCTGTGCTGCTGTACTTTGCGCTCACCGTGGACCTTGCGCGGCCCACGAGGACCTGGTGTGAAGAAAATGGGATGGAAGCTGGGAACAGGCTAAACCAAAGAAAAAGCCCAGGAGAGGATGACAAATGCCAGAGACCAAAGCCAAATTCATCACGTGCCTCAAGGAACTGGGCCTGACACCATTCCCGGGGAGGCTGCCTATGGTTTCCCGAGGGTTTCCATGGTCAAGGCTGGAGTCTTGTCTCAGTTTTACTGGTCTCAAACTGGAACAACTCCAGTGAAGCCAAAGCAACAGCCCGTTCCTCCTCAGCCAAGCACAGAACAGCAGATCTGTGACCCTGGCAGTGAGGAGCGATTCCCACCCTTTTCTTGTCCCCACTTGGTGACACTTGCAGCCTTAGAGAGATCACAGGGCTCTATTCTCTAAAACCAGCCAAACGCGCTGGGGAATCGAAACCAAATGCCTGTGGGCTCCAACCCACAAGACAGCAAAGCCCCAGAACATCTCTTTTGCGAAGAGGGGATGCTGGGACCCCAGCAAGGTCGTGGCAACCAGCACAAGTCCATGAGTTGCTGGAAGGAGCATCCCAAGCTGGGTGGGAAGGTGCTGCCAGGATCTGCCCAAACAAACAGGGCGCACGGGCTCGGGCCAAGCTGCCAGACTCACCTTTCAGGAGGAACTGGATCTGATCCACCCAGTCTTCAGCTTCTGCTGGGCTTGGGGCTGTGAACTGAAGAGAGGTTCAGCTGTTACTGTGCTGCTTCTTGTAGGGAAGAAGAGGAAAAGGATTTGCAGCTAGAACAGGAGATGGAGAACCTGGATCTGCCATTCTTGACCCTGTGACTTTGGGAAAGCCATTTCACTTCTTTATCTGCCTATTCCAAACAGGGAAGCAGAAGCGGAACAAAGCTAGACTATCCCAGAGGAAGGCTGTCAAGCTTAATTCATTAAAATAATTCAGATGAAAACCACAATCCCCACTGAATATACTACACTGACTCTGAACCAAGACTCTACATCCAAAACCTGCCTGAAGCTCAAGGAGGCTCTCGTGCACACTTTGTGGATTGGGCCAAGTTTTTCATTACATCAGTTTTTAGGCTCCCCCCTGGACGCTCAACTAACTGCAGGTTTAATTTTAAACTGTCTCTGAGCTGCCTATTTAAAACTGGGCTTTCCAAACCCAACCCTCCACTGCTTCTACCCCATGCTCTCACTTAACCCTCGTGCCCCACAAGCGCAAAGAGAGCCCAAGATCACTCTCGTGCCAAGGGAAAGTCCCTACCGAGATGACCTGTCAAGAAGAAGAAGCATCGTCACCTTCTGCAGGGCCCTTTGGGTTGTTTTACCAGGGGGGGTTGGAGATTCACACCCCCCCTGATGCCGCAGGTCCAGCCTGCGCCGCTGACCCCAGACCTGGGACCATGCGCTTTCGTGCCTAGTGCTGACACCAGCACAAAAGGTTCATTTTTTTTCCCCCAGTTCCTACCTCGTAGGTGCGTTTTCCGGGGCAGATTAACTCGAAACAGCATCTTTTTCGAGAGTCTTTGCGGAGATGGAAAGCCAGCCGGGCGCTGTAGTGCTCAATGGAGAAATTGCCTTTCGGTTGCTTGCCTGGAAGAAGAGAAACGTGCAAAACCTGGAGTTTGCATCTTTTTTTTTTATCAAACTTGCAGTACTGCTGGGTGGCGCAGATGTCTGTTGCCCACGTAGGGAACCTGAAGTACACCACGTGTCGATGGGAAACGGCCAGAAAAAAAATCAAAACCCTTCGCTCTAAATATGTCCACCTCCAGGAAATCCGAAGGGAATATTATAAAATCTTCATAAAAGACACAGTAAAGAGGATGCCCTTTTAAGTCTCAAGAGATTGCAAAAGGTTGCCAGGGTCAGAAGGTTGCGTGAGATGAGCTGGTTGTAATGAAGCAGAGACCACTGCGTACTCGGGGAAATATGATGCCAATGATTATTCTGCTGGTGAGGCATTAACGGGCTGGAGTACAGGAAGAAATACTAAGTGGAGCCTTTGAGAATTGGCCTACGGACCTTGGCGATGCGCACGCGCGGCCGGTGCCAGCCAGGGCGGAGAGAGGGAACTTCCCTGCAGACACCTGAGGCGTCTTTATTTACCCCAGCTCAGTATTTCCTTATGAATCTTCTTGAGGAAGTGTGGGAGCACGATTCAGGTGGTTGCTCTTAACTGTTTTTGTGTTGGTTTTTTTTTTTTTAAATTCGTAGATCTTTAAGAAACTTCCAGGGGTGAGGTCAAGCCCCGTACAAGGATTTCGGCCCATCGATAACAGGTTTGCTTTACCCCGTTGTCTTCTGGAGAGCATTGGGAAGCTGACAACCCCTCGTCCCTCACAAAATGTCAACCCTTGGCTTCAACCCCTACCTCTGCTAGCAGCTCGTAGCCCTGCACAACCCCCGCTAGGGTGAGGGGAGTTGGGAAGCTTGTCTGGAAACTAAAAGTGCTCAAGATCCTCGGGCAAAGGATGTGGAAGAAGGACAAAGACCCAGCTTCATCCCCGTGACCCACTGGAGTTTAATCCTGTCCTCGCCGCAGACCGGTCACTGTAAACCCCTCGGATGTACGTGTGTATTTTGTAAGCTGTTAGCATGCTGTCTTTCTGGATGGGTGGAACAGAGGAAGGCCATCTATCTAATCATGCCAAACTCTGTTGGAGATATTAGCTGTCTGTTTATACGTACCTGATGGAGCATGACTGCAAAATATTTATATACACTGACACACGGATTATGTACAGTCACTTAGGGGGTTGAAGCCCAGCTGATGGCTAATGGAAAACTTGGTACCTCGTTTTCTTTACGCACAGCTCTGTTGCTGGGTCTCTCTTCTTTTGCCCCATACCCATGTAGGTGTTTCAGGGTGGGAGAAGCAAGCTGAGCTCTATCTTTCTAGAACCTGCTTGTTACGCCCTGGTAGGGAATGACAACCTTCCCGCCGTACACGCTTTTCTCTTGTCAGCTATTAGTCTGTCCTGCAGCTCTCCAGTTCTCTTTTTCCAGCCCTTTCTGTGCCCTCAGCCACCACCCACGGTTTGGGGACCAGGGGCAGATACCTCACCACTTACTTTTCTCATTGGCGTAGTAGTAAAAGGTCCTTCTGTTGAGGACACACCATCGCTTCTGCCACTCTGAGCCGAAAAAGCTGTGCTCTGGAAAGAAAAGGACAGCAAAAGAGTAAAAAACACTCACTTCTGCCCTTTCATCGTATGCTTCAGATGAACATTTAGGGGAAAGAATAATTTTTTTCCCAACAAAATCCTGCAGATTTCCGACACAAAATTCAGGCAAAGCAAGTTTAGATACAAACCTCAACCGAGGAGAACCAGGCTGGAGCCCCGGCAAGTCTTCCCAGCTCTCCAGGAAGAGCTGAGCTGAGCTGCTGGGACCCTTTAGTCCTGCTAACTGGGAAAGAACACAGATTTGGGTTAAACCTCCCTAACTGAGGTTTAAGCAAACGTCTTTTACTCTGTAATTGGAGCAAGCTAAAACATGCACAGGGCCAGTTACACAGATCAGCTGACAGCCATGAGGAAAAAAGGGTTGTTCTTGCCTCATACCACCTGTCATACAGTAAATAAATCAAGATAAAATCTGAGTGATGAGGAAATAATTTGTAGCTTTCACAAGAGTCAGTAAAATCAAGATAAACCCGAGGCTGACTCACAGTCCTTATCTCAACTTGCTAATGTGTGTGATGCTACGAACTACCTTGTCTTCGCTGGGATTTTATCCTCATTAGGTAGTGCTCGTTAGAAGGGCACATCTTGCCTTAGAGGACTGGGCTGCTGCTTAATTCAATTTCTGGGTTTTAATCTTTGTGCAGTTTGATGATCTGCAAAGCGAATAAATAAAGGCTGTGCCCTCCCTGTGTGTAAGAAGAGCCTGAAAGATTCTGCATGGGCCTAGAGATAAATCCGCAGAGAAGATGTTATTTTTCTGTTTGTTCTTCACCTGAAAACTTGCATTCTTGGTAATTCTGAGGTGACATCCCCAAACCTTATCTTACGATGTACTTGTCAGGCCTTACCTCGAGACCTCTTCTCCAGATATCCCTGCTTCAAAATGTTCCCTGTGTCTTGACCAGGCTTCAGTGCGAACTCCTCCAATCCTAGAGAGAGCAAAGCAAAGCAAAGCCTTGGGATTTCCCATCTGCACAACCCTGCAGCCCAACATTTTCAGCCCCTTTCTCTGCAGAAGAGGCTTGGGAAGGCAGATCAGCGGCTGGAGGTGAAAATCATGGTCTAGCACAAGCTCACCAGCTCTTCCCAATCCCAGTTGCAGGATCCCAGAAGCCCTCAAGGAAATCAGGATCATCATTCACGCAGACCCACCCTCAGCAAGCTGATGCTCAGCCCCTTACCCCTCAGCCAAGGCTCGCTGGGTTCCTGGGAGCCGTCAGCACCAGGCGGGATCTGGGCAGGTTTATGAGCTTGGAAAACACAATCCCTTTGTCCGATGTCTGGTCTGACCCAGACCACGGCACCTCGCCCAGGCTGGCGGATGGAGCCTGTGGCCACGGAGGAGCCCTGGCGCTCGTGGCACGAGGTGATGGCCACATCCTACCCCCAAAGGCAGATGTCCCCAAGCCACGGCTGGCTGCTGAGCAGGTCTCCCCGTCCCCTCCTGCTCATCTCCTGTCATCATAATTTGTATTAAAACACTAAAACCGACTAGTGTACTAAAAGACTAAAAATTACTAACTAAATGCCACTGATCACCTCCCCAGTGCCCAGCCTTGGCAGCCTTTGCCATATGAAAAACTTCCCAGAATCCCAGGTCCCAAGAGCTTCCCTTGTTTTCTTTAGTGTGTCTCACTAACATCCAGCTCCCGGCCCAATCCATCCCCTCCGTCACCTCCCTCACTCGGAGCCTATTTTCATTTTTCTGTTTTACAGTTTGCAAACTCTGGGCTCGCTATAAATCCTCCACCAATGGCTCTCGGGGCGAACAGCAGACAACAAGTTTGGGTTGGCGGGAAGGCTCCCCTACGTCTGTCTCCTCTGTTGGCTGGAAACCGGATCCTTCAAAGACCAAATCCTCGGCTTGTGAAAAGCTGTCCGAGGCGATTTAGATTAGAGGAAGCTCCGGATGCTCTGGGCTTGCCCCTCTGCAACGCCTGGAGGACACAGACAGCCCCTTCCCGCGTGGAGAAATCTCATTTCTCTCCAGTATAAGTTGGGTTGAGCTCACTGCCGGGTCTGCTCCGGAGAAAGGCAGAGTGGCAGCTTCAGCGAGGATGCAAAGGAGCAGGGTTTCGCCTTTAGTAAGTGCAACTCGCTGCACAAGCAGTCGGGGAGCTGAGGGGAAATCGAGGCCTTCCTACAAACAGCGCTGAACGTCAGCTTTATTCTTTTTCTCATAATGAAAACAAACAAGGATGCTGAAAAGGACCTAAATTCTCTTCCAGGGTTCAGACTGGCCGCTACCAGAAGATTTTTCCCAATGCAGAGGGTGCACAGAATAATGCCCCGAGCAGCTCCTGCACCCTCAGAGATGGGACCCTGTGCTGCCTCCGGCTCTGGAATTTGGGGAAGGGGCTCTGCAGCCCATCAGCCCCAGACGGGTTGCCAGAGTAGCCGTGAGCAGAGGCCACAGTGTCCCCAGCCCTGCCACCTCCCAACCTGGCCTCCCTCCTCTGTGCACAGGCGAAGGCACGCGCCCCGGCACAAACACACTCGGGCTTTTTTTCTAGTGCCGCTGAGCATCTGACTTGTGAAAAGCCACACTGTCTTCTCAAATCCAAGCCCCAACCCCTTTTGCTAACGCAAATCTAAATGTCATTTTACGGGACATTTATAATTATGAAAATGGGACGGTGCTGCCGCGTGCACAGGGAGACCCTGCGAGTATGAATATTACATTAATGTACCCAACACCAGCTCGCTGATCCCGCTGGCAGGAGCATAAGAAATGCTTGAGTGAAACTTTTATTTAGACGTTAAGAATCCAGGCCCCAGCGGGGTGACGGAGGCAGCCCCGGCGAGATCCCATCAGCGCGAGCGCTCGAATTGAATTACCCAGGGGGGAAGGCAGGAGCTGCGAGTGCTGCTTTGCTTATTTAATTTCATTTACTTTCAGTACATTATCAGCATGGGGCTTCCCTCTGCCCCCCGTTCCCCCAAGAAAACTGGCTGCGGAAATTGCCAGCGCGCAGGATGCTGCTGCTGCTGCTGCTTGAGCCAAGGCAGGGACGCGTCTGGCCACCCTGGTCCTCCTTGGGATGTGCTTTCAGTTGCCAAGAGAGATTTGGGGGAGCGCAAGGACCTTTCAGACGCCACAAAGAACAACCGAAGCGGGGAAGCAGCGCGATGGCAGTCAGCAACAACCTCTTCCAGCCCCACATCTTCTCTCTTCGCCCATTTACTCGGCGCTTGCCCGTAAGCAGGCAGGACCCCTGGCACAGCTCCTGTCTTCTCGGTGGTGCTTTGCCCTATCTGGGATCAATTTTCCAGCAAGCAGATCCCATGTTTCAGGTTATTTGGGGCCCTGAATCCCAGGATCTGCTGGGCCGGGAGCTCCCTGGGGCTGGGGCATCTCTGTGGCATCACCTCTGAAACGTTGTCAGGAGCCCAAATCTCTCTCACTCTGCAAGAGACACCGTGCCTCAGTTTCCCAGCAGGAAAATCAGAATGAAAGGAGACTCCCTTCTTAAATACTCGGTGGCTGCTCAGACAAACTAATACAATTAAGGAGGGGTTGCGGGGGCTGATTCGATTGCACGGGCTCTGGAAATTTTAAGTTTTACAGACTATGACACGAAGATGACAGCTGTAACCTGCGCGTTGCACGCAGCCTCTCTAATGCAGAGCCGGGAAGATTAAATCTGTGCGAGGTGGGTGAGTGCAGGGGCTGCGGCGCTCGGGGCTCTGCCTGGCTGCAGACGGGGCTGGGGCTATGTGGGGTGTCCCCATCCCCCCCCCTA
>NW_020799138.1:1865758-1881596 GCF_003259725.1 Athene cunicularia
CCCCCCCCCCATGTCCCTAACCTGCCCCTAACAACAATCCAGATGGCTTTTGCTAGCAGCAAATAGCTAAATTAACCTGCAAAGACAGTCCCTGGGGGTTTTTTTATTTCTTTACACCAGCCTAATGGATGCCCAGAAGATCCAGAGAGGCTCGGTGGGAGCCCAGCCCCAGAAAGCTCTCTGATTTCTAAGGGCAGAGGGTTTATTTGCCCAGGCGGCCCCTGCCAGATGCCTCTGCCCCAGGACCACACAGCTGGCAGGTAAACCACAGCTCACCCCATCTAGGAGTCCCAAGTGATGGAAAAGCCAGCCCGTCGCTTGGTCATTTGTTCCAACCACTAATGGCCATTCACCGTTTATAAACACAGAGGAGGAAAAGGCCTCAGCTTCAGCTGAGAGACACATCTGTGCTCCCCCAGGCACGCGGCCCCTCTCCGGTCACCCCCGGCAGGGCTGTGCCTGTGTTTGGATGGTCTCAGGGCTCCCTTCACCCTGACATCTCCCCCAGCCCACCCTTTGCCCACCCTCCACGTGCTGTTTCCTCCGGGGGCTGAGCCCGATGAGCTCCCCCACCTTCCCCAGACACCTCCCAGTGCCACCAGCACCACAAACCGCTTGTGGCTTCTCCTCCATCCTCTGCAGCCTCTCAAGCCTGGCTCAGAGGGAGCTGCTCATCCCCAGGGATTTTCCCACAGATGAGTTTCCCAATCCACCATCCACATCTGGAGCCTCCTGCAGCAGCAGGGCTGCACATTGCTGGCGCTGGGAACAGCTCTGTGCCGTAATCCTGCAAACCACTTTCCTGCAGCTGTAGCGTTTCAGGAGTGGGAGAGAACTGGAGGCAGAGACCCACACCCAGGGATGCAGGAGCAGACACCAGCTCTTTCCTCTCCCCTCTTTATCGCACCTCGCCCTTGGCTGGGATTTCACCCCCCGGGTGCTCTCAGCCTCAGAGGCTTTGCTTCTGCATCAGGCTGAACCCACCGACCAAGCCTCTGGCTTTGCTGACCAAACGGCATCTTTTGGGTGAAGTTTCTAGGAGTTCAGCTGCCGAGCGTCGTGATCATTCCGCCCCATCCTCGCCATGTCCTCAAGGACCTCTGGCTTCCAGCTCTCGCCCCTTTGGTCTCTGAGTCATACACACCAGCTGCACAAAATGTCACAGTAGCTGCAGCCAAACATGCCTGGGGGCCGCGTCGGTGCCCACGCTGTCACATCACCCGACTCTTCAAAGGGATGGAGCATGGAGGCACCACGGTTACAGCTAATTCCCCACCCTCCAGTTTATTCACTAGGCTCAAATGTGCCAAGAGCAGATTCTGCTCCTGGGGACTTCGCAGGGAACACCCAAATACATTTCAAACCAGAGCACAATCGGCTGTGATTTCCCAAAGCCCTCTGTGGTGGCTGCGCTCTTTTTCCATTGCAGCTAATGAGAAAAAAAACAATCAGAAAGAGACAAACAACCCCTCCCGCTGCCTTCAAAGCGAGATGGACTCGGGAAATGCTGAGAGCTTTTGGAAATCCCACCCACCACCAAGGTCTGCCATGGCAAGCGGGCCCAGGACGTGGTTGCCGGGGCTGCTGGCACTAACGGCCACTGTCGAGGGGCATTCGTGGGTCTCTTCAAACACGTTTCATACACGCAAAAACAAGGAATTGCTTGTAAGCCACGTCCCTTCTGGACTCTTATGGGAGATAAAAACCACCCATTACCTTTTTCCAGGATCAAGAGGATCTTGAAAGCATCTCTGCTTTCTCACATCATGATCCGTGTGGGTACAGATCTCCCCCCCTAAACCCAGGTGCCCTTAATCCGAGTTACCGGCCAGATCTACCCCATGGTCCAGTCCCCCGTGGGAGGAGAAGAGTGAGCTTGGTCCCTTGGCTCCAGACTCTGGCTTATGGAGGCTGGAGACATCGGGCACAGCTGGGCACGACCTTTTCAGTGCCACGCAGATGCTGCAGCCGGGTGAAGAAGCCAGCAATGGGCACGGCCAGATGTCCCACTAAACGGAGCAGGAGGAGAAAGGCCATCGCAGGAGGCGAGCCACCATCCCTCAGCGTGGTCCCCCTGGTCCTGGCCTCCTCGTCCTCCTGCTCCAGGTCACAGCCCATCTCCTGGGTGGCTCCCAAGCCCTCGGTGCCACTCAGACACGCTTGCCTCGGAGCCTGGGGAATGTCAACGAGCCTCTCAGCGCCTTGGAAACGGCTGGGGATCATTTATAACGACGGGAACGAAATGAGCAACTATTTCAAAGAAAATGGGGAACTAAACAATTGTCAACATGGATCACATGAAATAGATCTTGTGCCAGGCTAATTTTATTGCATTTTTTTGAGCAGGAAAATAATAAAGTAGATGAAGAAAAGGCAAGGCATGGCAGAGGAGATTTATTCAGGCTTCAGCCTGACTTTTCAAAAGAGGCTAGTAAGCAAAATTCAGGGTGTAGGCATCCACCCCATGATAACTACCTAGATTGAAAGCTAGTCAGCAAGCAAGAGGCAGTTAAAAATCAATGGCAACAAATCATCGAGAGGAAATTATCAACTGAAATATCCCTGTGTTCAGCTTCGGGATCAGTCGTCCTCAGGCTCAGGAGCCCTCGGATGCTCCAAGGCTTCCCAACCCAAAGAGCCCATCCAAAAACTGTAGCTAAACCCTGAGCTTCCTCTGGGACAGGCGGGGAATTGCTAAATGGTCTCTTGTAGCAGCCAGTACAGACCAGTATTGAAGGCAGGAACCAAGATTAACTGGTCCCAGGCAACGGCCGAGGCTTTTGACAAGCGCTGACGGTCAGGAGCAAACACAAAATCCACGGAAGTCGCTCACAAAACCCACAACTCTCACCTGGGGTTGAACGGTGCCTAATTAACTGTGTTGCCCCTAACGGACCACAATTAATGACCGAACGCAAACAGATAGGGGACATACAGACAGACCTTTGTTAGGCACCGAGTTAGTGTTGGATTCATTGTTGTTTTTTCAGAGGAGTCCATGACTGTGGTTTTTATGATTGATAAGCAAATAAGAGAAGAGACAGTCAACGGCAAACAGTTGACTGTAGACTGGCCTGGGGTTTAGCCCAAGAGGATGGAAAAAAGCCTCCAACTTTTATTGGTGTTGGGTTGTGTGGTTTGTTTTTTTTTTTAATTCTGTCTGGAAAATTTAACGGTGAGTTTGAAGTTAAACCAACTTTGCCAAAGGAAAAAAAAAAAAAAAGAAAAGAAAAGAAAATTCAAAGAGGAGGCAGAGCTCTGCCCCAAAAGTTTCCTTCCAATTCACTAAGTCTATAATTGCAAAATGAAAAACACTAAATCTCAATATCTATTTGCACAGCTCATTAGCCAAGGGCTTACACTCAGCAAAGAGGGAAGGGGAAAAAAAAAAACCCAAAACAACAAAACCCTTCAGCACCAAGTGGATTTGGGGAGTTGCTATGGAAACAGGTCCTTCGCAGCCGCATCTCGCAAACCCCTGCTCAGATGGGTCTGTCTCTCCACCCATCCACCCGTCCAGCCTTCCCCAGGACGCAATTTTTTTAAAAAGTCCTCTTAAAAAAAAAAAAAAAAAAAAAAAAAAAAAAGCGTAACGTATGAAATATATAAATATATAATCTGTGTAACTCATTCCCCTGTTATTTCTCTCCCCCAAACATAACATTATGTCAGACATTCGACCTGCTGCGCTACCGGGACAACATGATTTACAACGTGAAAAGGGAAAACCTAAATCATCGCGTAATGAAAACATTAAAGTTAATGCATCACAAGTGAGGAATTTATTACCATTAACTCCAATAAACAGTTATAAACCACCCGTCCTTTCCTGTCCACGCGCAGGGACACAGGCGCAGGGACTTCATTAAGCTCAACTTTCTTTTCTTCTTCACTAGACCGCTCATGTGTGCTCCAACCGGCCACCATTTATTGTTAACTGGACTGGCTCATTTTCCGGGGACTGGCGAAGGTTTGAAGGCCTCATCCATTTCCTTCCACGGGTGGCTCGGCGCAGACAGATGGAATAGGAAAGTTCACGAGACGTGCAGCTCGATGAGTTTATTTAAACGCTGCTGAAATATATGCTTTAACAAAAGCCAACCCTCGCCCTGGCCCTGTACGTCGTTACTCAAAGAGGCTGATGGATAAGTAATAACATATGGGCACGCTGTGCGGTTACACCGGACACCAGCTTACCTCAGGGTGCACTTGGCCAAATATTTGCTTCTCGCTGATGTTATGCCACCACCTTGGAAACCGAAGCCTGACATCTGATGCCTTATCGAAATCCACCCCCCCTGCCCCAGCCCTGGTGTGGGGGAGGACAGCAAGGCTGGCTGGTCCCTGCGTGGGACCGTCTCTCCTCGTGCCCCTCCGCTCTGCAGTGGGTTTCAGGAGGGGTCCCAGGAGGTTTTCAGGGATGCAACAACAGGCGCCGCTATCCAGTTAGGAGCTATTGCCTCAAACCTGAGATGTTTGCAGAAAAACGCCACCGGCTCCAAGAGGAGCAGCAGCTCTGACCCATTAACCGTGCTGATGGGTTCGTTATTGCAGGGATGCCAAGGAGGACTTGGACGCAAACGTGCTCTTCCCACAGCGCACAGATGAGATCCGCTCCCCCGTGTCCAGCACCCGGGAGCTCGAGCCCCGAGCCCGGACCCCACCACAGCTGGACAAGCAAAGAGACGTTCCCTACAATGGCCGGTGCCACACGTGTCCCCTCGTTACACGGTCAGGGGGGGCTTTAGAGATGCTTCTCCTCTCTCTGGGGTGAGGTAAAAGCAAAGCAGTGGAGAAGTGGGGACGGGATGCAGCATTGGGGGGAGCTCGGAGACACAGCCCTGCTGCTGCCTGCTCAGGCTGGAGCCCGTCTCCTCCCCACCGCTCCCCGAGCGAAGGCGCCGGTGGTTATCGATGCGGGGTGCAGCCGAGCAGAGTTTGTTCCTTCTGCCAGAAGGAAGGGTGCTCAGCTCTTCTCCGGCTTCATTAAGCACCCACTTGCGGAGCTGACAGGACCGAACACAGAGATCCAAGGGATTTGCAACATCCATTTCTCCCAGTTCCCAACAGAAGCAAATTTCCTACCAAGGAGCTTCCCACTGGAAATACTTCGCTATCTGGAGTCTTGGACCGTGGCCATGTCCATGCCGTACCGTGGTAGGATGTCAGTCCAGATGTGAGCATGATGGTTTGGGTCCAACCCCAGAAATTCCTCTCAGCCTTTCTCCGATGGGCACCTGGAAGGGCTGAGCCGCTCTGCAGAGCTGCCATGACTCTGTGACACCCCCAGAAAACACAAAGCGCAGCACGTCTGAGCCCTCCTGCGTCTTCTAAGACCAGGGTCCCTCCATATCTTTCATCCATGAACTTTCCTGCCAGGAACAAACGATGAGGACAAAGGGGAACACCAGGAGGAAAGGACCCAAGCAGCAAACACAAACTCTCGGTGCCCACAGCAGCATCTCAGGCTGCTGGGACGCATCTCAGCATCTCAGGCTGCTGCTCGGGCTCCAAGGGGGACATCAGCTTCGAGGGGCCAAACTGCATCACGTTCCAGCATCCCGCCGTACCTCCCCAGCACGGCGACACCGTGCCCGAGAGCTGCTCGACCTGGGCCCCTCATGGCAGCCACAAATCAGTGGAGAAAAATTCCCGAAGGGCAGATGTGATTTTAATTTACAGGCTCTCGGCAAGGCTGTGAAAATACCAGACACCTGTTGGCTAAAGCCCATCTTACAGCTCAGGCCTTTTCTTCCTATAAAAATTCTGTACCGCATAATCGGCAGCCTTGACACAAACGATTCCTATAGATCACTGTGGAAAATCGAGAGGATTTAAGGAGAGAGGAGGGTTAGGAAAAAGTAAAATAAACGACATGCAATTTTTCAAGCGGAAACAATGGCAATATGAAGATATATAGGTGTCAGCCATTCTGTAGGAGGCAGGAGGCTGTGCTCTTTTACCTCTTACAGTGTCACTCTCATGACCTCTACCATTTGAAATGCTTTGATTCCACCTTGCCCAAGGGATCTCTGAGCGCCGGGGAAGAGATGAGGAATGCCCGCGCCTGACCTCACCTCCACATTGTCTAACGACTGACGGCATAAATCAGTTTTTCCCCTCCGCAGACCCGAGTGCCAAGAAACCCGTGTGAGAAGGCTGGAAATATTAAATGATTTCCCTGAGGGTTTTCATTGTTACTTGGTTTCTCTCCTGTAACTGTAGAGCTGTGTTTCACATGAAGAACAACTTTCCCTTGAGACCTCGATTTGTGTATAAAATGAACGGGAGGGGGTGGGGAAGAGGGATGCTGGCAGCCAGGGAGGGGAGCAGGAGGGGCATGACTAAATCCGCAGCCCAAACTTGCTGTGCTCATCCTTCCTGGCCTTGTGCAAACCAAAGCCGGTGCAAGTCCGGTAAAGGGATGTAAAGAAGACGTCAGCAAGGCTGCCCGTGTAAGGGGTAGAACGGACAGGAGCCATCCTGTCGTTGGACACAAGGCGAGTGAGCAAATCCCGGAGAAAGAATAAAACCAGGCAAGCATTTTTGGCGTACGTCAGCCTGTTACCGCCTCGGGAAGATGCCCAGCTGGCGGGATAAAGAGGGGTCACGGACCTCGCGGAGGGAACTGGAAGCTGCAGCCACCCTCGATGCTGGGGAGGCGTCTGCAGGCCGTAGGGAAGCGCAGTCGGGACGCGGGCATGGTGAGCGCACAAGTGAGCTGCTCCACCCCGGACCTTCCCCTGCGGCTAATTTTTTTTTTTGTTTCTCTCACCCTGACACTAAGATGCTGCCACCTTCTCCCCAGTCACTGAATCCCAGGTCAGGCAGAGCCATTCTCGGAGTATTCAGAGCCCGATGTGGTCATCCCAAGACAACTGGTGGGAGTTATTCCCCGACTACAAATGGATTTATTTCTTCCAGGCACCAGCCAGTCTGGTACCATCCCCGTAAGAAGACCCTTCCACAGCCAAATGCTCGCTCCCATGCACTGGACATGGCAGAGAGAGATTTTAAGAGAGACCTGGGGTAAGCGCGGGGCAGGCAACGGGCTCTGCAGGCAGGAACAGGCAAGGATGGGCAGATGGCTGATGGCAATCGAGTTCTGAGTCACCGTGTGGAAAACACACGGTGTTTCACACCCAGACAGGGCAGCAGAACGGCTTAAACCTTCTCCTGAGCCTGCCTGCTACGGGTGTTCCTGCCTGATCCTGCCCAGCTAGGATGGGCTGGGGGCTTGGGGGCAGCTGCCTATGCCAAAGAGGGGTACCTTGGTGAGCGGAGCCACGTTGGCTGGTCTTAGTCTGGCTTTCATGTCCACAGCAAGCTAAGAAGCTAACAAGAAGTCTTGGGGAATCAAATCAGCTTATTTTAGGCGTATTTAACCGAGCTCTTGGCAGCGTTTCTCTAGAAATCAGGCAGCCCACCTTTACCTGGCTGCTGATGCCCAGAGCATCATTAGCTGCTATTTTCACAGTGTTTCCTAAGCCTAAAACCCCACCGAAGCGCTAAGTGGGATCATTACTCCATCATTCAAACCCAGCATCACTCTTTAAAAAGAAATTTTGCACGTAATTAGTCCTAACTGCTATTTGCAATTTAGCCGCTGGTTTGTCTCATCTCAAAAGCCAGCCGAGGCACCTTGGTGGTGGGTTCTTCGGCAAAAACTCCCCCGTACTGCTGCCCTCGTACCTCTAGACCACGCTGGTGGCATCCCTTGGTCACAGGAAGCACCATGGTGGTCCCATGGGCACAGGTGTGTGTGTCCCCCCTCCTCCTGCAAGGTGGGTGCGATGGCTGCGGGTTGGGACTGCACCCAATTAAACCAAAGGCAAACCACATCCCCGAGCTCCCTGGCGTGGTTTAAAAGTCCAAGTTTGACGCTGGAAATTGCTGTCTCATCGGTGCGACGCCTGGAATGATAAGAAAGGTCCTTGCCAGGGCTCCAGGCAGCGAGTGGGAGGAAAGCCGCCCTTCCCGTATTTATTAAACTCTTACATTTCAAACGAGTAGCCTGGTTCTCCCACTTCCCTTTCATCTAGGCTCAGGTCTATTTTTTCCTTGCTTCCTACTTCTGAGTAATTGTTAGAAAAGTAAAATCAACAGGTCGTAAAATGATAAAAGCACGTTCTCTGGCAAATCCTCCCCTTGGGCTCACTTCTCCTCTCATTTTACACTGATAAAATGCCCCTGCCTTCCCTGGAGCCCTCTTGATTTACATCACATACCTTGGATTACGAAAGAAACGTTGATTTTCTGATATCAACACAACATGAATCTAGACACACCCAGCCTAGCTCTGCTAGTCAAATAAATCAGGAGCAGAGCCAGGAATAGCTTATATACGAGTAATAGAGCTTCAACTACACCATACTGATACGGTGAGAGCAATCCAGCCTCCTTAATGTAGATAGTTATATCCAAATAAAGGTGCTTTATGTCAGTATAAATTATTCTCTTCCCATTTAGGGATGCCTTTCTACAAAATGAATGTGCTAGAGCAACTGCCAATCTGGATACAGATATATTGTTTAGAAAAAAAAAAACAAAACCGCTGGAAAAACCCTCAGTGCAATGCAAACCAGGATTTGACAGCTCCTTCGCCTGGATCGAAGACCTCCCAGCCCCTTGGGACACGGTGCTGTCCCCCCTCTGGCTCCCTTCCATGCAGGTCCAGTGGGGATCTGCAGAAGGCAAAAAGCTGTTTGGGAAAAAAAAAAACAAACAAACCAAACCTTTTCTGATGCATCACCCCTAGTCTGAGCAGGTCAGGACTCCCCCTGCAAGAAGGCACCGTCCCTTTGCACGAAGGGAGTGCAACTGGGAGAAGATGGGCACAGAGATGCCTTCGGGAGCCCCCACCACACAGGAGAAACGATCTCCAGAGCTGGCAAATGAATTTCAGACCATACTTAAGCTCAGGATTAGTTAGTTCTGCACAAATTTGACTTAGCCAAGGCAATCTGTACGGACAGAAAGCTTTGCACCACAGGCTTTTGTTGGGTCCTACGTGCCTCATAGTGGTTTTTTAGTCCCTTGTCTGTCCACAGCCACAATTAACCGTGTGCAGGGGCCTGATGCAGGATCGGGAGCCCAGTGCCACCACGTTCCCTCCACAGCATCCCAGGACCCAGAGCTGGGACCTCCAGGGCCGAGAAACCTCTCCCAGAGAAAGAACTTTTGACCAGACGCTCTGGCTTTTTGTCTGAGGGTTTTGGGTTTTGATTTTTTTTTTTTTTTTTTTTTTTTTTTATAAGACCAAACTCTGCAAATTTGAAAGAGCTTGAGAAATTTCCGAGCGCCTCCTTGTCTCCGTCAGGGAGCGGGGCTTTGGGAGCTGGGCTGTCTTCCCACCACTAAGGCAGCCACCTCTGTTAGCAGCCCAGCCTGGGATCCATCTGCAGAGCTCTGGGCGAATTCCCTCGGCTCTCTTCTGCAATCAGGGGGAGAGAAACCGACACTTTCTCCCCGCTGAGTACAAAGAGTGCCCGGGGTGCGCAGCCGGAGGCAGGTGATGGGAATAATTCCTGCCCCCAAGTCCCCCTTTGCCATTCCCAAGGCTGAACTCAACTTCATCGCTCCCGGTGCAACTCCGCGAGGAGATGGAGCAAGGGCACGGGGAGCGTCTGGAGCTCATTAGAGGATCCTGCTTTGCGCTGGTCTGGGACAAAGATGTTTCATTTTAAAGCCTCGGGCTCCCGCGGGCAGGAGCCCAAGTGATGAAAAGCTTTCTGGGTGGTGGCAGTCCCAGTAGAGATGCAGGAACCGGAGCCCTGGGTGGGTTGATTTAACTCAAAGTGATTTAAATCGTCAATTTTTGCGATGATTTAAATCATCGAGCAAGACATCTTGATTGAAATCATCCATTTTAATGTTGTTTTGCATTTGTACTTTTTATTCACTTTCTTAAGGAAGGCTGGTAACCATTAAAACATGTTGATAAAGTTCCCTTTTATGGTAAATTTAACATTTCTCTTAGCTAACCAGCAGAGCACACTATTTCTATGCAAAAATATTTCAGTCATTACGCAGCTTAACAAACATTTATTTGGGTACTTAAATTTTGTATTATGTTACAAAATGGTGAAAGATGCAGTTTTTTAGGAAGTGATTATTAACTTTTATTCACAGCTAATGTTAAACACTATATGGTCTGAGACTGAAATTCAAATAAAAATATTCAAAAGCAATGTTCTGGATTTTATTGGCAAAATAAATTTACTTTTAACTTGATGGATATATGAGGGGGAAAAAAAAATTTAAATCCTGTTAAATTTAAAGCTGATTTATTTAACAAATGAAGTATTATCAGTAGTGATGGGATAGAGTTTAAGGTTCCTGGTTATCGCATCCTTACAGTTGGCAGATCTCATCCGCCCAGATCTTGTCTCCTCTTCTAAATTTTGAACAAAAGCAGAGGTTGCCTCTCTCAGCCTTCCAGATTTTGGCTCTGCATGAGAATGGGAACTAAACTGCTGCAGTATATCAAATTAAAGACAATATTCTCCCTGTGCCTCTGTGTTGTTAAGTCTGGTTTAGGACCCTTCAGAAATCCTGGGACTAATGGAACTCCCCAGTGCCTTGCTTAAGATTTTGGCAAGGAACAAGTTTCAGGGTTTTGTATTTTTTTTTAAATTTTTGACTCTTAACAATTCTTATAAAGCTTCGTTTTTAATGGCAGCATCTTTGGAGTTTTTAAAATGCACCCATCCGAACTCACTCCTCGATGACCTTGCAACAAACCCCACAGCGCCCGGCGAGGCTTGGTGTGGTTTTCCTTGGGGGGGGGGAAGCCCCCCACATCCCCAGGCCTCAGCACAGCCAGAGACCCCCCAAACCACACATCGGGGCGCAAAGCTGAGGCATCACCTTCCTGTGCCCTCCCCGCACTGAGGAAGAGCCGGGGCCCACTGCACCCAGCCAAGCCCAGGATTTCACACCTCGTTTTTCCCAACCCAGCACCATTATTCCAGCAACTTCCACCTCCCCACCGCAGTGTTTTAACTGTCCCTTTGCATTTCCCCTTCCTCAACTCTTTCCGGGGTCTGGCACCCCGAGGCGAGGCTGACACAAGTAAATCTGGTGTCTGTGAGTCCTCCCAGGCTCCCACCTCCCACAGTCCCGGCTTGGCTGGGCACGGAGCCATGTGAGAATTGGGAAATGGGGAAGGATCCCCACGAGCCACGGCTCGTTCCGGCGGAGGATGAGTGCGCTGCCTGTGCCGTGGGAGGAGGATGCTCCAGGCTCCGGTGTTGGGTGATACGGGGCAATTAGATTAAAGTATCTTCCATTAGTGAAGAGTGAGAGTTTGCTAAGTGTGGTATCTGTTAGCCCAGAGTCATAACAAACCCACAGATAAATGAAGTGCCAGTTACCTCCTTCAGAAAAAAAACCAACCAAAACCCAACAACAACAAAAAAAACCAACAGCGAAAAAGATCAAGCTGCTTCGTCTTGGAAGGGCTCCGGGCTCTTGAGTCCCCTGCCTAAAATTCAAGTCTCAGCATGGTCCATCCCGGTGATCCCATTTCTAGAAAACCGGCGTATTTAATTAAAAAATGAAGTAGGGAGATTAAAAAATTAATGGTGTGAACTAGCTGGGAAATGATAAAGATGGGACAATTTTTTTAGGGAGCACTGAGTCGTGATGGGAAGGTCAGGGGGGTTTGCTGCCATGGGAACGGGGCATCACCATGCCGGGGATGGGGGATGCAGCAGCCCTGCACAACCTCCCCCCAGTTTAGACAACTTTCTGCAGGACATGAAGGAAACCCCACTGGAAAGAGACGGTTGTCCCACGCAAAAATTCATCAGACCACGCCGTTGTTCATCTGTCAACTCATTTGACTGAAATTTATACACTTTGCTTTGCTCGGAGGGGCCCAGCTCAGTGGGGGCGTGCGAGGTTCTGCCCTGCTCCATCCTCCACCCTCTCCACCAGCCCTGTCCCCCTCCAGCCCGCACTGGGGGCAGCCCCAGTCCCGCTGGCCCCACACATCCAGGGGACCCGAGGAACCCCTTGAAACAGCAGCCGGGCAGAGGCACGAGGGCTGGGGGGCACACGGGGAGCAGCATCAGCGCTGCACACCCTTCCCCTGGCAAGCCCATGCCAAGAGCAGGAGCCGGGGCCGGCCTTGAACTTCACTTATTTTCCCATTTTGTGCACTTGCCGTTCCAAGCAGTGCCCCGAGGCTCGAACAGGAGGGATGTGGTGAGCCTGGCTTGGCAAAGCAGAGCTTGCCGGCCACGCCGCCGGGTGAGGAGGATGTTGGCGGCAACAAAACGGGGGCAATTCCCTACAGTGGGGCAAAACAGGGAGGAAATTCAGCATTTCTTGCATTTTACATCAGTGATGGTGCACAGAGCCAGGGAACAGAGCGAGGGCTCTGCGCCGAGCCGGTTACGTGCTTCCCTTAAATCTCCAGCCATGCCGGGACGTCGGGCAGAGCCGAGCGCGGCGGCATCACCCCGCTGCCCCCAGCATCCGGGCAGGAAGCGGAGATGAAACTTGGCCACTGCTTCTCCTTGTTCCAGATAAGAAAATCATTTGTCACCGTGGGGCGGGGTGGGTGTCGGGGCTGGGGTGTGGGGGTGGTGGTGGTGGTGTGTGTGGTGGTGTTTTATCGGGAAAGTGTCAGTCTGTCCACACGACCTGGAGAACAAATGTGTGTTTTATCATCCGTCCAACAAAACCCGCCGAACACCTGCAGCAGGCGTGTGCCCCGGCCACTCTCGTCCCGCCGCTGCGGAGGGAGAAAGTCACAGTGATGGATTTGCCCATCTTAATTAATGTAAACAAACAAAAGAGGAACATCAAATAATGCCCTTGACAGCCTGAAAACGGAGCCGGGAGAGCAGAGCGCGCTTTATAAAAGAAGGGCCTTTTGATGTGTAGGCCACAGGATCAAGGTTTGTAAATAGCAGCAGCTCCATATCGCGGCTTATCCAAATATTTTCATTTCCCATCACAAGCTGAGAGCCAGGGGTTGATGGTTTTGTACTCTTCAACTTTCAGCTTTCACCCTGCAGCCCCGGAGCGAGCAGGCGGAGGAGGGCGGCGGGGGCCCACCCGCTCCCCATCCCTCCCGGCTGTGCTGTGCTCCCTGATCCCCATGGGGAAAAGAGATATGGGGGCACCTGGGAGACCCAGCCTGGAGCCCCCACAAGATTGTCCGCCCCGGGGATGCTGCATCCTTCACCGGCCCCATCCTCTTCTCCCCCCCCCAAGACACGAGCGGAGGGACGGATCTGAGGGTTAGGGAGGTTCAGGAGCTGAACATGAATCAACGGTGTCACACCGGGGAGGAGGGTGAAGCGTCACCCGGCGATGTATAAACAGGATTAGCATTGCTGAGACATGGGAAGAAATCCTTCCCCTCTGCTCCGCTCTGGCCAGGACCCCCGACCCCAGACCCCAGCGGGGCTCCACCTGCCCGGGGAACATTTCTCCTTGTCCCGGCTGGGCACCACAACGGGGTCACTGCAGGGAGAGAGCTGCTGCAGGAACAGAGCAGCCCAGAGCAAATTTTTGGGGAGCAGGGGTGTGTGTGTTATTGCTGCGGGTGTCAGACAGAGAGGGAAGCCCCCATTTAATCCTGAGCAACAACCGGCACTTAAATTAGGGAGAAAAGGAAGGGAGAAAAAAAGCTTTACACCATAAATATCCCGTGAATTCCCGTCTTGACATCGGGGTTACATTTCAGGTCTTTAAAAACACATACGACTAAAATCAAGTGCTTCCATCAGCTTCTCTGGCATATTTACGGTCTCCGGGAAGGGCTCCCAGACAGAAATCCCACTTTGACTTATAAAGGACCCAGCAAAGGTCAGTGCAGGGATGGACAGGGGTGAAACCTTCCTCTCCTGCCACTGCAGGGTGGGGGGAGCCCCGCCTGGAGGCAGGGGGTGCAGCCCACCCCCTCCCTGGACCTGGTACCCAGGGGATGCTGCGGGCGGGGGGGGGATGTCTCCCGGGGGCTGCAGGCAGGGGCTGCGGGCGGTGGGAGGCGGGGAAGGACCGTGTCGTTTCGGAATTTCGCCACAAGGAAGCAGCAGAAGCTCAGGATTGAAGCCAGGAGTCGAGTTTATTTTGGTCCAGCCCCGGCCTGGGGCAGCAGCAGGACCGGACCCCGCTGGGGGCAAGTGGGACGCCCCTGGGGGCAAGTGGGACCCCCCCCTCCTGCCCAGTTTGCCCTCCCCAAAGAGGGGCTGTGCTGATTCCCCCCCACCTCTAAGAGGGCACCCCAGCACCCTGCCTCTGGGGTCCCCCCCTTGGCTGCGGGCGATGCCCATGAGCACAGAGCAGGCTGGAAGATGGGGGGCTGGTCACATCACCCCGAAAAATAAATTTTAGAGACCTTAGTCCCAACCCTGGAGCTTTTCATCCTAAAAAAGCCTGGAGAGAAGGGAACTGGTGAGGAAATGTATTTGGGCAAAGAGGAACTAAAACAAGGCCTGGGGGTAAAACTGGGTCTCTCCCAGCTCCCAGTCTGGTGTCCTACAGGTTAGACTGGCCAAGCCCAACCTCTCCCGGCCTCCCCGGGTCCCAAGTCCCCCCCAAGCCCACCCTCAGCCCAGCTTGGGGGACACGGGACATCCCCAGCCCCGTCCCGCCGGGGCTCCGGGGGCTCTGTAACCCCCCCGCAGGTCGGTAACGGCACATTCTGCCACAGTTTTCGGAGTGGCTGTACCTTGTCCCCTGGTTTCTGCCGGCGATGGGGATGCCAAGGCCAGCGGATGGCCCAGCACGCTCCTGCCCTTCCCCTCTCCTGACCTCATCTCTTTTCCTTTGCAGACTTTTCTAAAAAGTGCTGAATGCGGCATTGCTTCCCTGTAGTTATTTATCCAAAGGTGGGGGATGAGAGAAACACGCTATGATTAAAAAAATTATTGGTAAAAGGAAATAAAATAAAGTATTGATCGTGTTGGCTGTATCCCACCTCTGGAAATATAAGAATGTGACAGGGCTGTATAAAGAATGCCAGGTCCAAAAAAGAAGCTGCTTCTTATTACATCTCAGATACCCACTAAGTGATAAATCCAGGCCGCTATAGATCAGGAGTTTATTATAAAAAGCACCGAATGTGGTTAATCAGATGTATCCTTGGCTACAAATCCAGGCTGGCTCAGGGGCTCAGGACTCGGGGGTGACATCGGGACCTTAACCCAACCTCCAGCACCCCACTGGGTAAAGGCTTCGATCAGGGATTTGGTGTGAACCACGTGTAACCTGCTCTGTGAAAACGGGGAGAAAAAGGCAAATTTCAGTGCCGGTTCGGCACCCCTTTAAGACCAAGCCTCAAAATTCCTGCCTGGCAGAGAGGGAGCTGAGGAATAGCAGGGCTGGGCTCTGCAATCCCAAGTCCCAGCCTAGAGACAGGGCTGAAATGTTTAGGCAAAGGTGAGAGAGAGAGACACCGAGACCCTGGAAACGTCTCTCATCAAATCAAAACACTGAGCTTAATGGCTTTGGCTACCTCGGAGACCAATAAAAGCCCCAAAACCGGTTATGAGACTGTGATCTGAGGTTAGAGGAAACCTGGCGGAGTGCTGACTGATTGGGGAGTTATTGGAAATAAATAAAAAGGTTGCATTAAACCTAACGGAAGGTCACAGCGCGAGCGTATCTCATGGAAGGCGACTGCCCTCATTACCCATACCGGGGTACCCCCCCTGCACCTTAGGGACCCTGCTGGTGGTTTCAAGTCTCTTTGTGGAAAAGAGATTTATATAAAACTGATTATTGTTATTTTTGTAGTAGAGGAGCAGCACATCCATCATGCCGCTCCGCCTTCCCTCCCTTTCGGTTACTTCACTTGCGGCACCTGCAACCGACCCCC